>NC_143014.1:71990947-72297197 GCF_055824585.1 Amblyomma mixtum | reverse complement strand
GTAAATGGCAAACAAAAGGGGACTGAGGGGGCAGCCCTGGCGCACCGAACGTTGCACCCGAATGGGGGCCCCCAGACTCTTGTTTATAATTAATCTCGTAGTGCAGCCGCGGTACGCCATGGCCACACCCTCTCGAATTACGGAACCTACATTCGCGTGGTCCAGAATACTGAGCAAAATTTCGTGGGCGACACAGTCAAATGCTTTTTCGAGGTCTAGTTGGAGGATGGCCACACATTCATTAGTCAGATCACAACACTCCAGAACCGATCTTGCCGTGTGTATGTTAGTCATAATTGATCTCCCCTTTATCCCGCACGTTTGATGAGGGCCGACAATATCCTGGATTACTGACTGCAGCCTCCTTGCTAGCACTTTCATTAATATTTTATAATCGACATTAGTCAAGGAAATTGGCCTGTAAGCTGTGACCTGCTGGAGCTTTTCCTCGTTATTTGTCTTGGGAATTAGAATAGTGTGAGATAACCCGTATGACAGCGGCAATCTGTTTATTTCGTAGGCTTCTTGGAACAACGCAGTCAATATTGGCGCTATTTCGCTCTTGAACCCCTTATAGAAAGCTGCACTTAAGCCGTCTGGCCCAGGCGACTTTCCCATATTTAAACTATCGATTGCTTTTTCGACCTCGAGTTCTGTGATTGGCATCTCTAATCTTTTCTTCGTGTCCTCGTCTAGTCGTGGCATAGCCATAAGAAACTTTTCTTTGAACAAGTTTATGTCGACCTCCTGTTTGTTAAAAAGCTGCTGATAATATTGGAAGAAGCCTTGTCTGATATGATCGTCATCTGACGATAGCATGCCGCCCCATGCAATCTTATCAATATGATTTTTCTCTGCATGAGCCTTTTCCAATGCCAGTGCTCTTTTCGAGGGCGTCTCGCCCATGTTCCAGCTTTCCGCCCTTGCCCTTACTAACGCTCCTTGGTATCTGTCTTCTTCCATCAACGCAAGCTGTTCTTTTATTTTCCTAATATCTTCTATCCATTTGCCGGGTGCCTTACATTCTTGCTCATGTAGTTTTTCCAGCAAAGCCTTTAGCTGGGTTTCTTTAATTTTCTCCTGATACCGCAGGCAACTGGACCTATCAATGGCCTTTATTTTAATCTGTTCTTTGCACATCTCCCATTGCTTCCAGATTTCGTACAATGTGCCCGGCCTTACTTTAATGAGTTCATTCAGTACAACCCGTCTAAAGGCTTCATCGCTGAGCAATTTGTTGTTAAATTTCCATAACTCCCAGCTAAATGCATTCCTTCGTTTTCTGGTGCCGAATACGCATTTCACTAAGCAGTGATCCGTGAATGTCATGGGCACAACTTGGTATTCATTACATGCGGGAATCAAATCCAGCGACACGTAAATTCTGTCAAGGCGCGCGTGGCTCGAACCTTGGAAGTGCGTGTACTGCACGGCACGCGCTCCCCCCAGGTACTCAGCCACATCTTCCATATTCCACTCGCTTGTTAACTGGCACAACACATCAGTACTCTTGTCTCTGAAGCCGCGTGTGCTGGTTTTGTCCCGAGCATTCAGTACACAGTTGAAATCGCCCAGCATTACAACCTGCCTCTCCGTACTTAACTGCTGCATAACATTCTCAAAAAACACTGCTCTTTCCTCAACAATGTTAGGTGCATACACACAAATAATGCGCCACTCAGCATTGGAATATGCAAAATCGGCTACAACACACCGTCCTGACAGACATGAGTAGTGAGCCTGTACATTCAGTCCGGGCAGCTTTTTGACAAACAATACACACCCAGCCGATGTCCCTACCGCGTGGCTCACAATGGCGTAAAATCTAGCCGTGAAACGTTGCACCATGCTCCCGGTCTCTTCCTCCCCATCAACCTTTGTTTCTTGTACGGCAAGCACGTCGATATCATGGTCACTTAGCAGGCGGTGTACTTGGCTCTGCTTCTTTTTGGCTGCCAGTCCCCTGACATTTAACGTGGCTACACTCAAAGGGGTTTCAGGCGCCATTTCCATAAAGGGTGAATAGACCGAAAGCATGGTGCTTACCTTCCTCGTCTAGCGCGCGGCTAGACGCCGTCGTTGGAACCGCCTCCGTCTGGTGCGAGCGGCTGAACCGGCAGCGGGGGCGCTTTGTCCGCTGCACGCCTCTCCGAAGAAAGGTTTGGCCGCGGACGTAGTGTGGACCGCCGGGGTTGGACTGTTTTTGCTGGCGGCTCGTCGACACCGGGGGCTGTTGCCTTGTCACCTTCGAGATCGGTCTGTGTGTGGGGTCGCTTGGCTGGGGCTGTGACGCTTGGCGAACGAGTACCGCTGGTGTCCGGGTGCTCCTCACCGTTATCCTGCTCCATGTCGTCTGCCGGCTGAGGTGACGTCTCTTCGTCTGACCTAGGGAGGTCAGGTGCAGCGTCACTCCTCCCCGCATCGCTGGCAGCTTTGATGTCTCGAGCGGAGTCTCCCGACGAGTCTGTCTCCCGTACCTGCGTACGCTCTTCTCCGGTTCCCTTTGCCGCCTCCTCTGCCTCGACTACGTCCATAGTGAGCTCCGCCGACCGCTCCCTCGTTCCAGGTCCCGCGGCCGAAGCGTACGTGAGCACACAGTCAGCCTCCTCATGTCCGTAGCGCCTACATTTTGAACACCGGGGCACCTTACATTCGCGGCGGACGTGTCCCGTGCCTCGACAGCGTAAGCACTGCATCGCCCGCCCAGGCACAACGACAAGGGCTAATTCCCCGGCGACTCGCAGCTGGTGCGGTAAGTCATCTACCTTGATGCCCGGCTTCAATTTCAGGAGCACCGTCCTCGTGGTGGACCCCTTCTCCTTGACGCCTTGAACTCGCCACCTCTCCCGGGTCACTTCGGTCACGTTCCCAAAAGCCGCAAAGGCCGTCCGGATGTCATCATCTGCAACGCCGTGCAACATCCAGTGGAGTCGCAGCTTCACTTGTTGGTCTTCGGGATCGATGATGAGGCAGCGGCGGCCTTTAACTTCCAGTTCCTTGAACGCCGCCAGCTTCTTTGTTGCTTCTGTGCTGGTTAAGGTGACAGCCCACACATGGTTGATCTGATACGCCCCCAACGCCAAAACGTCGGGGAGCGCACCAACGTTGGCAAGGGCGTCACGGAAATCCTCGACCCTGTATGGCCTAACCCGCACATCTCCGTGCAAAAAAAGCGTGTTAAAAACAACGCGTCCGGTGGGCAAAGTTGGCAGAATAATCTGATAGTCGCTATCTTCGTTGTCCTCGAGCCTGTTTCCGCGGCTGGAAAGGGCCGCTATCGCCGCTCCGCTGGAGCTCATGATCCTGCGTCCGTCACGCTCGGTGGCCGGAAGTAGAATGAATGCCTTATCCGTTAGGCCACGAGGGCACGATCACAACCAGCACGAGCTAATAGTTTCGCTCTCATATTCCGGGCCAAATGTTTCGGCCACTGCACCGTCAGGATGCTGCGGCCATAGCTAGCGTTTGGTATCTCCGCGTCTTTCCATTCCTCTTATCCAATTTGTTATGTATAATGCACACTATAAACAGCGTTGCTTGCTTGAGTGACTGGAGCAACAGAAAAAAAAAGTAGGGAAAGCATTTCCTGCACTCTACCCTCGGCGGGACTCGAACCCGCAATCCCCGGTTTAGGAGACCGATGCCTTATCCGTTAGGCCACGAGGGCACGATCACAACCAGCACGAGCTAATAGTTTCGCTCTCATATTCCGGGCCAAATGTTTCGGCCACTGCACCGTCAGGATGCTGCGGCCATAGCTAGCGTTTGGTATCTCCGCGTCTTTCCATTCCTCTTATCCAATTTGTTATGTATAATGCACACTATAAACAGCGTTGCTTGCTTGAGTGACTGGAGCAACAGAAAAAAAAAGTAGGGAAAGCATTTCCTGCACTCTACCCTCGGCGGGACTCGAACCCGCAATCCCCGGTTTAGGAGACCGATGCCTTATCCGTTAGGCCACGAGGGCACGATCACAACCAGCACGAGCTAATAGTTTCGCTCTCATATTCCGGGCCAAATGTTTCGGCCACTGCACCGTCAGGATGCTGCGGCCATAGCTAGCGTTTGGTATCTCCGCGTCTTTCCATTCCTCTTATCCAATTTGTTATGTATAATGCACACTATAAACAGCGTTGCTTGCTTGAGTGACTGGAGCAACAGAAAAAAAAAGTAGGGAAAGCATTTCCTGCACTCTACCCTCGGCGGGACTCGAACCCGCAATCCCCGGATTAGGAGACCGATGTCTTATCCGTTAGGCCACGAGGGCACGCTCGGAACCAGCACGAGCTAATAGTTTCGCTCTCATATTCCGGCCCAAATGTTCCGGCCACTGCACCGTCAGGATGCTGCGGCCATAGCTGGCGTTTGGTACCTCTTTTTTTTTCTTTATTGCCTGTTTTGACAACGATAACAAACAAAAACACAAACAAACCGCTAAAACACGTGAACCGGCCTACGGTCAACGTGGTTGTTTAAAACTTCTTGAGGGCTGCAAGTTCATCCAGCACGCCAAGCCATTCGGGTAGCTCCGATTGGGCTCGGTAACATTCCCGCACACGCACAATTTCAATGAAATTTTCTCTTACAGGTCGAATGTTCGCATCGGCATTTCTCACTGACATCCTGGTTTTCCATATGCTGTGGAGGCCCAGTAGCATGATGAGGTCATAAGGAACATCTCGGTCATCTTCTACCGCTAAGAACCGGATTCCATACGGCGTGATTGGCAGGTCTTTCTTTATTGTTATTTGTAGAATGTCCCAATGAAATACCCGATCCCAACATTCTATAAACACAGCTCGACTGTCTCAGGCTTTTTGCAGAGCTTACAGTTAACCGTCCATGGCACAAAAATGCCCTTTTGTTCTAGCCAGGTTTTAACTGGCAGAGTGTTAGTATGGAGTTTGAAGAAAAAACTTTTCACGTTAAGATTTACTGGCATACGTTTCACCCTTTTCAGAACATCTTGCCCTGGGCATCCGCAACCAAGCTGTCGATACACTGGTGCAGGCAGCATGACATCCAACAAATCTTTACACAGATTCTTTCTCGACACATAACTTAAATAATCTAAAGAAAAGCGCACTTTCAGCATGTTAAAAGCCGTGACAACTTCGCGCCAAAATCCTCTTACGGCTGTCGTTCTTTTATCAGAGCAGGACACCAAAAACTCAGGCAAAGCATTGCGCAGGCGCACTTGCACAAAAGTACACAAAAAGGGATCATTCTGGTCTCGCAGAAAAATAAAACGCGACACAATCTGTCTGATAAACAAATGCACAAGCCCCACTCCCCCTTTTCGAACCGAAAGAAACAGATTTGTCCGACTCGTACGTTCCCATGTGCTTCCCCACACGAAAACAGCAAAGATTCGATGTATTTTTTGTATGGTTACGCGCGACATGAACAATACCTGCAAGACATACCACACTTTTGCAACCAAGAAAAGGTTGCAAACAGTTGCTCGTGTGAACATAGATAGGTTCCGGCCGTTCCATGCTTGCGTTTTCCTTCTGAGATTCTCTATTTCCCTATTCCAGTATTCCTCAGTGTCATTGTATTGGTCAAGTGGTACACCCAAGTACTTTGAGGGCAGCGCTGTCCATCGCACATTGGCAAACACTTCAGGCTTTTGATCCCACTCCCCGTGCCAGAATCCAGATGATTTCTCCCAGTTAACACGGCACCCCGTTTTAGCGCAGAAATCAGCCGCCACTCTGACAGTTTCTTGAACGCTTTCTTTGTCTCTACAAAAAATAGCGACATCATCTGCGTACGCAAACATTTTTACCTCCGTTGCTTCCAGCGCGAAACAGCGTATCCTTTCGTTCTGTATCATACTCAAGCATAACGGCTCTAGGTATAAAGCAAAAAGCAACGGGGATAATGGACAGCCCTGCCTCACAGACGATTTCACTGGCACTCTTTCGGTGAGATTCTTATTTATAATAATTCGCACTGCACAATCAGAGTAAGCCATTTTGACTCCCTCTGTAATAACAATTCCTATGTTCACAAATTCTTGGAGATTAAAAAGCACTTCATGGCACACTCGATCAAAAGCTTTTGCTAGGTCGAGCTGCATCATCGCAACTCGTCCATCAAAAGTATCGCAACACTCCAAAACACTTCTCGCCACATGTATATTGGTCGTAATACTTCGTCCTTGTATTCCACAAGTTTGGTGTGGTCCTACTAGGTCTTTAATGACGCTCTGTGCCCTTCTCGCTAAAACTTTCATAAGGATTTTGTAATCTACGTTGGTGAGGCTTATCGGCCGATAAGACCCCCCCAACAGCAGCTTCGCTGAATCCTCATACTTTGGAATCAATACAACGTGGGCAGCTTTGAAAGACGGTGGCAATCGTTTTGTTTCATAGGCTTCTTCGATTACTATATGCAGGACCTGACTTAGTTCATCTTTAAAGGCTTTATAGAAAGCTGCACCCAGGCCGTCGGGCGCAGGGGACTTCCCGGCATTTAACTGGTCAATTGCTTTCTCTATTTCTGTTATACTGATTGGAGCTTCAAGTCTTTCCTTCTCACTGTCATCTAATTTAGGCATTAATCGCAAATAGTCACGTTCAAAGCCGTCCTTCTTCACTAGCTCCTGTCCTAGCAAAACTCGATATTGCTCAAAAAAGGCGCGTTGTATCTTCTCTGGATCAGTGGTTTCTTCATTTCTGTATATTATTTTTTGTATTTCGTTTTTCGAGGCATAGCTCTTTTCATCGCTCAGTGACCGCTTGGCGCCTCACCCATCCATAATCGCTCAGTCCGTGCCCACATGACGGCCCCTCTGTACTTATCTTCATTGGCCTGCTCTAGCTTTCTTTTAACTTCCTTTATTCGGTTCATGCATAAACCAGGCTGCGCAGATTCTATGTTCAGCAATAGTTTCAACTGGCTCTGCAATTCCTTTTCTTTCTGTTTTTCTTCACGTCTTAGTATGCTTGCTCTCTCAATAGCTTTCATTTTTACGTCAGTTTTGAAACCTTCCCACCTTTCCAACCAGCTTTCGGCTCCAGACACATCCAATGACTTCAGCAAATTATTTACCTCGCAAACGAAGCTTTTATCGTCCATAAGTTTGGCATTGAATTTCCATAAATCCCAATTAAATCTCACCTTCTTTAATTTTGATCCTAAGGTGAAGGAAACCATGCAGTGGTCAGAGAAGGATACTGGAATTACTTCGTAGTTTTCGCAGAGCGGCGCCAGATGCACCGATATGTATATGCGATCGAGCCTGGCATGGCTTTCACCCTGGAAATGAGTAAACTGTGCCTGACTACCAGGTGATAACATGCAGCCAACATCTATTAAGTCGTACTCCTCTACGAGCTCATCCAGAACCTGTACACTTTGATCCCTTAGAGTACGGACTTTAGCTCGGTCTTCTGGCCTGCAAACACAATTGAAGTCTCCCATAAATATAACATGCCGCTCTGTTTTCAAATACTGCTCGAGGTTTTCAAAATAAATTCTGCGGTCGGTTTCTTTGTTAGGCGCATAAAGACACACAACACGCCACAATAAATCACAGAATGAAAAATCCAGGATAACAAAACGGCCACTTTCGCAAACAATGACTTGTTCCACCAAAATTCCAACACTGTTACGTACAAAGAGCGCGCATCCCGCCGAGGTTCCAACCACATGAGCTATACAGACATTGAAATGAGTTCTAAAGGGCTGCACCATGCGGTCCGTTTGGTCCTCGCTGCTGACCTTCGTTTCTTGGACAGCAACGATGTCCAGTTCGTTTTCAATAAGTAGCCGACTAACCGGCACTGCCTTCGCCTACTTGCCAAGCCCCGGACATTCGATGCCGCTACACGAAGGGATTTTTTAAATTTTGCTGTCATATTTACGCTAGGACACAAGGACCACACGGGGCTTACTTCGACAATCTGAGGTACGCCGCTGGCGTTGAAAACCGCGGCACTCGACTTTTCCGCCCCCGCAGCAAGATAGTAGTCCGCGTCGTTGTTTTGGCCCTTGATACAGCTCCATGATGCACGCTAATTGCAATTTCGTGGGCAGGAACAAGACGGGCCCACGCTCACGCTGCTACGAGGGCTCCGTGCCGCCCCCTCTGCGGTCGGGCGGAACGTTCGGCTTGGGCTTGAAACTCGGCCGCCGAGTAGCGGTCGTCTTGGGAGGCGGGTTCCACGTCGCCGTTGTCGCCCGCGACGACTGTTTCCTCGAGCACTCTCTTTCCTGGTACTCCACTCGTGGTGTCCATGGTTTGCTCACCATCCCACCAGCCCCCCGTCGACACTACTTCCAACTCCTTGCCGGAGTCTTCTTTCGTAGTCCCCGCCCCCGATGGAGTGGTGTTGCCTTGATCTTGTTGGTCGCCTTTGCTGACGGCGCCTTGAGAGTCCTCGGCGGCTTCAGCTTTGTCGCCCGTTGGAGACTGCACGGGCACATTCCCAGCCCCTCTCGAAACCTCTTCAGCGTCTTCGTCATCCATAACGAGCTCTGTCACATCGTTCTTTCTCGGCTGACCGGTGATGGTTGCGTAGGTTTTAACGCAGTCCATGTCGTTGTGACCAAAGCGCCGGCATCGGGAACAGCGCGGGACTTTACAATCACGCCGTATATGGCCCTTACTGTTGCAGCGCAAACACAAGGATGCCCGGTTCGGTACCACAACTAAGGCCAGCTCCCGCCCACACGCACCTAATGGGGCAGATCTTCCACACTGACACCTGCCTTCAATTTCAGGGCGACGATGCGCGTCGTCGACGACCTGTCGGCAATGCCGTAGACACACCACTTCTCCCTGGTCACTTCAGTTACCTTGCCATAATTTGCCAGCGCAGCCCGCACATCATCGCCGCTGACTCCATGAAGGAGCCAGTGGAGCTTGAGCCTGACGTCTTAGTTGTTCGTGTTTATAACCAGACACCGACGCTCCTTCACCAGCATGTCGCCTTTAGCGAGCATGCTCTTCACCGCTTCCGCTGTCTTGAAAGTTACCGCCTACACATGGTTCATTTGGTACGCCCCCAGGGCAATAACATCTGGGAGTGCTCCCTGATTAGCAAGGGCGTCCCTGAAATCTTCGACGCGGAAAGGCCGCGCTCTCACATCGCCGTGCAAAAAACCTATGTTCAAAACAATCTGACCTGATGGCAGTTGCGGCAGTATCACTTGATAATCCTGGTCAGCAGTGTCCAAAATCATGTTACCGTGGCCCGACTGGACCGCTGAACCCGCTCTGACGGAGCCCATCGAGACACGTCCGTTCGCGTCTGCGTCCGGAAGTCCTCGCGTCTTTCCATTCCTCTTAACCAATTTGTTATGTGTAATCCACACTACAAACAGCGTTACTTGCTTGGGTGACTGGAGCAACAGAAAAAAAAAAGTAGGGAAAGCATTTCCTGCACTCTACCCTCGGCGGGACTCGAACCCGCAATCGCCGGTTTAGGAGATCGATGCCTTATCCGTTAGGCCACGAGGGCACTTTTTTTCTTCATTTCATGGAAGAACTTCCGTAAAAAGGAGGAAAACTTCAGACTGGTTCGCGTCTCAAGTTACCGGGCTGCTTAATAGGAGCCCGCCATAGAACTCACCACTGCATCCCCATCAAAACATCAAAATTCAGGGAGGCACACACATGCATCTAGGCACGGCAGCCAGCTTGGGGGTTTTTCGCGTGCAGCATATACACTCCTCACCAAAGCACACTGTTCACGAAACACAGATTTGGACGATTTTGGTGGCTCGGCATGTCTGTCCATCATACGGCTTTTCCAAAGACTGAATAGTCCCATCAACATAAACAGATCATAAGGCACAACAGAGTTTTTATCAACAGGCAGAAATCTAATAGTGTATGGTGTAATTTAAATGTCCTTCTTAAGAGTTCGTTGTAGTATGTCCCAAAAGAACATGGCATCACGGCACAGGATGAAGCAATGATCAATTGTCTCAGGCACGTTACACAGACGGCAATTCACATTCCAGGGTACAAACATCCCCTTGTCATTAAGAAATGTCTTGACAGGCAGCGTCGCTGTATGTAGTTTGAAAAAGAACGTTTTAGCGGCTGCCTGAATGCACATCCGCCTAACACGCTTTAGAACACTGATGTCCAAAGACCCCAGATAAGGCTGCCGATACAATGGTGTAGGGAACAAAGACTCAGTGAGAGCCTGGGTCATCTGTTTTCTCGAGAGGCTATACAGGTAATCTAAAGAGAAGCGCACAGTGAGGAAATTGAAAGTGTCAGCAACCTCCTTAAGGAATCCCCATAGAGTCCCCTCACGAGCCTGCACAGTCGGTGCGAATAAGTAAGGCAAATGAAAACTAAGCCGCCTAATGAGCACAGCTACCAGAAACGGGTGGTTTGCCGATTTGAAAAAGAAAAAAACGGGAAACAAGTTGATGCACGAACAGGTGAACAAGGCCCACACCACCACCCTCTAAGGGAAGGAACAAGTTGTCACGCCTCATGGGCTCCCATTGAGAGCGCCAAACGAATGTTGCAAATATTCTGTGTATTGCTTGCACCTTCCTCCTCGCACAATGCAGGACTTGAAGGACATACGCGAGCTTTGCAAACAAAAATATGTTACAGACCTGTGCCCTCGAAAACACTGAGAGTTCCCTACCCATCCAAGCCTGTGTTTGCCGCCGTAGAATTACAATTTGTGAATCCCAGTAGGCTGTACTGTTGCGAACTTGGTGCAGCGGAACGCCTAGGTACTCAAGAGGGCTACAGTCCCAGCATATGCCACCGAACTGGCTTGGCCTAGTTCCCCAATAACCCAACCAAAAGCCTTTGGATTTCTCTAAATTAAGAGCCGCGCCTGATACATCGCAGAACTGTTTAGTCAAGTTTAGAGCCTCAAGTACACTCTTTTTGAAAGAACAAAAGAGGGCGACATCATCAGCGTACGCCAAAACTTTAACTTGTAGGGTCTGCTCGCGGGCAGGTCAAATCTCGCGCCGCTCACCGCGGGTAGCCTCGACCCCTTTCTCCCGAGTGGCGGGGCGGGGGGGGGGGGGGGAGCGAGGCTAGGAGGAAGCCTTCTTAAAGGGCCACTGCCCAGGGTCCGGACATTTTTGAAAAACAAGCCCACTGCATAGATGAGGCATCGAAGATAACCTCTGCAAAATACTAGAGCCATGCGCGCCCCGAAAAGCTGCGAAAATTCAAATCAAAGCCCGTTCGTTCTTTCCTTCCTTCAAAAACGGGCCCGGCCCACTACTCTGCACCCCGCTGACGTCAAGGGGGGCTACTTTCGCTAAAGGCACTCCATTGGTGCATCGTTCTGACTGACGGGAGAAGGTTGGGCGTAGCCTTGGCGTCGCGTCGTCTGCACAAGGCTTTCCGCAGCGCCTTCTGTTCTGGCTCATGCCTACAAACCCGCATGAAGGAACAAAAAAAAAAACTGCGGAGGGAGCGTGCGGCGACAGCCTTGAACCCTAGCCATAAAAAGTAAAAAAACAGTAAAACTGAGGGAGTTGGTTCGCCCCCCCCCCCCCTCCCCCCGCCGTGATCACGTCACGAGACGCTCTGCGTGCGCGCTCCCTTCTCAGTTTCTTTTCTTCTATGCGAGCCCCCCAAAACAAGGTTTTAATTAGTAGTGCAGCAGAGCCTTTCCCTCGCTCGCCCACTTGACCGCTCCGCACACACACCGCTTATCTTTCGTGCATCTTGCGTACCCCTTGACTCCAATGAATAACGGAGAAAAGACACAAACACACAGAACACAAACACGCATGGAGAAAAGCAAACGGGCGGTTGCCGGGTCCGCGCTTCGCCGTGTGTTTCGAACACAACCGACTTCCGCCCCTCCGCTCGTGAAACGGTGGGGAGGCCTAAAAGAAAATGAAAAGGTGGCTCGTTAACTGGGAATGACAAACAGATGTATGAAAGGATGCGCTCGCTAACAAGTCTAGGTGGTCGAGCCGATCGCGCCTCTCGATCGTTCAGTGTGCGGAGAAAATGCAAAAACCAAGAAAAGAATTCTATTGAAGGCGGGGCCATGACGTCGCCCTGTGACGCACTCCACAGACACCACGCCTCCGGCTTACATCGGAGAAAGAAGGGGTGATTTTGCCTTGCCGAGCCTACTCGACGAGGAGCGGGAGAGAAGAATTTCGAGGAGGGAATGGAAGGAGAGGAGGCTCGCTCAAAGAGAGGTAGAGAGTGTCTGCTGCGCTGGGGTGGGCACGGGCCCTTTAAGGCGCGACCCCGAAGGCTCTCTCTCTCTCTTGGACCAGCCCTGCCAGGGGACCACCTGACCCCGCTGCCCCACGACGACGACCGGCCCCCCTGATGTGAGATTAAACCTTTTCATACAAAGACCTGCCTCGAGTCACTGCCTGTGCGTCCCCGCGCAGAGGAATCGCCCACAAATAATGGCGCCCAACGTGGGGCTTTAATTAACACCTTGTGGACGATTTCTCTGCCGATTTTGGGACGTGCAGCCAGACTCGTGGCAGGCCCTCTTTGTTCGGGGCCATGCCGGACCGATAGGGTTAAGGAGCGGGTCAGGCGGAATGTTCGCGGGGTAGCGACTTGTGTAGTGTGTTAAATTTGTTAGGGGTTTTGTGTTATTTATGTAGTTTTCGGGCGTTTTCTGTTGTGTATTTCCGTGTGTTTGTAGATAGATTGTTGTGTATATGAATGTTCTTGTTGCCATGAGCAGTTAGCCGGTGCGGCCGGACAGTTAGCGCGAACTATGCCTCCCAGAAAGGATGTTTCAGCCACGGCTTTGGATGGCGGGGCAGCCGGTAGTGAGACGGCCGACGCGGCGGCCGTAATGGGGCAGGTGACTGAGATGTTTGCCGCATTGGCCCGTCAGCTCGGTGCGGTGGCTGGCGCCAGCCAGGCCGCAGCATCGGTAGCATCGGCGACAACATCGCGCCCGCGGATAAATATGGAGGTCCCCTCCTTTTCCGGGTACACGGACGCGAAATCAGTCAACGAGTTTTTACTACAACTCGAGGACTACCAGACGGCTCTGGGCGCCCCAGATGACGTAATGCTAGGGCAGGTCCTGCCTATTGCACTCGTCGAGAGCGCGGCGCGATGGAGGCGCTGCCAGCCGACTTTCCAGTCGATGGCGGACTTCAAAGACCGTTTCCGCGCCGAGTTCTTGCCGCCTGATTATGAGCGCCGGATGCTGGAGGAGCTCGCGTTGCGCACCCAACACCCAGAGGAAAGCCTCCTCGAGTACGTACGCGCAATGCAGGAGCTGTACAAGAGGGCAGATCCGACGGCAACCGACCGCGATCAGGTTGCGCGTGTGATCAGGCAGTGCCATGCACGCTTCAAGCCGTATCTGCGGGGCCGCAGTTTTACAAACCTCGAGGCCCTAGCGCAGGAGGCCAAGACCGTGCAGGCGGATTTACTGGCCGAACTGCGCTACCAACCGCCCCCCAGGCCAGCCGAATCGCTAGAACCGGGATGCGCATGGGATGGAGGCCGAGAATGCGCGATGAGGGCTCGGCGCGCCGAGGTAATGGCCGTGGAAAGGCAGGCGGAACCCCCTGTTGTCCCTCGCGCGCTGGACCCGTACGCATTCGAGCAGCGGCGTCGTGCCGGCCTCACAGGCCGCGCGCCGAGCGAGCGTCAGGAAGGCGCGGAGAAAGGGGAGAGTCGTCCCCAACCGCTTCGTGGAACGAGGGGTCCTCCGTCCACGCGGCGGGTGAACGACCGGCTTTGCTGGAATTGCAACCAGCCCGGCCACATGGCACGCGAGTGCCAAGCTAGGCGTATGCAGGGAAACGCCAGACGCTGGCGGTGATGTCTGGCGACACCGGCCTTTCACCGTCAGCGGGAGAATTTCATGGTTGTCAAGACGCTAGTCAGGAAAAGAACTCCCGCGCCGGCGACGGGGAGGCCTTTGTCCTGCTCGCCTGTAGAGCTCAGGGAGTCGTTCCGCGCTCAAGCCCATTTATGCTAGTGCGGTTAGCGGGTCAATGCTACTCCGCACTCGTAGACACGGACTCAACGCTGTCACTGGTCGGTGACGAGGTGTACGAGGCCTGCCGGATAGGTAACATCCGTGTCAGACCGGCCGAAACCCCGTTAAGCTTAGCAGCTGGGGCGGCAAAGGCAAAGGGAGCAGTGCGTCTCACGATGCGCTTTGACGGCAGAAAGCGGAGACATCGCTTCGTCTATCTGCCTGGCTTGTCGATACCAGTAATTCTGGGAAGGGATTTTCTCTCGAGCGAAGGCATTGTGCTCGACATGGGGGAGAATGGCTATCGTTACAGCCCGCTCGCCCCCCTCATTCCCTTCGAAAGCGCACCCTTGCCCGGCTGTCCTGCACAAAAGGCGGGTGTCCCCACCTGTGCGACAGAAAGGCAGGGGAGCTCCCTCGAGATGCTGAGAGACGGTGGCCCGTTAGAAGCGATTATTGCGTCTTTCTCAGGACCCAGTAGTCAGCGCCGAAGGCTCGCGGAAACTTTACTCCCGTTTTCGGATTACTTCACGGAGAAACCGGGCAGAACCGACCTGCTTCAGCACGAGATTCAGACGGGTGATACGCGCCCTTTCAGGTGTAACCCGAGGCCGTTAAGTGCGCATAAGAGGCAGCTTCTCGACTCTGCCCTTGACGAGATGATTGATACCGGTGCGGTGAGACCCTCACAAAGTCCCTGGGCGTCACCAGTGGTTCTAGCACCGAAGAAAAATGGATCGGTCAGGCTGTGTGTTGATTATCGTAAGCTCAACTCACTGACGCCTACGGTTGCGTACCCTTTTCAGTCGATCGAGGCTGTGATGTACGCGTTAGGGAACGCGAGGTTCTTCACAGTCCTAGATGCAAGCAGAGGGTACCTGCAGATTGAGGTGGCCGAAGGTGACATTGAGAAAACCCCATTCACCTGCCACCGCGGGCTCTTCGAATTTACTCGACTCCCGTTTGGTTTGTCTAACGCCCCGAGCACGTTCATGCGACTGATGGACATCGTGCTGGGCGATGCGAGGTTCAACTACTCCATGGCGTACCTCGACGACGTTGTGATATTCTCACAGTCGTTCGAGGAGCACCTCATTCACCTGAATTCCGTTCTCGATAGAATGAGACGTGCCGGTCTAACCATCAATCCAAAGAAAGTGCAGTTGGCATCGAAGAGAGTGAACCTCTTGGGCTTTGTCGTGGATGATGGCACACTGAGACCGAATGATGACAAACTGCAGGCAATTATGAACTACCCCTGCCCCATGGATGTGAAAAGCTTGCAGAGGTTTTTGGGGATGGTTGCGTTCTACAGGCAATTCATCCCGCGCAGTTCAGAGCTTGCAAGGCCGCTGAACCTGCTGTTGCGTAAAGGCTCGAAGTGGGTCTGGGGCAAGGAACAGAGTGACGCATTTGTTGCCTTGGCTCGCGCGGTAGCGAATACCGCTAGTCTGCGCCTCCCCGACCTAAACAAGCAGTTTGTTACAGGAACACGAGGGCAAACTGCGCCCTGTCGCGTTCGCTAGTCGCACGCTCACATCGGCGGAGCGGAATTACTCCGTGACCGAAAAGGAATGCCTGGCGATCATGTTCGCATTGTCGAAGTTCGACATGTACCTAGACGGAGCGGTCTTCACCGTGCAGACAGATCATCAGGCATTGTCTTGGTTAAAGAGGCTCAAGAGCCCCGCAGGCAGACTCGCGAGATGGGCGCTGACGTTGCAACGTTACGCGTACGCCATCGAGTACCGCCGGGGCAGCTTGAACAAGGTGGCCGATGCTTTATCGCGCGCACCGTGGAAGGCTGGCGGAAGCGCTTCAGAGGCGCAGCCCAGCTTTGTAGAAAGCGGCGTCACCGCTGTTAGAGAGGAGGAGAGGGCGGAGGGGAGTGTCGCGCCCGGTTTTGCGAAGGAGGAGGCGGACAAAGGTCCCGCACGGTGCTGTGAGAGAAGGGAAGCACAGCAGTTCGTGGCGGCGACTGCTCGCCTGCCAAGGAGTGAGGCAGAAAGAAATCTGTCTTGGGGAGTAGCGGTCAGTAGAGAAGAGCTGATCGAGGCCCAGAAAGCAGACGGTCTTTGCCAGCGGGTGCTGAAGGAGCTTGCGAGCAGCGCAGCTTGCACCGGGAACGCTGAGGGCAAGTACGACGCGCATCTGCTGGGCGATGATGGCTTGCTGCTCCGCTACATCCCCCAACTTGACGAGGAAGAGGCGATAGCATCCCCTTTCCGAGTCGTGGTCCCGAGAAGGTTGCGGAAACGGTTCCTGCAGTACTTCCATGACTCAGCGCTGGCAGGCCATGGCAGCGGCAGTAAGACTTACGACAAGTTATGCCGTGTCGCGACCTGGCCAGGCATGAGAAAGGATGTGCTGAGATACGCCCGTACCTGCCCGGTATGCCAGGTAGCCAAGCCTCGGGCGGGCAAGCCCGCTGGCATGATGAAGGCGGTAGTTAGCAACTACCCGTGGCAAGTGGTCGCGTGCGATATCATGGGACCCCTCCCTCGGTCCGCGCGCGGAAACCAATTCATCCTGGTAATAACGGACCACTATTCCAAGTGGGTTGAGGTTTTCCCCCTTAGGAAGCTTGTGTCGGAACGAATTTGGGAAAAACTGTTGGAGACTTTCACTCGCTTCGGTTTCCCTTCCGACCTGATTACAGACAATGCTTCGTATTTCACAAGCAAAGTCTTTGCTTGTGAAAGCAAAGACTTGTGAAAGCACCCCGAGTCATGCCACCCGTTACAGCGAATACTGGATGGTAAAAACATACCGTACAACATATGGTCATCAAACATTGCAAAATCAGTTGCCGAGGTTATTGAATAAATTGAATAAAGGAAATGTACAATTACAAATATATTCATTTAAAGAAATCAGAAAATACTACATGTCCAAATGATCATGCCTGATTGTCCCTGACAAACCGCAATTACACTTCTTTTTCTGTTTCTTAATACTTGAGTTTGTTTCTACACCCATATCCTTTTCAACTGAATAATTTCTCCTTACACTAAGTGACCATGTTTACCTACCGGATTTTTATTTTTTGTATTGTATCCATGCTATTTCCTCCTGTAGAGTGAACTGTAATCTTAACTATCTTTTCTTGCCTTACTAGACTACAACCGCCTGTGTATTTTGTTCTTATGAGTTCATAGAATCGATCTCTCATTGTTTCATGCCTTAAGCCACGGTAATTTTATGTTCTATCCATCATGTTGTATGCTCTATTCTATGTTCTTTCTATTAATTTATGCAGTATATCACAAATTTTATGTTGTGTTCTGTATAGAAAATGGAATTTATTTATCAGGGTGTACTGTGAGCTGTACTGTGTATAGCATTTTTTTTTTGGCATATAAGCATTGACACTGTACTGCTGCCAAGTGCATGGGGGCCTGCGGCTCTGTCAAGCTGTCGTTTGTGACAGCTTTTACTGCCGGCCTCCAGTGTCGACCGTGTACCCTACGACACAAATAAAGAGTATTATTATTATTATTAGACTCTTGTCGGGCGCTTCAAATCCGCCACAGGAGAACGAGTCCCTACCACGCTCAGAGTAACATAACCGAGCGGGTGAATCGAAATCTGAAGAGCATGCTGGTCGCGACGACCGAGCAGCACAGAGATTGGGACGCGCGGCTGTCCGAACTGGCGTTCGCTACAAGGACAACCGTGAACAGGTCAGTGGGTATTACACCCGCTTACTTGAATTTTGGGAGAGAGATCGCTTTTCCGCTAGAGAATGCCCTACTCGACGCGGCGGGGCCCGCGCCCCCTCCGCTTTCGCAGTACGCGGCAAGGCTCCGGGAGCGCCTGGAGGCAGCGCGGCGCGCAGCCCGCGAAAACCTCGATGTTGCGCGCATGGAGCAGGCGGATCAGTACAACAAAGGTCGCCGTCACGTCGTTTTCAACACGGGTGACTTGGTACTCAAGAGAACGCACCCACTTAGTAACGCAGCGCGCGGTTTCGACGCGTCGCTAGCGCACAAGTGGGCTGGGCCGTACGAAGTTACGGCACGGACCATGGGCGTCCGGAGGGGGGGGCAAGGGGGGGCGGCTGCACCCCCCTGGAAAATCACTCACTCTAACCGTGAGTGATGGCCGCACACCAGGGGCGGCGGTGCGCTCAGCAAAAAGAGTAAAAGCGGCCCCGCTTCCAGCTTTGGGTCACATCTGCGAAGTGCCGCGTCCGGGGACGCGTCGTTGCAGACATACAGCGGCACCGGCGAGCATGTGTTTCGAGGCGTCTTGAGATGGGTGCCTGTTTCTTTGATCTCTAGAGAGATAGCCACACGGAGGCAGACAGTGCACAATCCGGCCACCGATGAATTCTTCAGGAGGGAGGGACAAATCAGCCGTGTCCACCCCCGCTTTGTCGGGCTGCTCAAGGGCAAGCAGGCGATGAATTGGCGCCGCCGCCGCTCGCTGTCTCCTCCGATCCACGGGAGAGCGCAGTTCGGTAGAAGCGCCGCTTTCAGAATCTTCGGCAAAGGGGATTAGCAGTTGCTTTTGTTCACGGCGACGCAGTCTCCAGAGGCGCCCCCACACCAGCGTTCCTTGCATCTTCTCCGGAAGCCAGCGCCTTTGGTCAAGGCAGCCCGATGGCGCCTGCCTGGCTCGCCTGGCTCGCCTGTCACCTCTGGCTGGGCCTCAAATCCCAACAGCGCCCATGTACTGTGCGATGTCAGTGCATGGTAAAGAGACCCAGGTGGTCGACATTATCCGGAACTCTGTACTACTCCGTCCCTCATAGCCTGAGTCGTTTTGGGGCTCTGAACCCCATAAAAACACACAAAACAAATTTTCCGACCGGAGTGGCGAGTGTCCGTTCCCCTCGGAAGTCGCGAGGCGTTCCTTTCACCCCCAAAGTGCTATTAGGAACGACGACAACAAGTCTCGCCGGGTGGCCGCCAGCACGCCTGTTTCTACTGTGTATGGCTGCTAGCGACTTGAGGGTGATTGCTTTCGGGCCTGCCGCCATGGACCACAAGCACCGAGAGGACCCAGGTGCCAGCTGACTTCAATTACGGAGTTTGCCCGGTTGGAGTGCAGGAACAAAACCAGACCCCCTTCACAAAGTGCCTGCACGTGTAGAACGCCGCCGCCGCCTCGGGGAGACGAACGTTATCTTCCCCATTTGCCGTGACCGTGCCAGGGAACAAAGGGCCTCGTCTCCGGTTGCTCTTTGGCGTGCCCAAGCACCGCGACAAGCTGGCGGGCCTCATCTCCGACCCAAGCACGAGGAACCACTTTCGGCGTTTTCGTGACCTCGCGTCTGGCCTCGAGCGGCGGGTGGCATTTGATGATCAACAGATGTCGGTGACCCGCAGAAACCTTCGGCTGGCCGGAGGCCATCACCTACCGCCGTCAACGCTACCTCGACGACAACCTTCTTTCCCTCAGACTCCACATGTGAAGGGGGCGTGACCATGAGTGCAGTGTCGTGTGTGTGCGCACAGGTGAAAGCTCTAGGCCCCTCCCACTCCGGCAAGGGCGTCCTCAACCTAGGGACTTTAGGGAACAAGAAGGATATAAAACTCGACAACGGATGCGGCAGAATCGTCTCACTTCTAACCACCAATGTAAAATGTAAATAAACCTATTCTCCTTTCGCCATCTACCTCTTCGCTCAGCGGCACTCCTGTCCTGAACCCTCAACTCCAACAGTGCGTATTCGGGGATACTGCGGCAAGTAGGCCCTTGCATGTGTGCGCGCCTCTGTGTTTGTGCTTCGGTATTTTTAGTGGCCGGTTGTCAACGAAGCTGAGAACAATCAAGACAGCGGACGAGAAAACGACGAGCGGCGAGTAGTGTGTGTGCAAATACTCGACTGTGCGGTTGCGCGAGCAAGATGGAGCGAGGTGTATGAAGCTGCGAGCGTGTAAATAAGTTTTCGTTGTATATATAGTCATTTTTTGTTTTCAACGTACGCATTCAACCGTTTTTTCAATCAATGTGTATATATTTTTAACACTACCAACCCCGAAGAACTCCATAGCCAGCTTTGTCTCGCGCGGTTCCGAATGATGGACATTCGGCGCTTCTTCAAGCGTCAGCGGTTGTCTGACGAAGCGTTATCCAAATGCGCCCCTGCAGATTCTGGTGTGATATGTGACAACGGTGTAGCATTTGAACAGAGTGATGCAAGCTTTTATCACCGGACAGTAGCTGATGTCGTCGACTCCATGGAAGGGACTCTGTCAACAGTAAGTTCAGGTAATGCAGCAGGCCGAGATGATTCCATTTCTCCTTTCTTGGGATTTAAGTCCGGATTTGACCAGAGCGATGCAACCTTTCATCACCGGACAGTAGCCGACGTCGTCGTCTCCATGGAAGGAACTTCACCAGCGAGCTCCGGTCACGCAGTAAGCCGAGACGATTCCCTTTCTCCTTGCTTGGGATCGAAGTCCGGAGACAACATCAAGAAAACAAATAACTTGCCTCAAGAATATGACTTAGGAGAGTTTCTAGGCAAAGCTAAACTCACTGGCATACCGGACTTTTTGAAGTTATGTCTTCTTACTAAGCCATGGTCACCAAATGTTACATACGATTTTAAGAAGGATGTAACACCTGGAAAGAGGCCTTTTCGACATCAATGGCTGGGAGATTACGCCCCCTGGCTTGCGTACTCAGCGACAGCGAAAGGCGCTATTTGTCGTTTTTGCGTCATTTTTCCTCCACGTGTTCACCGGGGTACTCAAGGAAGTTTTATCGTGCGCGCTTTCAGTAACTACAGAAAAATGCACGAGGCGTGCAGGGATCACGTAAAATCCCAATGGCACCAGGAGGCAATGACGGCCTCACAGAACTTTATGGATGTGATGAAAGGCAAGCAGCTACCCGTTGTAGAGCAGCTGAACAGAGCACTCCACGCGCAAGTTGAAAGGAACCGTGAGAAACTATTTCCAATAGTTTCCACCATTGTCTTTTGCGCGACGCATGACTTGCCAATTCGCGGCAAGCAGTCCGATAGTGGAGTCTTCAATGATCTGCTTGACTTTCGTGTAGAAGCTGGAGATACTCTACTTCAGGAGCACTTCGCTTCTTCTGCTGGCAATGCCAAGTACACTTCTGTCCGCGTCCAGAACGAGATCATCACAATCTGTGGCGACATCCTGAAAGAGCAGATAGTTACCGAAGCTAACAAAGCGTTTGCTTTTTCCGTTCTTGCTGACGAAACTGCAGATATTTCAGGAAAAGAGCAGATGTCTATAGGCGTTCGCTTTATTGACAAGGCGGGAGCCGAAGTGTGCGTTCGAGAGCAGTTTTTGGGATTTGTAGAGCTGGAGCAATTAAACTCCGCTTGCATCGCCGCGGCAATCTTGAAGTTTTTGACGAATGTCGGGCATATTCTTTCGAACCTCGTTGGACAGGGGTGCGATGGATGCTCTACAATGGCTGGAAAAGAAGCTGGAGTGAACAAAATTATACAAAAACAGTTCCCGAAGGCACTATTTTTCCACTGTGCAAGTCACAAACTAAATCTCGTCATCAACGATCTGAACGACGTCTCTGAAATTCGAAACACAATTGGCATAATCAAACAAACCATAAACTTCTTCCGCGAGAGCGTACTCCGGAGAAAATTGGTGCCGAACATTCCGATGCTGTGTGAGACAAGATGGTCTGCAAAATATAAGTCTATTAGGATCTTCTCTCAGCATTACGTGGCCATAGTCGAAGCACTCGAGGAGCTCGCGTCCACGGAATCATGCTCGAACGCTGCAACTAGACAACGAGCTCACATCCTCTACTGCGCAACAACAAGCTCATCTTTCATCGTCTGCTTGCATATTGTAGCGAAGTACAGCGCTCGGCTCGAACCAGTTACGAACATTCTGCAAGGTGTATCCATGGACTTCCATTCTGTGCATGACCACATCACTGAGCTGCAACGTATTTTTCGCGGCCACCGGACGAACGCTGTAGAGGAGTTCTCTAACATCATGAATGCAGCAAGGGAGGCAGCCAATCACTTAAATGTGGTGATATCTGTGCCAAGACAAGTCTCTCGTCAGGCCCACCGAGACAACTACGGGATTCAGTCGCCGGAGGAATACTACCGTGTGGCAATATATGTGCCGTACTTGGACTCCCTCACTGCTTCTTTAGCTCGGCGCTTTTCTGAAAGCAATGAGAGGAGCTTCAAACTTCTCCAGCTGCATCCATCAAAAATGAAGCACTTGAGCCGTGTTGAGTTCGCTGTTCTCGCCGAAGAACTCCAGTGCTTTTACGGCATCGACAACTTCAAGGAAGAGGCCATCTCTTGGTACGAGATGTGGTGCAACAAAACTGGGGACCCATCAGAAATAACTTACTGCGAGCTTCTACATCAGGCCAAGACATTCTTCCCTGGTGTTGCAAAAGCCATTGAGGTGGCTCTGGCTTTGCCAGTTACTACCTGTACGGTCGAACGCTCCTTCAGTACAATGAGGAGAGTGAAAACGTGGCTACGCTCAACGATGACAAACGACAGACTGGACGGCCTTTGTATGATGAGTGTGCACCGAGAGCGTGTAATGAAGCACAGGAATGAATTTATCACCCGTGTCATCACGCAATTCGCCCAGAAAAATCCGAGGCGTCTACAGTTGCTGTTTACTGACCGACTGTCGTTGCGTGTTTGTGAACATATTGTGCTGTGTGCTGGTCATCAATCCGGGTGTGTCGAGAACCCGTATGCAGCAAGACTGAGCACTCTTCTCCACGAAGTGATAGTATCTTTTTGCATTTTTATTAATTTTAATTGTTTCTTCGTTGATAAACTCCAATGTATCTCTCCTAGCCACGCTTTAATTTGCTGTTTGTAATTTTTCTTTCATGTGTGTATTTTACTTATTTATTTTATTTATTTATAAATAAATAAATTTACTCCGCAAATAGTGCCTTTTTGCTACGAGCATAACCCCCCCCCCTCCGGCGCCAACAGCCAATGGGGCCCCCCCCTGCAAAAAATTCTGCGGACGCCCTTGGCACGGACTACGCCGCTCACCTACCAGCTGCGGTTGTTGACAAACGGCGAAACCGCCGGTCCGGTGCATGTCGCTGATTTGAAGGCTTTCCACCTTCGCAAGGACGATGGCTGCGAAGCGGTGGAAAATCAGCGCGATGCGGCGATCTCACCCCCGGGAGGACGAGCAGGTAGCGGTGCGGTTCGCAACCGACGCTACAACCTGAGGACCAGGTAGCACCCGTGTCTCTCGATTAATAATCACTCGCCATGCTCTCGCCCTCTCAATATGTCTTCTAGGAAGCTCCAGCCGACCGACGCCCGTGGCTCGGACTCCAGAAGGCAAGGAAGACCACCGTCGAACGGTGGCCGCCATCAAGGCGCGCCACCCGGCTGGCGGCAGGAGCCGCGCGAGTGGCGCAGGTTCCACGGCCGCGGTGGCCCCCACCGCCAGCCAAACCACGTGCCTAACCACTGGAGAGCACCTCCCAGTGGTGCAGGCCAACGCAAGGGCGCCAGGGATCATCAAGCGCAGGGCACCCCTCAGCACCCAGCCGGCGCTTCGGCCGCCGAGCAGCCCAGGAGCCATCGGCCGCTTGTACAACGACGAGGAGCGGGCCGGCCTGTGCTCGCTCTGCGGCACACTTGTCGTGCACCGGCTCCGCCATGAGGCCGGTGCGTTGCATACCTGGCATAACGGCGACTGCGGCACCTTTCCCCGCTGCGCCACTGCAGAGGGGCAGCCCGGAGGAGGCGGCCCTCCGCATCCTCCAGTCCAGCCGCTCAGACCTGCTGTCCCCGGCGGCCGAGGAGCTTTGGAGGGCGCTGCCGGCAGGGCCCCCAGTGGAGCCAGGCGCCTCGCTCCCCCAGGCGGCTCGTGAGGAGCCCATCCAGCTAGCGGTGAGCGGCCCCCCGGCGAGCACCCCTCCCCCCTGCGACGACTCCATGGATAACGACTCGGACCCGGAGGTCATCGGACGCCTACTGGCGGACCCCGGGACGGACGTTTGAGGGGGGGGGGGAGATGTAGGGTCTGCTTGCGGGAAGGTCAAATCTCGCGCCGCTCACCGCGGGTAGCCTCGACCCCTTTCTCCCGAGTGGCGGGGCGGGGGGGGGGGAGCGAGGCTAGGAGGAAGCCTTCTTAAGGCGCGACCCCGAAGGCTCTCTCTCTCTCTTGGACCAGCCCTGCCAGGGGACCACCTGACCCCGCTGCCCCACGACGACGACCTGCCCCCCTGATGTGAGATTGAACCTTTTCATACAAAGACCTGCCTCGAGTCACTGCCTGTGCGTCCCCGCGCAGAGGAATCGCCCACAAACTTCACATTGAGCCAGAGAGAAACCGCGGATAGCTGCGCTGTCAATTATACTGAGACAGAAAGGTTCCAGATATAGGGCAAACAACAATGGAGACAGTGGACATCCTTGACGAACAGATGCTTCTTGTGGTATTGGTTTCGTTAGCTCCTGATTAACAATAACCCTTGTATAGGAGTTCTTATAGCACAGCCTTATGCCTTTGAGCAAGACGTCACCAATATTTGCATACTCCAAGACCGCGAACAAGAAATCGTGCCGAACTTTATCAAACGCCTTCGCCAAGTCAATTTGAATCAGAGCTACTTGGCCTGTCTCATCTGATACTGTCTCTAATACTGAACGTGCAATATGGATATGTGTTTGAATACTGCGGCCTCTAATACCACAGATCTGATGCGAACCTATCAAGTCCATAATGACGAGCTGCAGACGACTGCTAAGAACCTTGGCAAAAATTTTGTAATCAACATTGCACGCTCAGAACCATCACGAGCTTAGTTTCGCTCTCTTATTCCGGCCCAAATGTTTCGGCCACTGCCCCGTCAGGATGCTGCGGCCATAGCTAGCGTTTGGTATCTCCGCATCTTTCCATTCCTCTTAACCAAATTGTTATGTATAATCCACACTACAAACAGCGTTGCTTGCTTGGGTGACCGGAGCAACAGAAAAAAAAAGTACGGAAATCATTTCCTGCACTCTACCCTCGGCGGGACTCGAACCCGCAATCCCCGGTTTAGGAGACCGATGCCTTATCCGTTAGGCCACGAGGGCGCACCTTTTTTTAAGAACCTTTTTATTGAGACAAGCACGATACATGGCTAAAACAACTTGGCCTGCTTCGGCCGGTCACAAGTTAAAATTTCTTGAGTTGCACCAATTCATGAAGCACACTCAACCATTCAGGTGGGTCCGCCTGCGCTTGGTACACATCTCGTAAGTAACACACACTCTCCACAAAGTTCTCCCTGACAGATCGAATAAGAACATTTCCATTCCGGATAGCCATTCGAGTTTTCCATAAACAATGCAGGCCCACTAGCATAATCATGTCATAAGGGACACCTGTGTCATCTTTGTCTACCGGTAAGTAGCGAATGCCAATTGGTGATATGGGTAACTCTTTCTTTAGCGTACGTTGTAAAACCTCCCAATAAAAAATTGGGTCTCAGCATTCAATGAACACATGTTCTATGCTTTCAGGCTTTTTGCAAAGCAAGCAGTTCGTTGTGCATGGTACAAATATGCCTTTGTCCTCAAGCCACGTCTTAACCGGCAAAGTACTCGTGTGTAGTTTGAAAAAGAATGTTTTCGTGCTTGCCTTAACTGGCATCTTTTTAATTCTTTTGAGAACATCTTGCCCTGGGCCTCCAGAGTTTATTGTACGATACAGAGGCACAGGCATTATGATGTCTATCAGATCTCTGTACAGTTTTTTCCTCTTTACAGTGCTGAAGTACTCCAGTGAAAACCGAACCTTAAGGAATCGCACAGAGTCCACAACTTCTTTCAGGTAACCTCTAGCACCATAAGTTGACAATCTTACAGTAGACACTACAAAATCGGGCAGAGCGCTGCTCAGTCGTACTTGCATCATTGAACGCAAAAAGGGGTCGTTCTGATCCCTCACAAACATAAATCGGGACGCAAGCTGGCGGACAAACAAATGCGCGAGACCGCCATCTTGAACATTTCGAAACAAATTAGTTCTTTTGGCCCTGTCCCAACTTGAACTCCAGATAAACACAGCAAACACCATATGCATTGTTTGCACATTTATTCGCGACATAGCAAAAACTGCAAAACATACCACACCTTGGCGATTAAGAAAATGTTGCAAACTGTCGCCCTCGCAAACATCGACAATTCTCGTTCTTGCAACGCCGTTGCTTTTTCTTTTACTCTTCGTGTCACCTCATTCCAGAAATCAGCGCTCTTGTCATAGTGCTCTAGAGGCACACCCAAGTAGTTCGATGGCACGGTTGTCCACTGCAGACTCGCGAACGCCGATGGTGTAATATCCCAACTTCCATGCCAAAAGCCGACACTCTTCTCCCAATTAATCTCAGCCCCTGTGAGCTGACAAAACCGTTTGGCGACACCAACAGTTTCCTGAACACTTTCGCGGTCACCGCAAAATACAGCTATGTCATCTGCGTACGCAAGAATTTCAACATTAGATGACTGAAACCTGATGCCATTAATTCGATCGTTGTTAATAAGATTTATTTATTTTATTTTTTATTTTCACAATACTGCAGACCCTCATTTGGGTCCAGGCAGGGAGGGCAGAAAAACACATTCACACAACAGTGTAGCACATATACAATCTAAAATAGCTCACAAAGTGCGTTGTCAAAATCAACAGCCGATATCACTTGTAGAGGCAGGGCGTTCCATTCGTCAATAGTTTTCGGGAAAAAAGAAAATTTAAAAGCGTTAGTATGCGCGAAGTATGGTGCTAAAGTGTGATTATGATGACGTCGAGTTCTACGCGTTTCAGAAAACTGCACATAGGGGGCTGGAGAGATGCCTAGTTTTCCGTGGATTAGTTGGTGAAGGAAAGATAGACGGGCTATCTTGCGTCTGACATGGAGAGGTTTAATATTATTTGCTGCCATTAACGAGGATGGGGAATCAGTTCTGTTGTACTTATTAAATATAAAACGTACCGCGCGCCTCTGTATTTTTTCTAATTCTCTTATGTCTTTTTTTGCATGTGGGTCCCAAATGATGGCGGCATATTCGAGTTATGGTTTTATAAGAGTATTGTAGGCTAATAGTTTGCATTTGCTAGGTGCGTCCTTAAGTTTATGGCGAAGAAAACCAAGTTTACGTAAAGCTGAGGATTTAATGTGTTCATATGGTCATTCCATTTTAGTTGCGAGTTTGGAACTGAAACGCCATTAATGCGATAGCTGAAGGAAAACGGATTTTTCTTCCTTGTTATCCGCAAGAGCACAGTCTTTTTAGTATTGATTTCCATGCCCCATTTTTCACTCCAGGAAACGACACTAAGAAGAGCATTATCTAAATGGGCCTGGTGAGAAACGGAAGATACGGGAGTATATATCATGCAATCATCGGCAAACAGAGCAATCTTGACAGCTGAATTAACACTTGAAACTAAATCATTTACATATATTAAAAAAAGCAGGGGACCGAGCACACTTCCCTGAGGGACCCCAGAGGTTACAGGCAGTGGGGAAGAACAACTACCGCCAATCTACACAAACTGCGTTCTGTTTTGTAGATAAGCTGAAATCCAAGCAATGAGCGGAGGTGGTACACCAATGAGTTTAAGTTTTAAAAGAAGCTTGTTATGCGGCACCTTGTCAAAGGCTTTGGCGAAATCTAGAAATAAAACATCAATTTGGCCTGACTTGTCTAAAGCTGCACTAAAATTATGAATGGCTATTATCAGTTGTGTAGTGGTAGAGAATCCCTTCCTAAAGCCGTGCTGAGCTGGGTTTAGGGCATTATTACTGTTTAATATTGCAAGTATATGATTGGCAATGATATGTTCGATAAGCTTGCAGCAGGATGATGTTAGGGGAGATCGGGCGGTAGTTGTTTACAGAAAGTCGATCATCATTCTTATAGACAGGAATAACCTTCCCTGTGAGCCAGTCAGGCGGCAAGGAGCAAGAAGATAAGGAGACACGAAATATTTTGGACAAAAAACGCGACAATGATTCAGCATAGCGCCGCAAAAATGCATTAGGAATGCCGTCTGGGCCGGGAGAACACTTCGTATCTAATCGGAGTAGCATTTCAATGACACCTTCATCAGATACAATGTCTAAAGGTTGAAAGGAATCACAAACAAAACCGTCAATATTTTCACCTTGATCAGTTGAGAAAACAGACTGGAAATAGTTATTAAAAGCTGCGGCAATGCCCTTTTGGCACGTAACAACGCATCCATTCATGACTATTTTTTCGATCGGCTTATGAGACTCTCTGATATGATTCCAAAACTTAGCAGGATTACTTTTTATGAATTGCGGGAGACATTCTGTGAAGTACCGTTTCCTGGCCAATCTAATATTTGAAGAAAGTTCAGCCGCAAGTTCTGCTAAAAGATCTGTGTTTGGCCGTTTCGAACGCTTTAGGCGCTTGACTTTACGTTTGAGATGAATAATGTGGCGATTAATCCACGGATTCTTTTTCTTGACGTGTTTCTTCTTGTCTGGAATAAAATTCAGCTGACAAAATTCACAGTGCTCCTTGAAGGTAGCCCACAGAACCGAGACATCTTCACCCAAAAATCTGTCGAAAGCAATGTCTAAATAATCAAGTACTGATTCATCATTTGCACGTGAAAAGTCTTTTACAACTTTAAGCAAATTTTTGCATGGTTTATTACAAGAAGAAAATATTAGAGAAACAAGTACTAGTCTGTGATCTGATATTCCCTCCAATACAGATGACATGTGCACAGAAAACGAGCGGCTGACAAATACTAAGTCTAAAACAGAACTGCTCATCCCTCGCACCCTTGTTGGCTCAGTTACAACTTGTACAAGGTCATGAGCAATCATTAGGTCTGAAATTAAGTCTGCATTTTCAGAAGTTTCAAAAGATCCAGTAGACCAATTCATATTTGGAATATTAAAGTCGCCACAAATAATGATTTTACTGTTCCTAAATGAATGCATATGACCCTGCAATTTGTGCATATAGTCAGGACCAGAATCTGGAGGCCTATACAACGCGCTCAGAATGAAAGTGTGACCAACGTAATTAACCTTTAGGAATAAACTTTCATGGTTATCTATTTGCTGCAAAACCTCACCTTTAATACTATGTTTTATTAGGATAGCGACGCCACCGCCGCGGGAACCCCTATCACGCCTGAAGACATGGTAAGAGGGAGGAAAAACGCAGTCGTCACTAACGCCACAGTGAAGCCAAGTTTCAGTGATCACAACTATGTGGGGACTATGAGTGATCAGTAATACTTCGAGCGATTCTGCTTTATTGACTATGCTCTGAGCATTTAGGTTAAGAATAGTTAGGTGTCTATAGTTTGAAGGAGTGGATGCGGGTAGTCAGTCGAAATTCCGTGTGGGGACCGAGGCGATTTTAGTGCGGCTATTCGATGTGTCGTTCCAGACAAACGTTTCTTTGTCAACAATGAGTCTATCGTGTACCAATCTCACCTTACGGCCGTCATCATTCTCTTTTCGAGCCGACTCCCAGAGCAACTTGCGTTTTCGTAGAGTGTCCTGAGAGTAGTCGTTCTGAATGTAAATGCCAGAGCCTTTTAGTTTCCCTATGTTTTTAAACACGGCGTTCTTTTCATCAAGATCTTGGAAGTGAACTATTATTGGCCTCTTTTTATTGGCTGATTTACCAAGTCTGTAGAAACGGTCTACTGATGAAGCAAAGACATCAAGCTGTTTTTGAAATACGTCATTAAGAACGGTTTGCTTTAAATCTTTTACCGTTTCTTCCTCTTTTTCCGAAACTTCATAAATGGCTATGTTTGCGCGCCTGCTACGATCTTCCAAACCAACCAATTTTCGATTTTGCATATGAAGAGATTGACGAACAAAATTTAAGTGCTGCTCTATAGGGGTGAATGTTTCATGAATGTTACGAAAGACAGCGACCGTTTTTTCTACTTGAATTACTCGGTCAGACAGGGAAATAATAGCCGCATTTATCTTTTCGTACAGAATTTTCAGATCAGACACGTCTTGCTGTACGCACTTCTGGCTTTCCAAAATCTTATCAAGTATTACTTGTACATCAGGACCCGGGTTACTTTCAACATCTCCACACAAGAGAAGTTCACAAACGCGTAGACACTCGTATGCGATACAAGCAACACGCCGTGGGCTCGGCAGGACCAGCAAAAAAGGGTCATCACTTCTGTAAGCATAACCGACACTGACCTGCATAAGCAAGAACGGAGGCATGCTTAGTGCGGTGTTCCGGCGCGGTCCGCCGTGCCCACTGAAGATGAAGCTGTGTAGGTCTCCTTTTATAGCTGAAGCTGTTGTCGACGTCACAGCTCGAACGATACTGCCAGCAGGGGGCTGATCGGGAGCTGATGCGTCATATTCAGATGCCAAGGCCATAGGTGATAGCGGTGAAAGACAGAAAGGCTCGAGAAAGGCTCGAGATAAAGCGCAAGCAACAAGGGCGAGAGTGGGCATCTTTGCCTGACGGAGGAACGCAGAGGGCCAGGCTTCACTCAGGTTCTTATTGACAATGATCTGCACAGTACAGTTGCTGTAAACCATTTTAAGCCCATCTTGTATTACACTGCCTAAATTCACTTGTTCCTGAACCGAGTACAGGACATCGTGCGCCACACGATCAAACGCCTTCGACAGGTCTAGTTGCATCATTGTGACTCGGCCCCCGAAGACATCATAGCATTCAAGGACATTGCGAACAACGTGCACATTCGTGCAAATTGTACGGCCTTTCACTCCGCACGTTTGGTGCGGTCCAACGAGTTTCGTGATCACACTCTGCAAACGTCGACCTAGAATCTTCATATAAATCTTATAGTCAACATTTGAGGGTTGTCGGACGATAAGTCCCACTGACTGCAATTTCTCTCGGTCATCTGTTTTAGGGATCAGTACTATGTGAGCAGTACAAAAGGAAGGTGGTATTTGATTTACTCTATATGCGTTTGTGATCATTTCATATAAAATCGGGCTGACTTCTTTTCTGAATGTTTTACAGAAAGCAGCCCCTAGACCATCCGGCCCTGGTGTTTTCCCAGCGGTAGTTCATCTATAGCCTTCTGAACCTCCTCCAAACTAATACGCTGTTCTAGGCGAGCTCGTGTATCTTCGTCTAATCGAGGCATGAGCTGCAAAAAATCATCGCACAGCCCACTATTCACGCTTCTTTCATTCCCTATCAGCTCTTTGTAATGCTCGACAAACGACTGCTCAATTTCTTCTCTATCGGTTGTTATTATGTTGCGGTAACGGATCTATCGGATTTCATTTTGTGCTGCATACGTTCTTTCGTCACACAACGCACGCTTGTTGGGTGTTTCACCCGCCCACAGATTTTCAGCGCGCACCCTTATCACAGCCGCTCAGTACTTATCTGTTTCTAGAGCTTCTAGCTGGCTTTCAACTTCTCGGATTTCTTTTATGTACAACCCAGGTGCTGCTGTTTCCATACATGTCAAAAAGTTTAATTGGAACTGCAATTCTTCGATTCTTTTCATTTGACTTTGGTGAAGGATAGTTCCTCTTTCTATCGCTAGCATCTTGACGGTGTTCTTAACCAGTTACCTGCGCAGCTTCCTGACTGGGCGGAAGACATTTTGGTCACTTCTTTTTTAACTTGTTCAACGAAGGTTTCGTCTTCTAACAGTTTCACATTAAATTTCCAAAGTTTCCAGTTGAAGCGAGTCTTAACGGTTTTACTACCAAAGGTTACCATCACAATGCTGTGATCGCTAAATGAAACGTGTTTAACTTCATATTTACTGCACACGGTCACAAATCCTATGCTTCCATACACTCTGTCTAGCCTTGCATTGCTGCCGCGTTGGAAGTGCGCAAAGCATGGGTGCGAGCCTTGGGACAACATCCAGCCAAGATCTTCCATTTCGTGTTCTTGAATTATTGCATACAGGTACTGTGCACTCTGATCACGCACCGGAACGTTCGGGACTCGATCCTCTGGCAAGCAAACGCAATTGAAGTCGCCCATCAAAACAACACTTTTCTCGCAGTTCAAATACAGCTCGACTTTTTCAAAAAAACTAACACGCTCCTTTTGACTATTAGGAGCGTAGACACAAATCACTCGAAAAGCATATCCAGAAAAACTAAAACCAACAACCAGCAACCGTCCTCCTTCGGACGCAACAACAGTTTCATTTGCAATGCCCAGATTATTCCTCAAAAATAACGCACAACCTCCGGATTTGCCAACCGCGGGACATATACAGACACTGTATCGGGACCGAAAATTTTCAACCATGCGCTCTGTGTGCTCCTGGCTCTCAATCTTTGTTTCTTGCAATGCGACTATATCCAAGTCATTTTCTAGGAAGAGGCGAATGACCTGGCATTGCCGTTTACTCGCCGCCAGTCCCCGCACGTTCAGCGTGGCTACGCGCAGTGGCACGTGAAACTTTGTTTCTTCATCATTTTTAAAGGCACCCGCAGTTCGGGGAGTGCTCACCTCAGGACACCACGACGCTGCAGGGGGTTCCGTACGCTGGGGCATCGCAGCTAAGCTGTCCCTCGCACTTTCACAGTCCATTGCCAAAGTTTGACGGTCGCGCACAAAGTTCCCTTCCATGGTTTATGGTCGGCACCGTTGCATGTTGATCCGGACGCGGCAGTAGCGCGCTACCGCAGTTGCAGCGCTATTTAGGCGCCGCTTCCGCTGGTCTGCTGTCTGGTGGAACAATTAGCTTCGGCTTGAAGGACGCCCGTCGCGTCGGCGCCGCTTTGGGGGACGGCTCCTCCGAAGGTGCGCCGTCTGTTGATTGGTCACCTTGCACTGTTTCGAGATGAGCGCGCTTCGTCGATAAAACCGCAGCGCTTCCCATTGTGATATCGTTATTGTCTTGCCCTATGTGCGCCTCCTCCACTGGGCTCGTAGAAGTTCTGACAGTAGGCTGCATCTCTTGGCTCGCCTTCTCCTCAGGGGCGTGTTGTAACTCCTGAGGTGGCTTGACCAGGCTTGTCTCGCTGTGCTCAACGCTTGAATGTTGAGCGCTCTTCTCATTAGCTGCTGCTCTGCCTCCAGCTGGCCCTGACGCTTCCTCGGCCTCCACCTCATCCATGACATGTTCAACCACGTCAATATTCCTTGCAGGCCCTGTCATGGTCGCGTACGTGGGTACACATTGGCTTTCGTCATGACCAAACCGGCGACAACGCGAGCACCGAGGCACTCGACAGTCGCGACGAATATGGCCCTTCTCTCGGCATCGGAGGCAGAGTGGGGGCCTCCCAGCGACGACCAAAAGCGCAGGTTCACCGGCAATACGAAGCTGGTGGGGTATATCCTCAACTGTGACGCTTGACTTCAACTTCAGGCTTAGCACTCGGGTCGTTGAACCTTTTTCTGTTACGCCGAGCACACGCCAGCGTTCCTTCGAGAGCTCGGTCACATCGCCATACGGCAGGAAGGCCACACGCACTTCTTCGTCAGTCACGTTGTGAAGAACCCAGTGCACTTTAACACGCACCTCTTGCTTGTTGGGACCGATAACGAGACACCGATGCTCCTTGACGCTAATGCTCCCGGCAGCGAGCATTTTCTTTACAGCTTTTGCGTTCTTAAACGTAACCGCCAAGACATGATTCATTTGAAACGCGCCCAAGGCCACCACCTCGGGAAGCAGTTCCAAATAGGCAAGGGCCTCCCTGTAGACCTTGACCCTACGAACGTCGCCGTGCAAAAATACGGTATTCAAAACTATACGACCTGTAGGGAGGCGGAGTAGCATAACTTCGTAACCTGCTTCGCTATCTTCAGCAGCAATCCTGTTTCCGCGGCTCCGCTGAGCCGCTGACACCGCTGGAGCTCATGATCCTGCGTCCGTACACGCCAGTGGCCGGAAGTAGAATCAGGCCATGAGGGCACGCTCAGAACCATCACGAGCTAATAGTTTCGCTCTCATATTCCGGCCCAAATGTTTTGGCCTCAGCCCCGTCAGGATGCTGCGGCCATAGCTGGCGTTTGGTACCTCCGCGTCTTTCCATTCCTCTTAACCAATTTGTTATGTATAATCCACACTACAAACAGCGTTGCTTGCTTGGGTGACTGGAGCAACAGAAAAAAAAAAGCAGGGAAAGCATTGCCTGCACTCTACCCTCGGCGGGACTCGAACCCGCAATCCCCGGTTTAGGAGACCGATGCCCTATCCGTTAGGCCACGAGGGCACGCTCAGAACCATCACGAGCTGATAGTCTCGCTCTCATATTCGGGCCCAAATGTTTCGGCCTCTGCCCCGTCAGGATACTGCGGCCATAGCTAGCGTTTGGTATCTCCGCGTCTTTCCATTTCTCTTAAACAATTTGTTATGTATAATCCCAAGGAGGTAATATAACCTCCTTGTATAATCCACACTACAAACAGCGTTGCTTGCTTAGGTGACTGGAGCAACAGAACAAAAAAAAGTAGGGAAAGAATTTCCTGCACTCCACCCTCGGCGGGACTCGAACCCGCAATCCCCGGTTTAGGAGACCGATGCCTTATCCGTTAGGCCACGAGGGCACGCTCTGAACCAGCACGAGCTGATAGTTTCGCTCTCATATTCCGGCCCAATGTTTTGACCCTAGCCCCGTGAGGATGCAGCGGCCATAGCTAGCGTTTAGTATCTCCGCGTCTTTCCATTCCTCTTAACCAATTTGTTATGTATAATCCACACTACAAACAGCGTTGCTTGCTTGGGTGACTGGAGCAACAGAAAAAAAAAAGCAGGGAAAGCATTGCCTGCACTCTACCCTCGGCGGGACTCGAACCCGCAATCCCCGGTTTAGGAGACCGATGCCTTGTCCGTTAGGCCACGAGGGCACGCTCTGAACCTGCACGAGCTAATAGTTTCGCTCTCATATTCCGGCCCAAATGTTTTGGCCCTAGCCCCGCCAGGATGCAGCGGCCATAGCTAGCGTTTGGTATCTCCGCGTCTTTCCATTTCTCTTAAACAATTTGTTACGTCTAGATGCCAAATTCGCGGCTACACTGGCAGAATTCAAAACTTTTATCATCGACGAAGTTAAGAAAGAAATGGCCAACCTAGCGGCCAGGATCACTACACACGGAATGCAACCAATTCATGGGCAATATGGCCCCCCGCCCGCAGAGAATTAGCGTATGGCAGTGGAACTGCAGGCACTTCCTTCCCAAGAAGGATCACCTGCAGCTTCTAATCCAGAATACTGAAGAAAATCCGGACGTAATAGCGCTCCAGGAGAATAGAGGAAAAACCAAATTAGCGGGATTCAAAAGCTTCATGCAGAAAGGCGCGGACACCAAAAAAGAACAATTAACCGCTATTCTAGTACAAAGAAACATCACGGCTATCCAGCATGAATTCAATGGGATAACCGCTAATTACACTCTGATAGAGGTTGTTCCTCGCAATAGAGGAGACAGAAATCTTTTCATACTAAATGTGTACAGCTCTCCCCAAGATAAAGGGCTAGCCGTTCCAAATTTATTGCATAAGACTATGCACTTCACTAAAGGAGCGCAAATCCTCGTAGTCGGAGACTTTAACGCACCCCATGCTGAATGGGGATAAGTTAAATCCACCAAGAAAGGCACGAAGCTACGGGAAACTTCACGCGATCTCGACCTCACTTTACTTAATGATCCCCACTCCTGCACGCTGCTAGGCAACAGCGTCAGCAGGGATAGCACACCCGACCTGACCTTCACCAAGAATATAACTGAAGCCAAATGGCATAACACCAGAAATACGGCAGGCAGCGATCATTGCATCATAACAATCGCGCTTCATACGTCCGCACAGAAGTCAATTTCAACAAGCACTACGCTCACGGATTGGAATAACTTTAGAAAACTTAGAGAAGATACCGCTCCCGCCAACATCGAAAACTTAGATAGTTGGGTAGAGCAGCTTAAAAATGACGTGCGCAAGACGACCAAGGGGGTGGAAGCGACGGAAGATCAGCCGACGGCTGACTCCAAGCTTCTACATCTCTGGGAAGCGCACAAAAGCGTCCTCAATAGATGGCAAAAACAAAAACACAACAGGGCACTTACGCTAAAGGCAGTCAAACTACAGAGGCAGATCGAAGCACATACATCCGACTTATCTCGGCAACAATGGGGCCAGATATGCGACAGCCTAAATGATCAGTTAGGCAACAAAAGGGCCTGGCTCCTCTTAAGGCACCTCTTAGATCCCACTCAAACAAAATCTACTACCAGATCTCACATGAGCGAAATCATACACGGATTCCCCGGAACAGATGCGGAGCTCCTAGGCGAACTTCGAAAGAGATACCTGAACACGTCTAAAAGCGACGCCCTTAACCGCTACACGGGTGCTCCCAACGAGGAGCTGGACAGAGACATAACGGACGCAGAGACATGGGCTGCAATCGGTCACCTTCGTACAACATCAGCTGCGGGACCGGACGGAGTCAGGAATAAGATGCTGCGAAATCTAGATCGTAAATCTCTCTCGGCAGTTACCGATTTAATGAATGGATATTGGCGCAAAGGAGAACTTCCTCAGTCGTGGAAACACGCGATAGTAACGTTCATTCCTAAACCCAACAAGAAGCTCAGCATTGACAACCTCAGACCCATATCCCTTACCTCGTGCTTAGCCAAACTCATGGAGCATGTGATCTTGAGCCGATTGCAAGGCTATGCTGAGGATAATGACTTATTACCCAGTACTATGGTAGGTTTCAGGAGCTACCTATCAACCCAAGACGTCATTCTCCAGTTGTATAACGACGTCATAGATCCCCCGGATAAAACCGGCACCAAAGCCGTTCTTGGACTTGACTTAGAAAAGGCCTTCGACTACGTATCGCATGGAGCAATTCTAAGAGGCCTCTCGAGCTTAAATGTAGGTGCCAGAACCTACAAGTATGCCAGTTCTTTCCTATCGGGAAGAACGGCAGAACTCTTATTCGGAGGAATCAGGTCGGATAGGATAGAACTGGGAGATAGAGGCACGCCGCAAGGCTCCGTCCTGTCACCCTTTCGGGCTTGGTTTGGTTTTGGGGGGTTTAACGTCCCAAAGCGACTAAGGCTATGAGAGACGCCGTAGTGAAGGGCTCCGGAAATTTCGACCACCTGGGGTTCTTTAACGTGCACTGACATCGCACAGTACACGGGCCTCTAGAATTTCTCCTCCAAAGAAATTCTAGCCGCCGCGGCCGGGATCGAACCCGCGTCTTTTGGGTCAGCAGCCGAGCACCATAGCCACTGAGCCACCGCGGCGGAAGTTGTCACCCTTTCTCTTAAACCTATCACTCATATCGCTGCCTAGCAAGCTAAACGCCATAGAGGACTTACGTCATACACTCTATGCGGACGACGTTACCCTATGGGTGGCGAATGGCTCCGATGCTCACATAGAAGAAACTCTTCAGAAAGCAGTACAAGTAGTCCAGGAGCATGCGAGTAGCATAGGACTCAAATGTTCTCAACCCAAGTCTGAACTCCTTCTAATCAGACATAAGAAACAGAGAGAAAACACCATAGAGGTGAACCTTCAAGGTCTCCCGATAAAGGAGGTCGAAACCATTCGAGTACTAGGTCTGTTCATTCAAAATAATCGTAAGAGCAACATTACAATCACCCGTCTGGAAACAACGGTCAACCAGATAGTCAGGCTCATTCGAAGAATCACTGCTAAGAAGAGAGGTATGAAGGAGGCCGATGATGATGATGATGAAAACTTTATTTGTAACAAGGGAGTTTTGGACACGTCGGTCCTTGGGCCCCCATCTGTCGCCTTATACATGCATTCGTCATTAGCAGATTCACCTACTCCCTACCATACCTCAAACTATTTAAGGTGGACATCGACAGATTAAACAGGTTACTCGGACAGGCATATAAAGCTGGTCTAGGGCTTCCTAGAAACACACCCACGGACAGATTTTTATCCTTGGGTATACACAACACTGTAGAAGAACTCATCACTGCACACAAGGCGATGCACATCCAGAGACTGGCCAACACTACAGCGGGAAGGGAGATTCTAGATCGAATAGGCGTAAACGCTGAACCCATGTCTGACCGACCGGGCCCTCTACTACGAGGAGTGCGCGACCAACTAGTCATCAAACCGCTCCCCAAAAATATGCTACCGGGCTTCCACGATGGCAGCCGATGAGCCAGAGCGCGGGCTTTGCATAGAAAGTACCTTAATCATCCTGGAGCAGTATACACCGATGCAGCCGATTATAATTTCAGCCAAGGGGCCTTCGCTATCTGCGCATCCAAATTCACAGCAGGAAAAAGCGAGTGCATCTCTGCGGCCTCAGTCACGGTCAAGTACGCGGATCAAGCAGAAGAAGCGGCCATAGCCTTGGCCATAGCAAATACTGACGCTGACATCATTCTCAGTGATTCCAAGACTGCCATACGCAACTTCTCGCGCGGTAGAATATCCCTAACTGCTAGAAACATACTCACAAATATTACACTGCAACGAGAAGTAGAACTGGTATGGACTCCTGCCCATTCAGGGAACCCAGGGAACGAAGCAGCCCACCAACACGCTCGAGGTTTTGTCGGCCGAGCGGTGGGCTCTTGTCCAGGGGGATCCCAGATGGAGGCAGTGATTTCGTACCACGAAATTACCCAATTCTACAAACTCTCTCGAAGAATCTATCCTCCCCCGCACAAGTCACTCTCCAAACACCAAGAGGTGGCTTCGAGAAGACTTCAAACCCATTCTTACCCGAACCCGTACATTTACGCCCACATCTACCCCGATCTCATAGACCCCACCTGCAAACACTGCGGTAGCACTGCCACCCTCGATCATATGCTATGGGACTGCTCGGAGGATCCTCCTCCGGAAGCTCTTATAGAAGCTCCCTCACCAGACGCCTGGGAAGAATTGCTGCGCAGCTCGGACCCCGCCGTCCAGGCAGGAGCCATCGAGCGCGCCGAAGAGGTCGCCGCCAGCTATCAGCTAACGGCCACCTGGCCGTTCTCCTAAGCGTCCAGGAACCCTTCTTTTCCGAAAATAAAGTTTTCTCTCTCTCTGTCTCTCTCTCTCTCCCTATGTATAATCCACACTACAAACAGCGTTGCTTGCTTAGGTGACTGGAGCAACAGAAAAAAAAGTAGGGAAAGAATTTCCTGCACTCTACCCTCGGCGGGACTCGAACCCGCAATCCCCAGGTTAGGAGACCGATGCCTTATCCGTTAGGCCACGAGGGCACGTTTTTTTTTTCTTCAACATGGTATTTATTACAGTGATGTTATGTTTATTTTTTTTATTTTATTTAGTACATACTGCAGACCCTTTTCAGGGTCCAAGCAGGACAGGCATATATTCTTAAAACTCAAAAGATACAGAACACAATGAAAAGAAATATACATAAAAATGAGGAGACAAATATTGCAAACTATTACGATGTCATAACATGGTTCCAATCGGATATTGTCCGCGGAAAAAACGAATACTTAAAACAGTCAGTTTTCGCAAAATACGGTGTCAATGAGTGAATGTGATGATGTCGGGTATAACGTGTGGTTAAAGGGGATATGTACTGTGAAGGATCCAAAGCAAACTTATGGTTAAGTAAAGAATAAAGAAACTCAAGGCGATATTTTCCTCTTCGCGTTTCAAGTGTTTCAATATTGTTAGCCGCCATGAGGTCAGTGGGGGAGTCGGTGATTTTAAATTTGGAATAGATAAACCTAACAGCTTTTCTTTGAACCCTTTCTAATTTATATATGTTAAGTTTAGTGAATGGGTCCCAAACAACCGAAGCATACTCAAGCTTTGGCCTGATGTAAGTGTTATACGTTAGCAGTTTTACGTGAGAAGGTGAATTTCTTAGTTTATGCCTCAGAAAACACAGCTTTTTAAATGCAGAGGAGCATATGTTATCTATATGTGAGTTCCAGGAAAGACTGCTTGTGATTGTTACACCTAGATATTTGAAGCTATTAACCTGCTTTAGTGTTGATGATCCGAGTGTATACACGTGGTTAATTGGGTTCTTTTTATGTGTTATTTGCATCGAAACTGTTTTTTCAGTGTTAAGAACCATGGAAAACTCGCTGCACCAATCAAGAACATTTCGAAGACACTGGTGACAATGGGACTCACGCTCGAAGACAATGGGACTCACGCTCGTATTGCAACCACTGGGCATGGCAGCATCGACAGAATGCGGAGCACTAATCCGTTTGTCTTCCTTGTGCAGGTGAGCAAAAAGTATGAAAAATGTTTTCGTTCTAATGACCTATTCCTGTTGGTGCTGCCGTGCCCTCGGCTTTGTTGCTTGCTACAGGTTTTCACATTGTGTCTGAGGAAATTATTATTGTTAGCCGGTGACATTGAATCGAACCCAGGCCCTGACATGACCCGAATTTTACAACAACTTAATGATATTGCAGTCGACATAAAAGATATGAAAGAGAACAGGTTACCGAACATAGAGAACAAATTAGATGCCCTGTCCAGGCTTGAGAGCCGAGTAACGTCCTGCCAAGAACAGGTTAGTTGTATGAGTACAACGATTGAAAGGCTTGAAGCAAGGCTTGAGCAGCTTGAAAATTATAGTAGGAGGTCAAATTTGATCATATATGGCATCCCAGAAACTGAAGAGGAAACAAATGAATCGCTTGAAGAAACCGTAAACAAAGATATTTTTCATGATATTTTAGGACTCGATCCTATACCTATTGAGCGGATACATAGGTTAGGTAAACCGGCAATTGACAAAACACGTCCTGTAATCCTAAAGCTTTTAGACAGTAGGCATAAAACTGTGATACTCAAGAACGGAAAGAAACTAAAGGGAAAAGATTATTCAATTGGCGAAGACTTTTCAAAGAACGTTCGTGAACTAAGAAAGAAACTATGGGATAGCGCGAAGCCGAACCGAGATAAAAAAGAAAGGGTTTCCTTGGTGTTTGATAAGTTATATATCAATAATATTCCTTACGTTTGGGACTGCGAAAAAAATGATAAAGTGAGGGTTCAAAAAAACGACGGGATCGGCGCAAGTCGGCCCGTGACGCGAAGTTGTACGCAGTTGCGAAACCGCTCACCGATAGTGAGTGGTTCATTTACCTCAGCTTCTTTCTTCACTAAGACAGATAGCTTGTCTTGCCATAGTAACACGGGCCAATCTAGTATAAAAAGCTTGAGAATAGTTAACATTAACGCACGCAGCGTTGCAAACAAGAAAGACTCGCTTGAACTTAAACTGCTGGAGTTCGACCCACACATATCAGTCCTGACGGAAACTTGGTTACATGACGACTTAGCAGATGACCTGGTATTTCCTCCTCATTATAAAGTCGTTCGCAAGGACAGGACCTCAAGGGGTGGTGGCGTAGCCATTCTCTTAAAAGACTCTGTAGAATGCGACCTTGTATATTATGTTCCTGACCTTGAATGCCTAAATTTGCATAAAAATTTCTTGCTGGGGTCATTCTTTCATCCTGTATGGTTGCTACAGGCCACCAGATGCCACACCCGACTATCTTATTAAGCTACAACATCACCTGTCTCATTTCCAAAATAAGAAAATACTGTTAATAGGTGACTTCAATCTGCCAGATGTGTGCTGGGACCGCTTACAAGGCGGTGCTAAGTCTGGGAGCAGTGCAGACGTTCTGTTTGATGTCATGCTTACTCATGATTTAGCTCAAATTGTAAATCAACCTACTCGTGTACAAGGTACATCTTCCTCTATACTAGACTTAGTTTTTGCTAGCCGTCAATATTCTATGCATACTGTATCGGTCGAAACAGGCATTTCAGACCATCACCTCGTAAGCGTATCGATAGATTTAGTTAAGTCCCCTTACCACAGCAAAAAAGCCAGTCATGTACGTTGTTTCAAGGATTATTCTAGGGCTGATGATGCCGCAGTGATTGAACATATGGAAACTTGTTTACCGAGCTTCGATGATAATGATGATGTCTGCAAGCTGTGGGAGCGATTCGTCGAAATGTGTCAATATTGTCTAAATGCCTTCGTTCCGAATAAACGCAAAAAAGTTCACAAACGCACACCTTGGATGACGCGGAAGATTATTCAACTGAAGCGAAAACTAAAAAGATCTAAGAAAAAAAACCACCAGTTAAGTCAGATTGAAACAAGTGCCTGATCCCCACCAATGCGTACTTGATGGGGTAAATCGCCGACCGACAGGCCCGTTTTGAGCCTAAGAGTCACCAGTCGCATCGACGACCCTTTGTCCTGGACGCCTTCTTTCCATTCCTCTTAACCAATTTGTTATAAATAATCCGCACTACAAACAGCGTTGCTTGCATGGGTGACTGGAGCAACAGAAAAAAAAAATAAGGCAAGCATTGCCTGCACTCTACCCTCGGCGGGACTCGAACCCGCAATCCCCGGTTTAGGAGACCGATGCCTAATCCGCAAATCCACGAGGGCACGTTGTTTTTAAGCATGAAATGCTTTCAGCTCCCGTTGTCGGCAGTGTGGTGACGTCACGCCGAGACCGAGAGCCACCATCCGGGCACTGAATTCCACTCATCCGGGCACTGAATTCCACACATCCGGGAGCTTAAACGAGAGCATCCGGGCACCGTACGAGATTTAACGAGACTCATACGTGATGTGTTAGGGGCGTTGAGAGAGGGCCGCTTAGAGCTAGAGGGAAGCTCCAGGGCTAACAGGGCTTTGGGCAGAAAAACTGCTTCCGCGCCGTCCCCAAGGATGACGCCACGGTCCCACACTCACGCATGTAAAAGACCGGCCGTTGGGCCTTCAGCTCATGACGTTTCCCCCTTTTGGCAGGCAGATGTATACGCGCTCGCGGAGTATTCGAACGCGCTGCATATACATTCTTGTCAGGCCTGCGTCTCGTCGTGTCCGCGTACGCTTCTGCATCGTCCTGCATTTCAATGCCGCCACCGTCACAGCTGCTTAAGCCGAGCAATGGAGCCTGATGAAAGGAGAGGTAGGAAGCGTCTTGCGGAAAGCGATCGCTTTGCGAGTGATACGCCACAGCAGAAGACTGCTCGCCCCTGCCGACAACGCCATGATTATGCGGCCGCTCCCGAAAGCGACAAGGCCGCCACGGTTCGCGGCTGCCTACCTAAGCCCGCCCTATTGCAGGCGATCTCTTCGACGCAACAAGAAGAGTGTGGTGTGGTGTGGTATGGTGTGGTGTGGTGTGGTGTGGTGTGGTGTGGTGTGGTGTGGTGTGGTGTGGTGTGGTGTGGTGTGGTGTGGTGTGGTGTGGTGTGGTGTGGTGTGGTGTGGTGTGGTGTGGTGTGGTGTGGTGTGGTGTGGTGTGGTGTGGTGTGGTGTGGTGTGGTGTGGTGTGCTGAACAGTAGACCCATTTCAAGATTTTGACTAGTACCATCTACAACCAATGTGTTATGCCGGTAAGCGTTTCATGCTTACTCTACTCACGGTTACGGGAGAGGCAGAGATTTTTTTTCTTTATTGCCGGGCTTCGACATTACAAAACAGAACATGATAATATGTACATACAGTGTACAGAGTTAGCCAGGATCCCAAACAGTGGGCCTGACTTAGTCAGGTTAAAATTCTCTGAAAAGTTACGAGGGGTTCCAGCCTTGGTAACCCCTCAGGGACCTCCACTATTAGCTTTTGTTCTTCCAGAAACTTGTGCATACTTTCTCTAAAATACATGCGGGCTGGCCGTGCGTCAGGGTCACAATGGCACCCTGCCATGCGGGACCGCCATATACTGTGGAGGCAAGCCAGCATGACTAAGTCTAACGGAACCCCATCCTCGTTTTTGGTAGGCAAGAACCTTATTCCTTATGAGTGGATTGGAAGCTGTTTCTTTAAAGTCGTCTGCAACATGTCCCAAAAATAGACCCCTTCCCAACAGTGCAAAAAGACGTGGTCAGTTGTCTCCGGCTGTTTGCATATGATACAATGCGACCCCCAAGGAAAAAATATCTGTTTTGCCTCGGGAAAAGTTTTCACAGGTAAAGTTCCAGAGTGTAACTCTTGACTCCCGGTGGTACCTTCATTTTCTTTACCCTTTTCAATAGGTTGTAGCCCGGTCCTCCACAGTACATGGCCCTGTACAAGGGATCCGGAAAGAGCAAATCCTTGTACAAATCATTCTGGCTCACATCACTCAAATATTGTTTTGAAAATCTAGCGTTTAAAAATCTGACGCTGGCAACTATCTCCTTGAAAAACCCAAAAATGCCACCCGTCATACACTCAGTTGAAACACGAGAACATGCTCAGAGCCATCACGAGCTAATAGTTTCGCTCTCATATTCCGGCCCCAAATGTTTTGGCCCATTACTGTCAACAAACCGACCCTCCTCTTAAGCCTAGAAGCGGCAGAATCGTCACTCTTAATAAAAAAAAATAAAGCAAATTTGTCACTTTTACCTTTTCTTAGAGGCGAGGTGAGACGAAGCGAAAGACCGGTGCCCCATTTCTGGCCAGTGAACGCGCTGAAAAAGGCAGCAACAACGAGAATTCAGTCCAAAGCAAGGGGTCCGGCATGGGGTCCGGCTTCGAGGGGCGCCGCCATGCTTGTCGCCGCGCGGCGGAAATCAGTCTGGACCGATCGGCCTCGCCGCACCGCTTTCCGCCTCTCTCGGCGTCAAAAGCGGCCGAATCCGCTTCGCTCGCCGGATTTTTGGGCAAGTGTGAACGCGCCTTTGCTCCGAAAACCGAGCAGATAGAAAAATTAAGACAGATGTCATCTTACAGGCCGATCGCTTTGACAAATGTTGATTATAAGATACATAGAAAGGTGCTAGCGGTCAGGTTGCGAACCGTAATACGGGTATTAGTTGGCTTACACCAAACATGCGGTATAAAAGGGCGTTCCATTGCTCATAACAGCCATAAAGCGAAGTGCGTGCTGGAGACCTGTGATGCCATGTATGACCATGTGGCAGTCCTCCAGCTCGACCTCGAGAAACCGTTTGACTGTGTGTCTCATGAACTTTTGTTTTGTATTCTAAACCATATTAATGTCGGGTCGTAATTAGTGAGGGAGTTGCCATGGCGTACCGTAACTGCAGTGCAAGGTTAATTGTAAATAAGAAGTTGGGGGTCCCCATAAGCATACAACGTTCGGTGCGCCAAGGCTTCCTCCTCAGCCCTCTGTTGTTTTGTAAATACATTGAACCACTGTGTTTAAAAATATTGAAAATGATTCAATTCATGGTTTTCTAGTACAGGCAGCGGAAGTGAAGTTTCTTGCAAACGCAGACGACGTCGCTTTTTTTTGTATCGATCACAGCAGTATAACCATACGGTCGACGTTGCAAAGCGCTTTAGTAGAGTTACCGGAAGTTTGGTGAACTGGCGGAGGTGTGTTGAATTCTGGCACGCAGATTGGCCATCAACCCCAGATACTTTCGCCAATGTCTCATGGATGACAGCACCCGTTAAGTACGTCGTTACCGTTGGAATTTTACCAAGATTCTGAGCACTATTGGCGAGAGCAAGTGAAAGAAACTCGGGAGAAGGCGGCAACATGGAAAAGCGCCCATTTGTCTATATTTTCAAGAGCCACAGTTTGCAGTCTTTTTTTTTTTTCATAAGCAAGTTTTGGTATGTAATGCAAGTGTTGCACTGTTCTCGGCTGAATGTGCAAAAGCTGCATCGTGTTTTCGCAGTTTTTATTTGGGCCTCAAGTTGGGAGAGGTGTAGCCGGACGATTCTCTTCCGGGGCGTCAAAGTAGGCGGACTTGGACTCGGGCATTTGTTTCTGCGCCAAGTTGTAAATAGGTTCTTGTTTTATGCGAAGCATATTACTAGAGCTACACTACAGCCCGTCGAGCGCGGCGGTGGAGCTACCATTGACCTTTAGCGTGACCACGTGACACCACGTGACAACATGACGTCACAGCAGAGGAGAGATGGGCTGCCGGCTGGCGCGGTCGGCCGCGGCGGTGGAGGCTCCACATCAGAGGCGCTGCAGCTGACCACGTGACGCTACAGCAGCGGTATAAAGCTGAGCTTGCCTCGCTCTCCGGGCACTTACGAGGCGGCCAGGTGTTGGGATGCCGCCTAGAAGCAGGGCTGATTTGAACGAGAAGCAAAAGCTTCAGCGTGCCACAGAGACAGATGAAGAGCGGGATGAACGTCTGGCTAAGCGGCGTGCTCAATATGCGGCTCGGCGACAACGTTCTACAACAACTGAAGAACAAAGCGAGGAACTTTACCAAGCCTAGCCATCAATATGCTTCGCATCTGACTAGGCTTAACCTTAGCTAAGCCTCAGCCATTTTTTCCGGAATATTAAAGATCCCTTTCTTCGCATCATGTGAGAAGTAAGACTCGGGCGTGCATTGCCGGAATTTGTTGTCGCAACGCAACAAATGTCTGGACGAACTTGAGAATTTTTTAGAGAGATTGTCCGCAGCGTTCGTTTTCTCACCGCCCGTTTTTTAATAGAATTTTTAAGCAATGTTGAGAAGAAAACGTTGTATAAGAAGCTATGTGAAAATGTTTTCGCGGAACCTATGTACAGAGCCTTATACTGCGGAGGCCCAGGCAGTGATGTCCTTAAACGGGTTAAAATATCCATTTACCGTCAGGGACAACTTTTTTTTTCAAGCCGCACACAGGCACTTTGAGTGTGAAGTCATTTCAACAGGCTAAGGGGCTCTTCAATGAGGATCACTTTGCTTCATATGCAAGCTACCGGAAACCATAGATTACGTTTTTCTTCATTGTTGGGAGAGAGTTTATTTCTTTGATGTCCTGCAAAGAACCTTAAAGAAAGAATTACCGCTGCACCCTCAAGGAATCAGGTTTTTGCCTACAGAGACCGAAGGTGGCTTAACAGAAGATCTTATTATGCCCGTGAGCCTTCACAGCATATGGCGCTCTCGAATGGCGGGGTACCATTGTGACCCGGACGCGAAGCCAGCTCGAATGCATTTTCGTGAAAACATGCACAAGTTTTGTGAGGTACTACAATAAAGATCATGTGTCCCTGAGCGGTTGTCAAAGTTGGAACATCTGACGCATCTCTGAGAATTTTAACCTGACAATGCCTAGCCAAAGTGACTTTTAGGCTACTATTGTGATTGTTTTTGGTGAACGTTTCTGGTTGATATCCGTTGAAGTCCAACCAACCAGTAACCAATTTCTTATGTATAATCCGCACTACAAACAGAGTTGCTTGTTTGGGTGACTGGAGCAACAGAAAAAAAATGCAGGGAAAGCATCGCCTGCAGTCTACCCTCGGCGGGACTCGAACCCGCAATCCCCGGTTTAGGAGACCGGTGCCTTATCCGTTAGGCCACGAGGGCACTCTTTTTTGTCTTTATTGCCTGTTTTGACAGGTTACAACAGATCATAAACAGATGTTCTGCGCTGCACTCTCAAACATCCAGAGCGGACATGTGTTTCACTCGCGTGAGAAAATCAAAACTGTTTCGGGAAACACAACTCTCCCATGAACTCGATAACTTCATCTCCAAAACATAGCTCCTTGTACACTTCACGTAGCTTAAATATGTTTTCTTTGAAGTAATCGCGGACAGAACGCGCATCTTCATCGCAGTGTCGCACAGCCATTCTGCTTCGCCAAATACTGTGCAGGCCAAGCAGGAAAATTACATCATATTTATAAAGATCCGGCTCAACGTCCAGAAATCGTATCCCATACGGCGTCAAGGGTAAGTCTTTCTTTATTGTACGCTGGAGCACGTCCCAAAAGAGCAGCGCAACTCAGCAATCAATGACGTGTTCTATTGACTCTGGTTTGTGACACAACAAGCAGTCAGTACCCCATGGTAAAAACAATCCCGTCTCCTCGATCCATGTTTTATCCGGCAAAGTCCCAGTATGTAACTTGAAGAAAAACGTCTTCACACCCGCTCGTACCACCATTTTTCGTACTCTTTTTAAAACATTTCCTGCTTGGCCTCCACTATACAGAGATCGATATGTTGGCTCCGGGAATTAAGACAGCGTCAAGCAAATCTTTTAACAATTTCTTACGCGTGACAGTATGAAGATATTCCAAACTGAAGCGAGCATTAAGAAACCGCAAAGCAAAGACCACTTCTTTCAAAAACCTACTTGCACTGTATCTCATCCCGTCTACACTGGAAATAACATAGTTTGGCAAAGCCGAAGAAAGCCTCACTTGAATAAATGTCCGCAGGAAAGGGTCGCGTTGATCTCGAAGGAACATAAACCTTGACACCACCTGCCTCAGGTACAAGTGTGGCAAGGAAATACCACCTTTTCTCAAACGCAGAAATAAATTATCACGTTTAGTCCTCTCCCATGAGGACTGCCAAACAAAAACTGCGAAGAGACGATGAAACTTTTGAATGCTAAGTCGAGAGCAAGAAAGGACCTGCAACAAATAGCACACTTTTGAAACCAGGTATACATTACATATATTTGCGCGCATGAATACAGACAGTTCCTTTCCCGACCATTTCTGTGCACGCGTGGAGAGTTCTTGAATTTTCTCCTTCCAAAAGTCATTGTTATCTCGATACTTGTCAAGAGGTACACCTAGGTATTTGGGAGGAACATGTGACCATTTTACACTTGCATGAAACAAAGGCGCTGATGCCCAATTCCCATGCCAAAGGCCCGCACACTTGTCCAGATTCACAACGCTATTGGTTACACCACAAAACCTGCGAACAACCGACATCGCATGTTCTATGCTGCTGTGGTCGCTACAGAAAACTGCCACATCATCGGCATAAGCCAGTACTTTAATTTCACAAGCTTCCAGTTCGAAACCACGAATACAGCTGTTATTTATTACATTTCGGCAAAGTGGCTCCAGGTACAGAGCGAAAAGTAGCGGTGACATTGGGTAGCCTTGCCGCACGGATGCTCTAACGGCAATTTTGTCTGCGAGCTCTCGGTTAACAACCAGATTCGGGGTACAGTTACTATAGGCCATTTTAACCCCTGTTAAAATAACTTCTCCAACACAGACATGTTTGAGGATTTTAAAAAGAATGTCATGACATACACGGTCAAAGGCCTTCTCTAAATCAATTTGCAATATTGCGACTCGCCTAAAGTACGCGTCACAGCATTCCAGTATACTCCGAGTGACATGAACATTCGTGAAGATGGTCCACCCTTGAATTCCACACGTCTGGTGGGGGCCAACCAAGATGTCTGCTGTTATCCCGTCAGGACCTGGTGATTTCCCCAAGTGAAGCTCATCAATAGCGTATACATTCCAATTCCGCTGTTGATAAGTCGGCAGACAGGATGTCAGTGTCTTCACTGGTCAGTCGGGGCAATAGTTCTAAAAATTTATCCTGAAAGGCCTGTACATCCACCGGCTTGGAAGCGAACAAATCACGGTAATGCTCACTGAAAGCCTCCCTTATCGCCTTCGGATTGTCTGTCAGAATGCCTTTGTTTTCAATTTCTACGATATCTTTTCTTCTAGCGTATCTTTTTTCTGTCGTCAAATTCCGCCCACTGGGCATATCATCTGCAAGCAAGTGATCTGTTCGTGCACGAATTGCAGCTCCCTGAAACAATGTCCCATCGATAACCTCAATCTTTGCTTTAACTTCGCTGATAAGGTCAGCGTATAGTCCCGGAGCTCTATTTACCTCTATAATTAATTCTTTCCTAGCTTTGGGGAGCCTTACAGAACTGCTGAGTCCTGGGAGGCACTGCTTCTGAAAGAGGACGAAAAAGAACAACGCACTGTCATCCGTCTCGCCCTGGCCGCTGCCGAGATCCAGGAGATTCCGGTCGACGGTTAAGGGGGAGGACATGGCTGGGACCGAGCTGCGACTCGGATCCGGGTCAACCTTTTGACGGGTGTCAATAAATGTTATTTCTCTCTCTCTCTTCAACATCTACTTTAGGTTCTTCTGTTCCGCTTTTTCAGCGTGCTCAGAATAATCACGAGCTGATAGTTTCGGTCTCATATTCCGGCCCAAATGCTTCGGCAACTGCCCCGTCAGGATGTTGCGGCCATAGCTAGCGTTTGGTATCTCCGAGTCTTTCCATTCCTCTTCACCACTTTGTTGTGTATAATCCACACTACACACAGCGTTGCTTGCTTGGGTGACTGGAGCAACCAAAAAGAAAAAATAGGGAAAGCATTGCCTGCACTCTACCCTCGGCGGGACTTGAACCCGCAATCCCCGGTTTAGGAGACCGATGCCTTATCCGTTAGGCCACGAGGGCACGCTCAGAACCATCACGAGCTGATAGTTTCGCTCTCATATTTCGGCCCCAAATGCTTCGGCCACTGCCCCGTCAGGATGTTGCGGCCATAGCTAGCGTTTTTTACCTCCGCGTCTTTCCATTCCTCTAAACCAATAACCAATTTGTTATGTATAATCCACACTACAAACAGCGTTGATTGCTTGGGTGACTGGAGCAACAGAAAAGAAAAAATAGGGAAAGCATCTCCTGCACTCTACCCTCGGCGGGACTCGAACCCGCAATCCCCGATTTAGGAGACCGTTGCCTTATCCTTTAGGCCACGACGATACGCATGAAAACGGCACGTGCTGCTAGTTTCTCGCTCATATTCTGGCTACATGTGTTGCACCCATCGCCCCGTCAAGGGGGTATTGTACAGGAAATTCGGGGTCGCCGTTGTCGGGGTCGCCGTTGTGAGCGAAAGATCACGGGATTGGCTCTAGCAGGAGGTCCCCAGAGAGCAACCTAGGAGGCAGGTGGGCCACCCGGGTCACGTGAGCTTGCGACGTCATCACAACCTGCCTTCCGGATAGTGAGCGACCTGCCCACCGTGGCAGGTGGAAATTAAATTAATGATTGGTCGCTCGGGAAGAGCAACCTGGATCGCTCGAGGCCCACCGCTGAGGGCATCTACCATCGCAGGGCAGTGGCGCATCGCATCACCGCTGCACCACTGCTCCATGGGAAGTAAGAGGACTCCCAGGGATCTATGAATGCAAAGCAGAGAATGACCTGCATATATTTGATTTAATCCATTACACTATCACGTCATACACTTAAGGCGGAGCTCAAGTGGCCTTTTTAACACAATGCTGCCTGCCCCTCTAGAGTATATAGCCCTGCGCTTGGGCTCCGGAAACACCTGCACAGTGCCTTCCGCTTTGCACTGCTGTAATAATTTTTTTGCCATTCGGACGGTCCGAAGTCTGACAATAAACACCTTTTTAAAAAGCCAAAAATGTTTGTAGTTATATGCTGTGTTCTAAGAACAAAATTTGGCAATGCATGCCTTGACACAAGGAACGCAAAAATGGATCTTCTACACATCGGAGGAGCAAAAATCTATTTACAATCTACCCTGTGAACAAGCGCCCCTGCCCAAGTCACATTACCTTGACGCTCCTGAAAAAATTTGTCCAGCTAGACGTCTCCTTTTTGGAGGCCTAAACAAACATGGCAGAAACGCGAAGCAGCTTCTGCACATTTAAACGAGACCAATGTAGTACCTGTACTCACCTATGCGGCAGAAACGGGCAGGCTAACGAAGAGGGTTCCGCTTAAGTTAAGGACAACGCAGCGAGCTATTGCAAGAAAAATGATAGGTGTAACGTTAAGAGATCGGAAATGGGCGGCGTGGGGGAGAGAACAGACGCGGGTTGATGACATCCTAGTCGTAATCAAGAGGAAGAAATGAGCTTGGGCAGGGCATGTAACGCGAAGGTAATATAACTGCTGGTCCTTAAGGGTAACAGTGGATTCCAAGAGAAGGCAAACGTAGCAGGGGGCGGCAGAAAGTTAGGCTGGCGGATGAGATTAAGAAGTTTGCGGAGATGCATTTGTCGCAGCTGGGAAAGGACAGGGTTAATTGGAGCACATGGGAGAGGTATTTGCCCTACAGTGGGCGTAGTCAGGCTGATGGTGATGATAATGATAATGATGAATGCAGTTCTTGCATCACGTACCAGAGCTTGCTTGTCAAAAAGAGCTTAACCACAATTGCTCTCGCGAAAACAGACAAATGTGCGCTTTTCCGTTTATGGGCTTTTATGCGAAGCATACTGCTAGAGCTACCACTCACGCCGTCGCCGTGGGACCCCCACGTGACACCGTGACGTCACACCACGTGACACCGTGACGTCACGCCACGTGACATCGGATGAGAGAGCCGGCCTCCACCTCGCGCCGTCGCCGTGGGACCCCTAGCCGTCACGCCACGTGACACCGTGACGTCACACCACGTGACATCGGATGAGAGAGCCGGCCTCCACCTCGCGCCGTCGCCGTGGGACCCCTAGCCGTCACACCCGCGCATTTCGAACGCGCGTTCACACTCGGTGTAGGTGAAACGCTCGCTCCACCGGGCAGGCAGACGCGGTTTCCGTGGCAATCCAGGCGCTCACCCAACGCGCGTCTCGGGGTTAGTCGGCGTTCCGCTGTAGCCATGCCGTTGTCTTCCCCCACGACGAAGGCTTCTAGTGGTTGTATTAAAATGACCAAGTATTCAACCAAGGAAAGCCATGTATTACCAAGCCTAGCCACTAATATGCTTCGCATTCCCCAGGCTTAGCCAAGCTGAGCCTCAGCAATTTTTCTTGCGTTTCTTCCACTTTCTTTTGCCGGTAGAGCTCTTTATCACGGTAAACTTCCAATGGCACTCCTAGGTACTTTACAGGGGTTGTTACCCATGATACATAAGCTAAAGCCCCTGGGGTAAATGGCCGTTCTCCGTGCCAGAACCCCACGCACTTTCCCCAGTTTACCTAACTGTAAGTATACTGCCTAGCCAGTCACTCAGCACAATACGTCTCAAAGGCGCAAAAACCTAAGAGATTTTTAGCAAAAATTGATACATCTTTCACAGACGTCTACAAGACGTTTCTATTTGACTTTTTGTGTAGAATGTGTGTTGCCTGCCCATAAAATAGCTTTCATTTCTGAGTTTATTTTTTTTCTCTGGTATGAATCAATACTTTCAACTTACAGAACGTCGCATTTAAATCAGACTAATTCCAATGCATCAAGAATAAAATAACAGACACGAAAATACCTTCAGTAACTTTCTATATCGGCAGTTCTCCCCATGTACATTGCAGAGGCCATTGGGGTGGGGTATGTAAGGATGAACCAAGCTTTCTTGGTCGTATAAGGTTTCGTGTGCTTGCGAAGATGACTGTGGAGGCCTTTATTAAGCAGTACGTAAGAAATCTTGGCCAATTGAGACGACATATCTTGTGGGAGCACTAGCTGAGCTAGAAGATTGCTAAAGGTGTATAAGGTGTCTAAAAATTTCTTGCAAGCAGCTGACAAGATATCTTATCAAGACAGAGTAATACTTGTTGGGGGGCTAGTTGGTGCATGTTTCCAGAAAAGGGTTGTAGCGCCGAAACAGACAACACACAGAAAGCTAGACGGGACGGAATAATAAACGTTTAGTAACCGTCTTAGTAACGTTTAGTAACTGTCATGTCTATAAGGCGGCTTATCTTGACGAATGCAAAAAGTCTGACGAACTTTTGTGGGTGTCTAGAAGGTATCTTTGAGTCACCTACGAAACGTCCTCTAAAAACATCTTGTAGCTCAAATAGGCGGATCATTTGCTGAGCTAGAGGACATTTGCAGAACGTCTGAAAGGTGTCTAGAAAAATCTTGCAAGTCATTAATTAGATGTCTTGCCGAAGACATTTTCCAAACGTTTACAACTGTTTGAAGATTCGCTTAGGATGTCTTCAAGACGGGTTGGACATCTTGGCAAGATTCCTTCTAGTCGTCTGAAAGATATAGTGTCTGAATTTTTCTGTTTGGTCGGTTTTCGATATGAGCATGGTATGAGACTATGCGTATTATGCAGGCAATGCATGTTATTCGTAGGTTTCGTTGAATACCGCGGACAAGAGTGATGCTGATTCTATGTTGAATGGTTTATAAAAGGCCGCGCTGAGGCCACCAGGCCTAGGCCCAGGCGACTTACCTGGGTTTAAATTATCTGTAGCACGTTCTACTTCTTGTTCATTGACTGGCTGCTTTACGAGTTCTTGAGTTTAACGGAACAAAAACAACTAAGGCTATGATGCAATCTTGCTTTACGTTCCTGACTCTAATCTCGGACGCAGCTAGGCTGCTGGCGCGCTCCTGGATGGATAGTTGGAAGAGCGTCCCCTTTGACACCAGGCGCCATCTGTCGGCACGCGCTGTCCAGTTGACTGCGGATCGTGCAGTCGGCGCTCGTGGTATGCATGCTTGTGTGGGCGCGTGCTTCCTTTATGTTGTTGATGCGCTCTACCATCTAATGTATGTAATTGTGCATTGTTCCTCAGTACTCATACTTCCCCAGCACCAGCCAGTATGTACTACAGTTGTTTGACGCGCGTATTGTTACTCGTGTACGTGATATCGGAGCATAGCCGACCTGGCAGGCTACGAACTGGAAACCGGCATATACAAGCAGATTTTGCGCTGGTATGTCGTTTGGGGCGAACTTTTACGTGCGCTGTGGTCTGTGATAAATGCGTGCCTGTTTTGTTTTAGTGCGAAAGCACAAACCCGGACGGCTCAAAGCCTAGCAAAATCGTCTCTCGTGTATCCGCCGAGTATCTGCCTAGCGCAAGCGCTCCGTCCCGCGGCACTGCCCGCACATCGTCGTCTTCTACGCACTAATCCGGAGGTTGTGATCCGTGCAAAAACGTCTTTTGCGCGTCTGCTAAAAAAAGACAGCAAACTGAATCAGTCATCATATCCCAGACAACACCAAACGTCCTAAGGACGTCCTCAAATGGTCAGAACGTTCTCATCCTGAATAGGACATTCTGAGTACCTTTTGAGTGCATCATTACTAAATGTCCTCATAATGTTGTCCTCAGTTTGTACTTTGCTGGACGACTCAAGGATGACAATTGCTCAAATGTCCTACAATCGTCCTATCGCAGGACACTACTATGGAATTGAAATGAGATCAAACCAGCTTAGTCTCTCGCACTTGTATCTCATTACTGAAAAACTGCAGGCTTATTAAAAGATATGGGTGCAATAGTGACATTAATTGTAATGAAGGGAACCAATGCGACCCTAAAAACTACAGGCCTTGAGAAGATATCTTACGATATTTTTTCTTTTGAACCTGGTCTTACACAGCACATGCTTCTCGTGGGGTTGGACTGCTAAGATTTTTGGGTGACTCATCTTTTGCATCCAGGCCGCAGAATTCAACTCCTCTCTGCAGCCCTAGTCATGGTAAACCCGTGCTGTGCTTCTTTGCTTATTCTGATTAGCTTGTCTTACATTAACTTTGAATACGGCACTCCTATGGAAAAAAAGAGCCCTTGATACAAATCCTGAAGTAGTACTGAAGAAGTCCCCAAACATGACCCTCAAGACATCCTGAGTATGCGCAGCGCCAGACAAATGGATCCCAGTTGGACAGCTTGAAGACTAGTTTGAGACAGCCTGAGAACGTCTTAACTTGGGCATCCTGAAATCATTCTCGTTGTCTAAGCAAAGGCGTGTTCTGTGCATATATATTGACTGTGTTTGTGTTCTTTCTGTGTGACGCGCAGGCCTGTTTAGCTTCACTTCCCTAAAAGCGTGGAATTCTCATAATTTCAATTCCTATGTAAAGATGTGGGCACAGCGCCTCCTGCAGTCCTGGGAGAATAAAACTGGAGGGGACACTTAAGCTCCGCCTTAGGGGTACGACGCGATTGCATTAATAGGTTAATGCCCATATATGCGGAATTGGTCATTATCTGTTTACATTCACAGATCCCTGGGAGCCCTCGTACCGCACCTGGTGCAGGTACTCTCGCTACCAATCATTGATTTAACTGCCACCTGCCACGTGCACGGTGGTCAGTTTTCTCACAATCCGGTGGGCAGGTGGTGATGACGCCACAGGGACACGCGACCTAGGTGGCCCACCAAGGTTGCTTTTTTGTGGTTTTTCGTGGATTTTTCGCTCACGGTCAACGATGCCGAAGACAACGCCGACAAATGACTCCGACGCCGACTTTTCTGCGACACAGGCTGCTTAACGCTGTCGCGTTAAAACCCATTTGGTTCCAATTAGAACCAATTGTTTTCTACATTACTGGAATCAACTGGAACCAATTGGATGAGAAACCAATTCTCCAATTGGTTTTAAACCCAATGGGTTTGGTTTATTGGGGTTTAACGTCCCGAAGCAACTCAGGCTATGAGGGACGCCGTAGTGAAGGGCTCCGGAAATTTCGACCACCTGGGCTTCTTTAATGTGCACTGACGTCGCACAGTACACGGGCCTCGAATTTCTCCTCCAAAGAAATTCAACCGCCGCGGCCGGGATCGAACCCGCGTCTTTCGGGTCAGCAGCCGAGCGCCTTAACCACTGAGCCACCACGGCGGGGCCAATGGGTTCCAGTGGTGTCGAAAACACAATTGGCTCCAATTGCAATTCCCGATGTTTTATTATTATTATTATTATTATTATTATTATTATTATTATTATTATTATTATTATTATTATTATTATTGGAACAGCTGAAGGTGTGACCCACGGGTGTCCAGGCAAGTATGACTAATAATTGAACTTTTTGTAAGTGTTAGAGTACACAAGTGAGAACAACCTTTCCGAGCAGTTGAAAGCGCGCGACATTCGATCAGTGCACAGCCGCCACACCTAACACGAAGTGGCTGTGAACGCCGCAGTCTCAGTATTTCCATACTACCGTGCTTTGAACCACGGCGGCAGAGGGGTAATGTAATTATAACGTTGTGCCTAAGGAAGGTCAAACATCCTATCTACCCTAACTACCAACAACGTCGTAAACGCACATATTTGGCATTGGTGATACACGTCCCGCCATCTGGCTCCCACAAAACGAACTATTTTAAGCCTTGGTAGATCGTGCTAAGGTGTTCAGGTGCCTACTGTGGGCTTCGGTATGCCGCATTGTTCCAAGGCTCCCAACTAGATGCTGCTGCTTGGTTCATTCACCAACTTTTATACACCAGCCTGGATCTGAAGTTTTGTACTATACCGTACTTAAGAGTTACGAGGGAGTCTGCGGAAACCTAGCTTGAGTTCTGAGGATTATTTCGCCCTATAATGTTCACCGCCTGCAATACCTATAATCGATCTTGCAACTTCTTGTTGTGGAGAGAAAGCTGCGAGTGCGAGGCGACGATTCTCACGCGCTCGCGGGCCAACCGCACAAGCCTGAAAGCCATGGCCTCGCGTTTGTGGTTTCCACCAACGCACTGCAGTGAGTTTAGCCAGGCAACAGCTTTTCTCAGGATGACAAGCATGTGTGCAAATTTTATGCTGAACCAATCCGGAGAACGACGATAGACTAAGACTAAAAATATATAAACAGGCGAGCCGAAAACGCAACTCACGAACGCGGCTGGCGCACCAACGCCTGCTTTTTTCTGCTACCCTTCTAGCAAATAGGAGAGACAGGCGGGCCCACTCTAGCGCCGTCTCGAGCGCGACCAACTAGCCTGCGCCCGTCCGGGTACAAGGCAGCGCCGAAATCGGGGCCCAGATAATCAGGCGGCCAGGCCGGCCCTGCCGCTTGAAGCGCCCCTCCGACGTGTATCCGGAAGCAGCGACCAAGCCGCCCAGCCAAACCTGCACCCGAAGCACTTCGGCGACTTTGCCTGCAGCAAGTCACGTGACATGATAGGAGGAAAATGCAAAGAAAAAGAAGTGCGGAGCAGGGAAGGGCAACGCGCAGAGAGAGAAAGACGCATGCGCAGAAGCAGTTTCAGGCAGACGGCTGCATAACCTCAATCCTGCTGTTTGTTACCGCGCGGCGGCGCGGTTTTGTTTTTATATTAGAGTTTCCGATCGCCCTACATAACCTGATTACATGAAAGCCGAAATTTGGAATACTGTGTCACGATATCGAGAAGACGACGACATCAGGGAAGGAACTGCGCGTCGCTCGCGTGGATTTGAGGTGAGGGTTTGTGGGATCTTGACCCATAATGGCGTCCAGCCTAGCAGCAATAACTATATTGATGCTAGATATTTCTACTTGATTGAAGCTACCTGCTTCTTCTGCGTTGCAGTAAGCAACACACACTCTCAAATGTCTGAGTGTTTTATGGGATCGCCGTGCATGCTGCCTTGTTCGCTTCACTGATGAACGTCTGCACAGGTCCTCTACGAAAAGTGGTAAGGTTTGCGTCTGCTCGAGTTCACCCGTGTTATTGTGCGTGTAGTGCGCTAGTATTCCTCACGTCGGTTTCAGAAAACGGCGAAAGGTTTTGTCCGTCGATGCCTTTTGCCTAGTGATGCATGCCTTTACCTCCTTGCCTCAAAATAGGAGTCGTGGCTGTGACGGCCCGTGTTCTCTTTTCTGCTTGGTTGTTTGTGTATTTGGCTATCCATGTTTTCTATTTTTTTTCTCTCTCTCTGCGTGTTCGTAGTGCGTTCCGCTATTTCTGGTGGCCCTCCGAGCTCTTCTGGCTTGGTTCTTGCGGAACTGATCGCACATGCGGGCCGCGATCTCAAGAGAAAAGGAAAACAGGAGCAGCGTTAGACATTATCCCCTTTTACTCTTTCATCATGTATTTTAATCTCGTGGTATGTGTTGTTATCGGCGATAAGTGCTGACTACTTAAGTGTCCAGCTCCAAAATTGGTTTTTTTTTACCACTGTTCAACTGAATAGGAAGTCTAGTCAAACGGTGCTTGTTGACGCGTCGTGTTGCCCTATCATCCTGGCTTCTTGTGTCTTGGCTCACAAATAGGAAACCCGGCGATCGAACGTGTTTCTTATTACGTCCGCCGCCTTGGAGCTTCCGATGGATGTTCGACGTCCTGTTTTCTGCGCATCTTTCTTTGTATTCTTGGATCGGGAAGGTGTTTTCGAGAAGGGGGATAAGCCACTCTTCGCAACGAGGGCGAAAGTGCGCCTGCAGAGCAGTCTTTTGATGGTTCACGTTATGTCAGAATATCAGGAGGGCAACAACCGTCCGCAATAAAGCGATACGAGGTGAAGAGCCCCCGCAGCTGCACTGCGCGCTTCGGGCGCTTTGGAACTGCCCGTGCCTGCTTACAAGTCGAGAAACGTCAACTTGAGGCAGTTGTTAACAAGCTCGTAAAGTTCTCTTGCGAGCTTTCTTGCTGCCGTTGTTATGTGCAATCCTATCTCGCACTTACGGTCCATTCTTCCCAAAATTTGCTTTTGGCTTCTCCAAATCTAGAGCTTTCTTTGCTTGTGCGGATTTTGTTTTCCTTGCTAGCTGGCATTTCGTTTGGATGGTCCTAGACTTTGGTTCCGCGTGCGATATGTCACACCTCTTGTTTACATTATAATGACTTTGCTATGCAAGGTGCACAGTGGCTGCCTCATGACTGTTTTTGTTGTATGCTTGCACATGTCATGAACTCTGTTGTGACTGTAATGGGGCACTAGCCAGCTTTCCAGCTTAAAATTTGGTTACTTTTGGCCACAGTCATAAAACGGTGAAAACCACATGACTGAACTTATTAGAAGTAATCAGCTGATTTATTATATCATCTTGTTTTTTTTTTTTTATAATTATAAAAAACAACAATGGTATTCTGCTTACTATCAGTTTGCGTAGCTTTTCTGGCAGTATTATCATGGGTGATATTCATTTATAGAATGTGTGAAGAGTTAATTACTTTGCTCTTCTCTGTTTGGTTCATTCTTGAAATGTGTCCTGCACAAAATAGACAAGGGCAAATGAAGGAACACAAATCATTCAAAATGACAGAAACACATGTGCACCATGCATGTCATGTGTGTTCTTTTGTTTGTCCTCATCCCTTTCATGAAATATTTGTACATGCAAGGATTGCTTTACCGTTCCTCACATGCATTCAGCTTCTATTTCTTGCACATGCAAAGCTGAGTTTGATAGTGTGTCATTTCTTGATGGTAAAAGTGTGAATTTTGAAAAAACTGAATGCAGCAGCTAATACATACAATTTTGTTCCTTTAAGTCCACAGTTGCAAAAATTTCTCAGTTTCCCAATATCTCCACGCACTGCATTTTTTAGTTCGGGAAGGGTGTATGGCTGCACGTGCAGCACTTTTTGTCATTTATTTTCCTCATGATCTGCATTACTCGGTGCCTGCAGCAACAGCTGCAGACGTGCTTCCGGATAGTGTCATTGGCCGCACTAGGAACGAGCGCCCAGTGTGGTGGAGGTCTCCGCTGATTTTGTTGTTTGTCTTTTGGCCCATCATTGTAATCTTGTCTGCGGTGCCACATCATGTGCTTGGAAGCCTGTGCTGATAAAGGAGGGTGGCTATCTTTGGAGTCCTGTTTCTTTTATCCTTACCAACGAAGTGATGCTGCCGTCTGGGAACACAGTCGTGACGTCCAGATGCCAGTGCACATAGTTGGGGTGCTTGAGCTGTGGCAGCTGGGGTGTTGTCAGTTAGCCTAAGGCTTCAGGACAGTCTTGTTTGTGGCAGCAACATGGCTGTCAAAGCTTTTAGCATTTCAGCAATAGAAAACCTGGTCAAAGGTAGTGGTCACGAGGGTGAATGCAATTTTCTTCTGAAAGTGCAGCTGTAGAACCAAGCAATTATTCATTTTAAATGTGCCAGCTTTCTTTTGAAAGATTTCTTTGTATTTCTTCTCCACTGTGGCTCTAGCATGTCACCTACATTTTCTAATGGCTACAACTTCACATGATGTTAAATGTAGCCAGTAGTGCTAATTACAATTTTTGCTTGCTTGTTGAACTCTAGTGGGAATTAGCATATTGCTAATATGTACAGATCAGTTTGTCTGTGGTCAGTTGGAGAGAGGTTTCATTATTATTATTTTTTTTTTAATGAGAAACTGTGGAATTCACTTTGCTGTCTGTTGCAAAAGTTAACTATCCACCGTTCCATTCATCCGAATGGCGTGGTGGATTATGAACTTTTGCAGCAGATAGTACATTGTGCTCATGTATTTTAGCGTGAAGCACAAAGCATGGGATGAATGCTTGTCTCATGAGAGTTTTGCTTGGTAGTGCAGATTTTATTTGTTATCGAACTTGTCAGCAGTGAGATGCATTTTTTTTTTAGTGGCCAATGTTTTTCTTTGTATTGAAATTGTTGTTAAAAACTCAGCCTGCGTATTTTGCGAGTTGGTCTGCTGAAAGTGATCATGTTTCTATCGTGCATGTGGCTAGAGCTTATGCTACATAGTCTTTTGAGCAGGACGTAATAGTGAAACATGCAACTTCCGTGAGTTGAAAGCAACTGCTTTCTCTATAAAATTTAGAGCTTCTTTTTCAGTAGTTGCTTCAAAGCCCAGTGAGGCCCGTAACTTTTAGGTTCATCAAATTTGTGGCTTTCCCATTGCCCTGTCATCTCGGTAGGCCCTCATCTTGTGGATATGTCAAGACTGCTCTCCAGTCTGAAAGTGCTTTAGCAATGTTAGCACAGGGGGGCTTTCCTCTCCTCGGGCCTTGCAGTCAGATAGGCTTCATCCAGTGGTATCTCACTCTTTGCCAAACTTTGGTGTGCAAAGTACAAGTGTGGCTGCCTGGGCATAGGGGCAACCAGTGTGCGCTGCTGCCAAGAGTTCATTGTCACGGCAATGTCTTTCCTGTAGTGTTTTTGTTTTCTCACTGGTCCAGATAAGAACCCACTAGTAAACAAGCTGGAGTCGACTGGACTCAGCTTTTCTGTTGCCAGGCACAGCTGGGGGATGCTGCTGCAGATCGGGCGCTTGTTTACATAAGTGACGTCTTCTCTTTGAGCGGCTAGACAGAGTCGTTCTGCTTATCTGCCTCTCTCGTGCGTACTGCCAAGGGAAATAATTAGGGGAGTGAACCTTTTATCGTTCTTGCTACAGCCTGAATGGCTCTTCTGTGAGTGCTTTGCCTGAGCCGTTGTATGGGCTTGGAAAGCACAGGGTGCTCCCTTGTAACTCGTGTTTTGTGAGTAGCTCTGGCATCCGTGCATACAGGGTGGTTGGTAATTAATGTTTAAAAGAGAAGCACCCAGCAAGAGGTGTGCAGCTAGGTTATGGGGTTTCTCTCGGCTTTGATGATATCAAGTGGCATTGTACGGATGATTGCTAAACCTACATGTAAATATTAAATTGCTTACAGGTATGGCTTCAATGTTATAAAAGGCAAATACCATTTTTAGACATTGTGAGCTCTTCTTAAGTGGTCCTGGCACCTGTTTGTTGTTTTCTTGAACTTTTTCTTTGGTAAATTCATGTGATGTGTGGGTACTACATTTGTAGGAATGTGTTTACTACAAGCCACTGTCTCTATAGATGAGACTGCTTTCCGGCCCTTAAACCTCTCTTTATGATTTCTGTGCTTCCAGACACGCAGGTGCTCTCATTCACTGAGTATCTTTGAATTTATGATGCACTTGGAAGGCATGTCATTGCACATTAGCTGAGAGGGGTGGCGTAAATTGATTGCCCACGTTCTTCCTTCTTGAGCTCCTTGCCTGTACTGCAGAGTTACTTTTGTGACATTAAACTTTGAGTTTGCGAAATCGGTACACTTTATTAGTTCGTTTGCCTTACTTCTGCCCCTGTCTCCTCTGACCACCTCTTTCTTTTTTTGCTATACACAGCACTCTGAGCATCTCCAAATGTCGACATGGGCAAGATCACCAATCGCCCCCAGGCCGACACCAGTAACCTGTCATCAGGCTATATCTCAAAAGGTGAGCACCATCCTTGGTTTAGGTCAGTTAGTTTATTTGCCCTCGGAGCTTGTGTCTTGTGCTACTGTTCTGTCTTTCAGGAGTTGGTATCATAGGGAAGGGGAGATGTTTTGCAGGCATCATTTAAACCAAAGTTACTTGGCGACTTGTTGCACAAAATAGCCTTGAAACTGGAACTAGAAGTGTGTAATGTACAAGCATTCAGTTGGTAGATTGGTATGTAGACTTACATGTAGTCATGGACAAATTTCATACTTCAGACATGGTAGTTGCGCGAAACACACACACACACACAAGACAGGGCACGGGATGAGCCCTGTCTTGTGTGTGTGTGTGTGTGTGTGTGTGTGTTTCGCGCAACTACCATGTCTGAAGTATTGAACCAACTAGCCCAACAACACATTCTACATGGACAAATTTCTTGAAGCAAAGAAGGAGCAGGGACAGTGCGATGTGACTTGTCGGGCAGCAGATGCAGCATGACAAATGCAGTTTCCAGCATCTGTCACAGAGGTTAACTCGCGCGTACGTATCCATAAGAATGAGTGCAGTCTACACAGCATAGCTTTCTGTGCTACAAAACAACAGTCTGTAGTCCACATGCAGAAACTGAACTGCCGCTGCTTTCATTGTCGCATGGCAGGCTAGACAGCAGCAAAGCACAGCCCTCATTTTGCCCAGTTGTATCTTTGAAAAAAAAAAAAAATTGATAGCCAGGGCTTTGCTGCTTCATGGAATCTTGTGCTCCAGGTTGGACAGGCCAACGCAGTTCACTTAATGCAATAGTGAAGCATCATGGTGCAACTCATGTGGTTGTAACTATGAAAATAATGCTGTCCTCTTGCACACATATGTATTGCTGTGAGAAGGCAGCCAGAGCATGCAACCTCTGTGTTGTTCCAGATAGGCTGTTCAGTTGTATCTGCTGGAAACCCTGCAGAAACTGAGTTGAGAGCAACATTTTTGTTTGCTTGTACTTTTAATTTTCTTTTGAATAAGTCTTGTTCAGATGCTCCAATTTCTGTTAGTTCTTTTTGCATCTGTATCCACAGGACATTAATATTTCACCGAATGTATGGTCATCATCATTTCAAAAGTGTTTTAGAGTCCTTCCAAGTTGTGAGGCATAACTGTGCAGCTGTTATGTTACCCGGATGGCTAAAAAATTAGTGTAAGCTGTAGTTTTGTTGTGCGCTTGGTCATAATCTATATACATATTTTTTTAACAACATGCTGGCACTAAAATTTAACGATGTCAATAACAGGCATAGCTTTTAAAAAGGGACGGAATGCTTTGTTGTTCATTTCACTTTTACTACCTTTTTTTTTTTTTCTAATGGTGTCACATATTTCCTCCTGGGGCTTATGCTAGGGATTATTTTTTTTCTCTCTCTTTCTTTGTACTCTCTCTCAATCACTGCCATTGTGTGCAGGTTCATTGGTGCCACTAGGCCCAGCATCTTCAGAAGCAAAGGAAGAACGCTATGGCCTTCGGTCTGGGCAGCGAGTGAACCACGATCCCGTGTCTTCCTATCGAGATTTGCCGTATTCCGAACTGAGTGAGCTTGCGAGTGCCCTGTGCGAGCAGAACCACAGAATGGAGTCTAATCTCAGCACACTTGACTGCACCTTGGACACAACCAACCAGCATGAGGATTCTGTGTCATCTACAGTACGAGACATTGCCCAGGTATGCAGTGTTTACTTTGTAGGGAAAAACAGATTCGCACTGTAGAAAACTTATGAAATGGGCTGCCATACTAAATAGATGAAGGACAAGGCACAAAGGCCCTAACAACCAAGTAGTTTTTTCAATATGTCAGAACACAGTTTGCAAATATGACCGCGAAATTCACTACACAAATAAATGTAGCAAACATATGTGAGATGAAGTTACTACTGGGAATGATTGGTCACATACTTTTGGTGGAGCTTCCCACTGAACTGGTGTGCTATGTGCAGGTGCCCTAAGTCTGTAGCAGAACCACTTCATTTTCGCTGAAATTGGTTGACGGCGAGTAAATAGCGACATCGTCATTGCCCAAAACCATACAAAATGTCTGTGTTGTCTGCATTGGCATTATGTGTGCCTTGAATAGCTAGTTGATGGTTTGCATCTATGGTTGTGCATTGAATCTTTCGCTCACTGATTGTGGCTCTCCGTTTTGCAAATTCTTTGCAGTGAAAGTTTGTGACGCCAAGCAGATCAAACCAAACCAGCATTTTGCTCTACTGTAGGGCTTACTGTACTCTGGGGTCTATTTAAGCTAATGGTTCTGCACCTCTGCTTGCTGATTACAGGGCACCCAATTTACTTGCACTTTCTTTTATATTCTCTTCTTTTTATTTTTCAGCAATTTTCCTTTTCAACTTAGCCCACTGGTGAATGGAAGTGTTTGGTATTGTGTGACAAAGTGCTACATGTAGTTGCATGATTGCCTGATCATGCGACGCGTGTTAGCGCATTGTACACAATTGTATTCTTTTATAGCAGGTGCTCTCAGTCTTTTTCTCCTTGGGGAACACCAACAGCTTTCAAAAAATGCTGTCGAACCTTGTGTGTCTTGGCTTCCATCCTTACCTGCTTAATGGGGATGTAAAAAAAGAGTGTGCAGGCATAGAGGAGCCATAAAATTACCAAATTATGTATAGGGAAACCATGTGCTGTGAACATTACAGTATGATTAGTACCAAGATAAATATGGAAAAATGGAAGGTAGCGATGCATGCATAGATTTAGGTGCACTGGGAAACCAAAAAGCAGTCCAAGGAACCCAAAGGTTCCAGATAACCCTGTTTGAGAACCCTTGATTTTTATAGGTTTAATTTTCTCGTCGCGGTACACGTTGCCTCATTCTTGGGGCCCTTTAATTTTCTGAACTTTATTTTTGTGCCTTGAGAAGATTTTGCCAAGTCAGGTTAAATCAAATTTCTGTCACGTCCAAAAAAACTGATTCCCTATGGCCTATTTCTTACAGGCCAGCTGCGATGAAATTTTTCGTTCCGTGAAAGGACTTTTTTTTCTAAGAAGTAGTACGTCAGTAGAGAGTACTAAAAGCAAAAGATTGCGTTCATATTAGAAGCAAGTGCGTCCGGAATCCTAGCAAAAACTGTCATTTTCCAAACCAAAACTGGAAAAAAGGGTGGTCATTACCAAGAGCTGGAACTGACAAAAACAGGCACACACTGAACCACTCGGGCGCTATAGTTTTGGCATTTTGGCATCTCTCTGCCGTCCATAGAAACCGCATCACAAACCACATAAATTAGAGTGAGTGTTCAAAAGAACAAATAAAAATGTGGATTTTTTGTTGATTTTTTTGTTTCACATTGAAAACATGAAGGCAGGAAGAAACGTCTACTCTGGACATAAAAGGCCGTGTATACTGATGGTAGTGTACATGACAAAGTAATTATAACTAAGGATAGCATTGATCAAAACACTGGATGAAGTCGTAGTATGAAACATATTGAAAGCCGCTGAAACCTTTGTTGAACTACATGGAATTTGACTTGCGAAGATATGGCAGAGCTTGGGATGATCAGAAACAGACTTTTAAGCAGTTAGATCCCTTTTCTATCGTTTGATGATGTACTGAGATGCTGTGTTTCACTTCATATAATTATGAAGTGAAGTAAATGTGTTGACATGTGGAACTGTTATCTGGTAAAGAAAAAAACAATTTAAGCATGTGCCTGCCACCAGCAGCTGTACCATCCACTTATAAATCCATGCAAATTAGCCCAGTTGTCTTTTGTTTTGATACTTAAAAAAACTTGCTGGAGTGCGTCAATTCACATATAATGTCAGGCCCTGTGACAGCACATTTTTTCCTCCACCTACAAGCCATCAGTACACTCGTCAGTTGTGCTCTGTGGTCTTCATATGGCACAGATTGATAGTTTCAGGATCACATTTTCACCTAGCCGCTGCAGTGGCTCAGTGGTTTCGGGTGTTCGACTGCTGACCCAGATCGAACCAGCCGGGACCGAACTGGGAGCCGGGATCCGTAGCCGGGATCGAACCTGTTGCGCTAGCATTTCGATGGAGGCGAAATGCTAAAGGCCCGTGTACTGTGTGATGTCAGTGCACGTTAATGAACTCCAGATGGTCGAAATTATCTGGAGCCCTCCACTATGGCATCCCTTATAACCTGAGTCACTTTGGGATGTTAAACCCCTTAAAACCAAAACCAAACATTTTCATCTGTCCTGATGTCAGTCTATGGTGAGAGATGCCGCAAGTTTCTCAGCAGTGAAATGGCAGCCCAGCAGATGCCGTATAGGGTCGGGGCCGTCTCCAGATGTGAGCTGAAGTGGTGTGCGCCTTTGCATTGCAGGACAGTGGCAGTCTGCTGCAGGAGCCCAACTCGATGCTGGTGCGCATGCTGCACATGTCGGTGAAAGAGGAGCAGTCATGGCTGGGGGCCCTGGGGGGCAGCCCCGCCTGCTCAGGCAGTCCCTCATCCAGCCGGGCCAGTGGCAGCCCGCCACCCCAGTCGCCCTGCAGGGCACTGGCGGGGGCCTCGCCTTTGGCAGTCTCAGAGGAGGCCACACTGGGAGATGCCCCGCAGCCTTCCGAGACGCAGCTGGCGTCGCGTGCGGGTCCAGATTTTCACAATTTGCAGACTGCTCTGCGGGCACTCATCAAGTAAGTTGTCAAACAGCATGGAGTCATTAGAGATTTGAGGCTAAAATGTGGCATTGCCATCATTTACCTTATCAGCTGCATTAGCTTGGGTAGATTGCCAACGAAAGTTTTGTCTTCGCCCATGTGCTTTTTCTGAATTTTGGGCTTTTTTTTTTCTTTTTTGTTTTGTCAAGTCTTTCTCGTCTCGTTCCCAGGGAGGTGACACAAGCCTCGCCTCAGGAGCAACACTGTACTCCTGCAAGTATTTGTGGAGTTGCCAAGAGCCTCCTTTCAGCAGACTCCAGCTCAAACCGCTCTCCAGGTCTTTTTGCTCCACCTGTTTCAATGGTGACCAAGGGCGGCATTGCTAGGAGAGTCAACCAGGTCAGTGCTATCTATGGACGCAGTTACAGAAAATGTTCTATTACGGCCAGTTATGCAAGGCACAGTTGGTGCTTTGTCTATACAAACTGTGCGAATTCCTGTGAAACCATTCATGGCTTCTGCAGGGTGAATAAAAGTTCCCGGGCCACAGGGTCTGCTTTTAATTAAGCCATGTAGTAGGGCATTTACGACACCACCAAACCTCAGAATCTCTGTGGAGGGTAGGATAAATGTCATTCTCACCTCTGAGAACCATAGTAGCTTCATAGGAATCTTGAGTGCCAGATTATACTGCTAAAAAGCAGACCCTGTGGCCTGGGAAATTTTGATACACCGTGTATATTTCTGTACAGTGTGTTTGGATAAGTATGGTATGTGTGTGGGATGCATATAAGTATGTTTGGATAAGTCTTCGGAGCTCTGCAGCATAATCATTGAAATAAATGGGATAATCTATGACAAAATTTTCTTTTTGTTTGCGCATGGAAGCTCAGTGCTTTGTTAGTATTTTTCAATCTAATACAGGCGGACCATGCGCGACGTAATAACATTCTAACAAATTTGTACTTTTAGGGGACCCTGGAACAGTTTTTGTTAGACAGGGGTCCACAAAATGTGTACAGCTCTAGAAGCGCTGCTGCACTGTATTAGCATAGAGGTGTTTATAGCAGCATTAGCCTCATCGCTACTTGCCCCTCCTTGCAAACCAAGAAAGCTCTGGTTCACCTGGCTTGCCCTGTATACTGGCTTTGCAGTCCGCAGTGGAGCAAAAGTGGTTCATTGAGGGTCGGAAATGCACTAGACTGTGGGAGTATACTGCACAGCTTTGCATGCAGGCAAATTACGCTCTCGTCTGAAATGCTGCATTAGCTTAATATGATACACATTTGTGTCATGCCTTCATGCATATTTTGAAGTTTTGTTGAAACAATAAATAAGGGAACATACTTAAATAGACCTTCATTACTCAGCTGCATTTGAAAAGTTATAGAAATTAATCGCAGTGTTGCTCAAGCAAGTCTAATGGCAGGGCTTGTCGAGCGGATCTTGGCACCCAGTGACATCATGAGGCTAGGGGTGGCTGAAAATACCTTAGTTGGCTGAAGGCCACAGTTTTTAAAAAAATTAATTGTAAATTACACAACTCATGCAGGGCTCTTAAACTCAGCTCGAACGCTTATAACAGCACCCTTCTCTAAGTTATTGCTTTAAAATGTGGTCGTCCAAATCATTTCAGGGTTCCTTTAAGCGTGCATTCTAAGTAAACAAATTATCTGATGTGGATTTGTAGCTATGTTGTGTAAAGTCATCTAAGGCTCTTATTTTTAAGGCAGATTTCTATCACTCTATTGAGCAGATATTGTGCCCATGTGTATGATAAAGTGAAACGCTTCACAACAAAGGCAAATGCTGTGGACTCTTTTTAAGATGAACTCTGTCAGGCTCAATTCTGGACTAGCTCAACAACTTAAGGACTGTTGTTTAGTTTCCTGTAGACTCAGTATAAACAGAACCTAGTTAAAGTCAACATTTCAGTTTGTGCACACTTTTAACATGGACTCTTGCCGTACCACAAAAGCTTTATTGGTCACATTTGTATGCAGAGATATTCTCCCAGCCTGGCAAAGTAATGGCAGTAAATTGCATGTGGCTATGCATATGACAGGCTGTAGTTCAACACATACTGCTCATACAATAAGTGTTTTTATGAGCATGAGGGTCTTAAGGACTGCTATCAAACATTGGGCAGATGTCCTGGTATGTGACAGTAGAGTATTTGTCAAAGAAAAAGCTAAATCTCGCAGTGTAAAGGTTGCTTACAAGTGCTGTATAAAATTTCCAAGACTTTAAAGTGTTTAATAAGCTTTTTCATGTAAACTCCCTTCATTTATACTCCTTTCGGTGCACATTAAAAAAACCCTAGGTGGTCAAAATTAATCCAGAACCCTTCACTATGCTGTTCTTCATAGCCCATGTGCAGTTTCAAGATGTTAAACCTCGCATACCACGTCATTTGTGGTTGTCTTGTTCCTGGCTTATCAATTTTGTGTATATGTTTCACATGACATGATGTCTTTGGCCCTTGTGTTAAGCTGAACCTCTGTTAAGCTGAACATGTCCAGGACATGTTGCATGATGCCCATTGTAAAGAGGGGCCTACTCTATAAGTGGGCAGCGTACTTTCTGGTTTTAACTGAACATCGTTAAACATCCACCAGTAAACAAAAAAAAAAAAAGTATGGAATCTGTTACTGTTTCTGAGCATGCTGAGGCTAGTCGACTACTGTTTTTGTCAACAAACTTTTCTACTCTTTTTCTTTCCAAAGCACAGGAATGCTGAGGAGGCACTTATAACAGTACCGTCAATATTTTGGACTTACACCAATGACAGTATCACCGCAGTGGATTGTTTCATTTTTGAAAGAGTGCAGTGGGCATGGTCGAGCACCTAAGTGTGCAGCCGACTTGATTGTTGGAATTTTTTGCCATTTTACTAATAGACACATGGAACATCTTTTTTTTTTTTTTTTATCTGTGCTGAAGGAAGCTCGGATTCAGCTCAGCATATGGGAAAAAGGATTAGCTATATCGGTGGAGGGTACTGGATCATGTCTCTCACCAAGATTTACCAAGAACTGCAGCATTAAACAAGATGTTCTCGATCATTTTCTTAATTTTTGAATGAAATAGCTCCTCTGCAGTGAGCTGCTCATGATGGTTTTTCTATCTGGCTCTCGCCGATGTCGTGACGCATTGGTGCCAAATTTTGCATTTTCTCAAGAGCGCTGACTCTATTGAGAGAGAGCCAGAAATTCAAACTACTTGCCTAAACTCTAGAGTATTGACGAAAACTTGTGAAAATGGCTTGTTCTATAAGAGACATCATTCCTCATTACTCGAGGTTATGAAGACTTTTAAAGTCAGAGGAAAACCCTGTGTGCAAGAGATGTCCTCTTCATAGTGTGAAACAAGTAAAATCAGCCACCAGCTGAAGGCCCCTGAAACTTGGATAGCCTTATAACAATGGTAGATGAGGACTTGTGATTGCAGCTGGCAGCACTTTTATAGCTTTCTACAAGGTGATCAGATAAGTTGCTTGTTCCCTTAGATCAGTGTCTAAATTATGGACCCTTGTGAAAACAGAGTAAGGAGATGGATTTTGCAGACTCTTAGTACTAGATAAATGCAACCTGTAGAAGCTTCAGCCAGGGTAGCAAACTTGCGCTGTATAGGATCAATGCTGACGTTGTCACTCAGTTCTGGGAACTACATAAGTGTAACAAGCCTGTATTGACCCGAGTGTCTTTTCAGACCTCAAGTACTAATGTTCAATGTGCATTTTTGAAGTTGGGTGCTCACGACAACATGATCATATTCAAATTCAAATTCTTTATTTCTGCCTTGTAAAGATACAGACAGCGGAGGCGCAGAAAAAGCTGAGAGACAGCTTGACTAAGCCCGCAGCCCCCTTTCACTTGGCAGCAGCTTGACAGCAAGGCTTTTAATACAAAAGGCAGTTGCAAAGCGTGATAACAAGTATACAATAATGAGCAGGTACAAGAGAAAACGAAAGAACATTATACAATATTGACACAATATTCACATTGGGTAGACACAGGTAATGGCAGCAAAGAAAAAAAAGAGAAAAAAAAAACACAAAACAAAAATCCTACATGCTAGCATACAAAGCACGCAAAGACCTGTTTGACGAACTGAAAAGGTCAAAATTATTATATATATATGCATTTAGCAGGGACGGAAGAGTGAACTGCAGGCGTTTTCTACCCGAGTTTAACCGTGGGGTCGGGACTATCCATGTCTCCGCATACCTTGTTGTGTAGCTTGCATCTCGGGTATGTAGTTCAGCAAGTTTACGTATGTGGTTTACATTTCTACGTGTTTCGAGTTTAAACCGGACACTCAAGCGATATTTATACACAATATTTATCCTAATACATTTGAATAAGGAAGGTCAACAAGTCTACCAGTACAATGAACTGAACTTAGGGTTTATAACAATGTGGTAAAAAAATTGGTGCTGTCTGCTTCTGTACCACATTTTACCAATAACCACTGCTTTTAGCGGTTGCATCATATGCAACTAGACAAAAAAAAACACTGGTTTTCGAAAAAGAACTAAATGCCAAAGAAACATCTGTCAATTTTTCTCACAAATAAACACCGGAAAGTCCATAGCCTATCAGTAAGGCTGCATAGACATGCTAGACTGCTTCCCTTTGTTTATATCCCTTTCAACCTATTCCCTGTGGCAGCTGTGCACTTTCACAGCATGAGCATGGATCAGACATGGCCGTAATTAAATTACTTTTCTTGGTAATTTGTAATGTAATTTATTACTTTTCTGGGCTGGTAATGTAGTAATGTAATGAATCACTTTGGAGCAGTAATTTCATGGCAGAATTAATTACCGGCAAAATTAATTTTGTTGAGTAATGAGTTTGTGCTCTTCCTTGTATCGGCCTTGCTTTGGCCTCACATTTGCAGGGTTGAGTGTCTAGAAAACAAGAAAAATACGTGGCCAGCACTCCAGCGAAGTGGCACGTGCGAGTGAGAGGCGATGTGCATGTGAGCATCAGCACCACCTGGGTGAAGAGTCCATAAGGACTGCTGTGTATCTTCCAGCACTGCATATGGTCGCACACATAGACGTGCCGCAGGATCAACAGAAGAGCTCCATGATGACCATGGCGTACCGTTTTGCACAGACGCACTGCAAGTGCTTGAGCAAGTGCTTCCCTCTAGACTGCTTCATATATATTGTCGTGTCGCCTCACTGACAAGAAGTGTCAACTGACATCTAACAAACTTGGTTGTTAGTTTTCCAGAAAAGTAGCTTCTGTAGCCGGATTGGAAGCCCTATTTTTAACTCAAGGGCAACATAGGCGACAACGTCGCCACAACATGCAATTTATGTCCGCCAACATGCGTTTATAGTGAGTGAATTGAACAGCAGAATAGGCAGCTTGTCTGTGCCCCGGTGCGCTATTGTGAGGTTGAGCATGCACGAGCAGTCAGTGCACTCCCGCTGTTTACGCGGATGACAAATTCTTCAGAATAAAGAGGATTGGACCATATTACACATTGAACAATGAACTTCTGATTGAAGAGTGATGTGAGCAGTTGTACAAATTTTGTGATTAAGTTGACCTCATCTACGCCAGCAAAGCAGCTGTTCAATGGACTATGGCTACCTTTCTTTAAAGAGGGACAAATCTTCCGAAGCCCACTTTGTAGCTGAGTGGCTGTGCAAAGAAAGAAATCTGAAAATTTTGTAGGTGCTATGGCCAATGCATAACTTTTTATGCGTTGAAACTAAAAAGTAATTTAAAAGTAACTTTTATTACTTTTGAGAAGTAATTGTAATGTAATGTCATTACTTTTTGAGAGCAGTAAATTATAATGTAATTTAATTACTTTTACAAGATTTCTAGGAAAGTGGTTAGTAATTTAATTTAATTACTTTTCATTAGTAATTTTGCCATGCACGCCATGGAGGCAGCTCTTTTGGCTGCAGTTTTGGAAGTAGGCTGTTGTGTGCATTTTTAAAGTCAATGTGCAGCTAACAAGTGAAGAAAAAGCCAGCTACATCTAGGCAGTGCACTCCCCCTTTTTACCTATCTGGTGTGACATGACGCTCTGCTACCCTTTTGGCGGAGGGGGCTAGGCGTGGGAAGACGCCGCTGCAGCCAGCCTGAACAGGCGCATACAGCTCGGGTTACCGCATTTCCTGTGTGCCGGGCAGGAAGAACAAACAAAAGAGGGGTGCTAGCATTCATCGAAGTAAGGGAGCCTGCATTGAGGAACAAGCTTCTCAGCCATTGCTCGGAGTTTGATTGTCCTATGTGGGCCTATAGCCATTGGTAACTGATAAACGAAAAATAAATAATGGGTACTCATTTACAAGTGATAAAAATTTATATCTGGCCCGTAAGTTTGATTGAGTGCTGTTGGTGTTTATGGCTATGCCATGAATTCTCGTTCAGAGGGTACAAAAGGTCCCCTAAACAACATTTTCTAAAATAAATTTATGATCTGACCAAAAAGTGTTTTTAAAAAGTTACCTGCAAAAGCTTTTTTTTTAATGCCAAGTAACAGAGCCTTCTTTCAATAAAACTGCAAACTGCTGCTCCGTTGATCTGACTCTCAAGCTCATCTTTACGGCGCTGCCCAGATAGCTTTCAGACGTTTGTGAAGACGAGAGCCTGTGTCGGGGCCCTATGTCATGGTGATGCTCCTTTCTTTTGCTTCTGCTGCCTGGTGGGTGTCGTCTCACGGCTATTACGTTGGTTTCGTGCGCTCTGTGTCTACTGACACCACACGCTCGGGCAAAGCTTCTTGCCAATAGCAGCACACCGATGCAGCGACGTCAGCATCCGCTTGCGACATGGCTGGCTGTGCAAAAGGAGCTGTGTGCCGCCTTCGAAGAGAGTGCACGTGGCCTTCCCTTTGAATGTGTGGGCTCCCTCTTATACGTTCCTGCCCAGTTTAGACGCTCTTTTATTGTTGAATTGTATACGCGCGAGTACTTGGTATGTCTGGTAGGCTTGCATTTAGCTGTAAAGACTGGGTAAGTGTGTGAGAGGCTTTATAGATGTTAAAATTAAAAAAAGGCAGTTCTGCTTTGTTACATTTTTTATGTAGAAAAGCTGGTTGTGTTTTGTCTGTATTTCATAGAGCAGCAGTAAAAGGCAGCTGATAGAGAAATTTTTCACATCACACTGTATAAGATATCAGGATTGTTCAGTGATGCTGATTTGGTGTGCTGAGTTTGTTATCTCACTTACTTCATGCTGCTGTTTGGCATCTACTCATAATGCTCTGATTAACGTGTCCCTCTAACTTCTGACCGTGGCAAATCTGCAGACAGTGGCAGCTGGCATGCTTGCACTTTTTTTTTTGGTTTGGATGAAAGTTACTTTTGCTTAAGCCAGAAGCATTATAGAAAAAATACATAGAATGGGACTTCTTTGGGCTAATATGTGCATTATGTGTTGAGATTTGACTTGCATACCATTGTTTAAAAAGATCTGCTTATGGAAGGATGTGATTTGTTTAGAGGAAATTGTAGGAGAATTTAAATTTTTATGAGTTATTTGGTGCTGCACTGTCAATGGAAGATTTCTTGTGGCAAGGCTTTCGAGAATGGCTGACTGCTGAAGCAATGTTCGGGAAGTTGTTTGGACTTACTAGTGTTACTACTGTGGTTTCTGCAGGTTGCCAAGCGGCCCACGCTGTATATGTCCTTCCCAAGTCGGAGCCGTCGCGGGGATGTAGAGCTGAAAATCCTTTCCCAGCCTGAAGAACAGCATCGGGCCCGCTATTTAACAGAAGGCAGTCGTGGAGCTGTCAAGGACCGTACTGGCATGGGCTTCCCCACTGTCAAGGTGAGCAGGGCTCAGCTTTGTTGCTTGGCTGTGGCTACACTGCCCTTCATTATTGCAGTGCACAAGCATAGTGGTAATGCCAGCTTATCATCTCAGCCCCATCTGTAGGGATATCATTTCGGTGTATTGAAAGTACTCGTGGACCTTGTTTGGAATTGGCAGCATGCATTTTCATTTCGCATATGAAGAGGGAACTCTTGTTCTCCATATGCCTGCACAGAAGTGACCTTTCTTTGTGAGCCCTGTACTTTTATACCATTAAGAGTGGGGTGCAACTCAGTCTTGGAGGATGCACTACATCAATCTGGTGCAGACTTCTTGATTTTGGTTGTGACATGTGCTTGTTGATTAAATTTGAAATTTCTACATACATCTAACTTTGAATTTTAATTTTGCAGTAAATGCTCCCTTATCCACGTTACAAGGTAGTTTAAACTGTCGTTAAACTGAACGGTTTCCGGCTGCTATTGAACTGAATGGCACTTTCCTCACGTTAAAGAACCCCAGGTGGTCGAAATTTCCGGAGCCCTTCACTACGGCGTCCCTAATAGCGTGAGTCGCTATGGGACGTTAAACCCCCATAAACCAAACTTCCCTCAAAACTTGCTTCAACTTATTGACTATGTAATGGCACACGTGGCCCGTTAATAAATAAAAATTCGCCTGCATTTTTATGTTTAGAAGTTTGAACATTATTTTCATGCTTTGCTTTATTGAATTGCATTTAATGTGCAAGATTTGTCATTTCATTATGCCACAGTTGAGCACCGTGAATATCTAAGAAATATCTCCATTAGAAGCATGCTTGATTTCAGCACTTGGCTACAGTTCTGATGTTTTCTATGTTTGCATGGTTGTGCTGGTTCAATTAGTAAAAGGTGTAGATTAGAGCCTGTACTAGTTAGAATAGCAATTTTTTGTGCAGTTTGAGACCATATGGCTACGGCAAATGCTGCTGACTTGGTGATATCTGGATCTGTTGACCACCATCTTATTAGTTGGCCCATTCAGCTAGGACCATCGATCCGATTTGAATCAAATTGTCATTGATACCTCAACAGCAGTTGGCACTATTGTGTAACACTGCTCAACTACTATCTGAAGTGCCGTAGAAAACAGCTGTGTGATAGAAGTATTGTTAATCTATTTAAAACTGAGACATAGCACAGTTGAAAATGCCAGCCTATCTCAAATAATTACACTAATGAGTGTTTAAGGTTTAACTCAACTGTGAAAGCCTGTACAAGTAACAATCCTCAGTTTTATTTATTGCTAGTTTTATGTGCCACTCTTTTTGCAAGAGATGGTTTCATTGGGAACTTCATGCTAATAAAGTTATCATGCACAGCATTTCTCAAAAGTTTTACCTGACTTGATGTCGCTGAGTAAATTGTGACAAACCATGTAAAACCACTCGCTGTTCAAACTATGTTCCGCTGTCCGATAATGGTGCAGAGCATTGAAGGTGCTAGGCACCTTCACTAAGTCAGCACGCTTCCTCTTTGGGTGGGGGGTTGACTTTCTTCAGGATTTTCACCTTGTCCTTTAAAGGAAGGGCCTTCCAATGGAGGTGAAGCTTCCAATGGAGGTGAAGCTTCCAATGGAGGTGAAGCTTCCAATGGAGGTGAAGCTTCCGTGCGACATAACAGTGTGAGCCATCACACGAACGCTTGCCGCACCACCTCCTTCTACTAGTGTAGTGCAGGAAAGTCTGCCACCTGCCCTTGGAGTGGACATTGCTTGGCGCTGGGAGTTTGATGTATTCGTTTTTTTTTTTCTTTTGGCTCTGTTATTTTCAGCTGAGTAAGTCCATAATGTTGTACCTTTTTTTCTTTTGATGTCGCCTAGCAGCCCCTTTTGAACGGCATCATCAGCACCGGGTGCCAGCGGATGACATTCGTATCATTCTGAACCGTAACGTATCGTACAGAATGCGCTCTGCCCCGGGACATTTTTAAAATTCGTCTCATTGTGAAAGTTGGATCAACCGTGATCTTGTAGAGATTCTACTCTACATTCAAGCACTTCTTGCAGTTGAAGAGAAATTTGACCTGGCCTTAGACCAGCACAGATTTTTCTTCAGCTTAAAAGTTTGCTTTCCAAAAAACAAGCAGATTTTCATAATACATAATAGTCTGGCTGTGCTCTGGTGGAAAGCAAGCTTGCGCTTTGTGAAACTTTATGCACTTATACCTCTGTCACACGGGCATTTTCAAAGGCTGTCGGGTTGAGCGAGAGCCTTTGAGAGTGTCAAGCACTGTCAAACTCGAAGGAGTTGTACCGCCGCTGCACGACATGCTCATTCGCCTTCAGTCATACTCAATCATCTCACACAAAGGTGTTGTGGCACCACTGTCACTGCCAGTAACTTTGCAGGCATGCAAGCAACTAGCGTACAAGTTTAGCCTGAAAAAATTAGAAACAAGATGCGATTTGTTATAGTGTGTAAATCACTCTTGAAATTAATTTTGTTGTTTTGGACAAGCTGTATGTCATTCATGTACTTTCGAAGAAGCTGGTGTTAGTTCTTTTTGTGTCATTGGCACCAATGATGTTATGCTTGCTGCAGTGTTTTGTAGCCCAGCCTGTTTTTTTTTTTTTTTCTCCAAATTGAGCTTTACATTTTGAAGTTATTTTTCTGAGATGATTTTATTCCCAAGCATGTTGCTGTGAATGCTTGGTGTCTTGAGAGTGCACGCAGCCGCCACTCAAAGGGCCTCAAGGTGTTGGTAGAGTTGCACACTGCTCCGTCGACTCGATAGTCTATTGACTGGATGGCCATCAGAGCGTGCCATGTAGCAGTGCTCAGTTGGCCTTCGAGTCGACTCAAAGGGCCTCCAAAGTGTTCAAGGGCCTTCAAAATGGCTGTGTGACAAAGATATTAGAGGACTTTTGAATAACTCTCGTTAACTGGTCTATATGAGCATATCCACTTGTTTTGCTCTTTTGATGCTCTGTTCCAGCTGGCTGGACTGCAGGAACAAGTGAAGCTTCAAGTGTTCATTGGTACAGACCAAGGCAAAGTACAGCCGCATATGTTTTACCAGGCCAGCAGAGTGTGTGGCAAGAACTCCACGCCGTGCCAAGAGCGTCGTCTTGATGGTACAACAGTTCTTGAGATTGATATGTTGCCATCCAAGGACATGACTGTCAGGTGGGCTCAAATTACTCTCTCTGCATCGTGCACAGTAGAACCCATTTATGCTGTCAACACTGTTTCATTAAACAATTCATGACATTATATGTAGTGCTGTTTTCTATTGAGTGTTAATGCCTTCGCCTAAAGAATGATGCTATGGCAAGTTCCTATGGAAGTATGGCTTCAAAGGCTCGTTGCATGTGTGCACAAATATACAGAGTGTTTCACGTAACATGAACCAAGGATTTAAAAAAGGTGGCTTACCGGAGCTCGGCGAAACCAACTACATATTGTTTCTCATCGCGTGGCACTCCTCAGAGTATTTCTTTAATTCCGCTTACTTAGTTAATTAGCTGTCATTCACTTTAGGGTCACATGTGTTTTCTTAAATTGTAGAGGGGGTTAAGAAAGAACCGATCCAGTTTTCTGTGGCAACGTACCTCCTACGTGGTCCTTATTTCCGGCATTTAAAGAAAACTCGCGAAATATAAAAAAAAACCACGTGACTTTGCTCATGCGCTACCGTATACCAGTGCTCCCAACCGTATTTTGATCAAACAACACGTGCACGCTGACCGTGCCCAAATGAGCGTCCGCCACGCCGTTGAACACACTGCAAAATGATTAAAAGAAGGGGTTTGAAATATGCGACTTCACTGCTTTTCCTTCCCTTTTTGTTCTGGCTCAGTAGAAGCTCCATCTGAATTGGTTGTCGATGTCCTCCTTGAGGAATCTGATGACGCGCTTTCAAGACTATGCTGAGAGCAGTGTCGGCCGCTCACTTCGAGGTGGCGAGCACGCACGCTTCGTTCACTCAGGGTGCACATGACAGCACTACAATATGGTAGCACAAGAGTGCAATCACATGTTTTTTTTTTTTTTTAATATTTCGCGGGATTTCTTTAAATGCTGGAAAAAAGGACTATGTAGAAGATACGTTGATACAAGAAATACTGGATGGGCCGTTTTATAATCCCCTCTACAACTTAAAGAAATGCACGTAACCCTAAAGTGAATATAAAAATTTTTGCATAAATAGCCCAAGCTAATTAACTAATTAGCGCAATTTTAGAAATACTCTGAGGAGTGTCACATGACGGGAAAAAATATGTCTTTGGTTTCACCCAGCTCCGGTGCACCACTTTTTTTAAATTCTTGGTTCGAGTTACGTGAAACACCCTGTATACACATAAAGTCTGCAAATGCAGGAGTTGTAGAACAGTAATGAAGCAGTGGCTAAAGTAGTCACAAGGCTTCACATGGATGTGTACCATACTTACACGATTGGAAATCGACTCGAATGTAAGTTGACCCCCCCCCCCCCCCCCCCCCCCCCCTCATATTGCATATCAGGAGAAAAAAAAAAAGTAAGCGCGTGCACATTCCAAAACTGTGGACACATTCCAAAATGAAAAGCTTGGAGGAATTTTAAGCTTCACTTTTAAGAGTAGATTGCGATAGCGTCATTGGGCCGCTGCTGCTTAGTAGCCACAATCGCTCGCTGCACGTGGGGAGGGGGTGCAAGCTCTGCGTGTTTGCACAGCAGCTGCTCAAGGCCAGCATGAAGAGCGACACGACGGAGTCGCGGCAGCCTGGCAATGCCTGCTTTTTAGTTAATAGACTACTCGTCCTCACTAGCACTGTCGTTGCGATCACTGCTGCGGGGTCACAGAACATTGTCCTAACGTTGTCGTCCAGCGAAATCCCCCACTTCGCAAACAACCACACCATGCCATCGTGTGGAACAGCTCAAAAATTTGCCCTGCTGCAGTTGCCACTCCTGTATCTCACCCCTTCCGAGATGTTGAACTTGTGGCTCAGCGCACAGTTGTTTCTTCAGCGTAAAGAATGGCAGCCATCTTGAATGTACGCATGAATGAGTGGCGGACGCTTACCGGACCCGCAGCACAAATGACGATTGGCGAAGCACATTCAAAACTAGTAAAACGTGGCCGGCAGTTGTCAAGATGCGTTCAGCACAGCCAAAGAGAAACTATGCGTGCTATGCGTGAGTGGCGTCAGCTCTTCCATCAGCTACCAACACTCCCTGGAAGCGCTGCCGTTCCGAGTGGCAGTGCCACCGCTATTGGAACTGTGGCACTTTCATCAACTATCGACACTCCCTTGAGCACCGAGTGTGCAGTTGAAAGTAAAAAGAAAAAAGAAAAATCTTTGCAAAAAAATGGGCAGAATAGCTGAATGCAATTGGGTAGAACCATAAAGCAGACAAAATTGCAACCACTCTGTAGCATCCCCGATATCTCGTTTGTCTCGCCTATATTTATGGTGCTATGCTTTGGTTTCAATTGTAAGTCAACCTCCCCACTTTGGATTTTCAAATTTTAAAAAATCGATCGATTTACAGGCGTGTAAATACAATAACTAAATTGTGAGGAGCCTGCAGCCTTATTTTCTTTCCTCTCTGCACCAACAACGATAAACGGCAAGTAACCTGTGAAGGAAGGTGCTTGGACAGTTTCCTTCACAAGAGGTTGGAGGATAGGCTCAGCCATGCCTTAGACAGAAAACCTTGAGCTGTAGACCACAGTGCCCCTTCATTGTTGTTTTCTGAATTGCATTATTGAAGAGCTGCACTGCTTGAAATTACGTACCAGTTAACAAAGACAAACCAGAAAGATTAAGTGATAACCATTTCTTTCTTCATTAACTGTTTTGTGTTTTCTGTAATTTCAAGCAGCGCTGCTTCTGAACAATGCTGTTAAATCTGGCCCGATCACAAGCACTTCAGAAATGCAGCTGATGGGGCTGCTACAGACTCAGAGCAGTAATGTAGTTGTCACCCTGTAATGAGATTAGTGTAACATCATCATCATCAGCAGCAGCAGCCTGACTACTCCCACTGCAGGGCAAAGGCCTCTCCCATGTCTCTCCAATTAACCCTGTCCTTTGTCAGTTGCCGCCACTGTATCCCCGCAAACTTCTTAATCTCATCTGCCCACCTAACTTTCCGCCGTCCCCTGCTACGTTTGCTTTCTCTTGGAATCCACTCCGTTACCCTTAAGGACCAGCGGTTATCTTCCCTTCGCATTACATGTCCTGCCCAAGCCCATTTCTTCCTCTTGATTTCAACTAAGATGTCATTAACGCGCGTTTGTTCCCTCACCCACTCCGCCCGCTTTCGATCTCTTAACGTTACACCTATCATTTTCCTTTCCATAGATCGCTGCGTTGTTCTTAACATAGTGGTGAACATATATTGTTTAGCATAAAGTGTCACTATTCCCTGCACCAGTTCATGCATGTGGCTCAGATTACTTGACCTTGTTGTGTGTTGTTGGCCACAGCGTCTGAAAACAAACCACACAGAAGGCATTATTTTATCTGGGAGAGAGAGAGAGGAAGAGGGAAGGCAGGGATGTTAACCGCAAGGGTATTCTGGTTGGCTACTCTGCACTGGGGAGGAGGGATGAGGGGATTGAAAAGGGAAAGAGAAGGAGCGAGGGAGCGTGGCTTTCAATAGCAACTTTCTTATTTGTTGAAAGATTTTGATGAAACTCTTTTTGCATGTTAGTAATGCTTTCAAACTTAAGTGCTCAAAATTTCAGCATTATATCTGAAGAACCATTATGTACCAATTTTTCTCTTCTAAACCTTGTGAAATACTTGCAGACTAGACAAAATGTGACAGAAGACCGGTTCAGCATTCACTGTAATCCTGAATACAGGCTATGCATGATGACCTTCTTACATTTTTTTTTTTTTCCACAATATATAGACATCTAAACTGTAAGCAAGATGTCACACTAAAAATCTACAATTCATTAAAATGAAAAAGCAAGAACGTCATCACATAGAGCGGAGTTCTGTAAGTCCAATAGAACTTACGGGGTCAAATAGACAAAGCAGTAATGAAGAAATCTGCTTCACAAGGTGAATATATCTAGCCAGAAAACCAGAACAGAGAAAAATGACTATTTTTCAAGCATTTCCTGATATGAGCCACTGGGGTGCACGAAACAATTTTATTAGAGTACTTCCTGGTGAATTTCATCAGTGAAACTTTAAAAGCATAGAAAACGAGGCATATGGGCGGATATGGCGATTTTCAAATAAACACTTTTTTGGTCATTTTTGCGCGATTTGAAGCCGCGGCACCTCCTTTAATTAAAGGATGTTTGTATATGACTAAGGCCTCTAATTTTCAGCGATGGAAAATTCCGCTAATTGAGAACAAAGTACGTGCAATATTCTGTGGAAAGCCTCTCACTTATTAACATAAACAGTCTTTCGTGCAGCAGCGGCTGCGTGCTCCGCCTCGATGGCAAGTGTCGTTGAGAAGTTGGCTTTCCCTCGCCCCTCACAAGCCTGGTGGGTGAGCTTGCTGTGGATACTTTGAAGAGCAGCGAAAAAAAAAATTCACGTTACATCCGTATTCCAAATATAGTGCAAGGTGCTTTCTAAAGCAGATGATTAAGGGAAAAAAGTCGCATTTTATTTGTGCAAATACATTAATATTTCTTCCTACAGGCACCAATATCGGGGCCTAACCCGTAGAAGTGCGTAGGCACGTTTATGCCAGAATTGTAATGCTTGAGAGGATGCATGCATGTCAAGGCATCTGCACAACTTCTTTTGGCTGCCAAATTCTTTGTTTCAAGAAAATTTGAATGATTAAAATTAATAAAATTCTCATTATGCTATCATTCCTACTCACGTCCACAAACGCTTTCTTCACAGTTGTGACTGTGTGGGAATCCTAAAGGAGCGCAACGTTGATGTGGAGAAGCGATTGGTTCGTTATGGAGGCACACGCAACAAGAAGCGCAGCACAAAGTGTCGTCTTGTGTTTCGTGTTGTGCTTCCTGCCCAGCAAGGGCACGACAGTGGAGGCCTCCCATCAGAGATTCTGCAGGTTGCTTCAGCTCCCATTCTGTGCAGTAAGTGTTCTTCTCTTCTTCCCATTTTAAAAGTCTTATGTAATATTTTTTGGGGGGTGTAATGATTGTTTGCGCCATCTTGCTGCTCATGAGAAATCTGGTCTGCCCACTGGTCTTCACTGTGTGCTTGAAAATCAATATCCTTGTCATAGCAAACTGCTGTCGCCCGCTGGGACGACTGGGGTAAAGCTTGGGGGTGAAAAGTAGGCTTAATACCCATAGGGTTACATGGAAGCTAAAGTTTTCAAAGCAGTTTTCTGATTTCTCAGTGTATGATGTCCCTTTGTAAAGAACAACCAAATTCTTTCTATAACAGGTTCTGAAAGTATGAAGAGTCATTTCGAAGGTGATGTATTCTTGAAACATAACGTTATGTGTGTATGGGGGGATTTCCTGCTGGGGGTACGGGATGGGTGCGCGGCGCATAGAAACACATGCAAGTAAAACTTTCAGAAATATTTTTCTCGTTTGACAGAGTACGCATGGAGGTGGCTGATTGCTAACAGTTGGCAAGTGCTTTGAAGAAGAAGAATGTGAGAAAGTATGCTTCATCATTTAGAAGCTATCTTTTTAAAACGCCACAGTAAATGTGTGTTGTGAAGCTAGATATACCCCCAAAAGGCACTCCGTTCACTTTCACACAAGCTTCTCGCAATCACGCAAGCTTCTCATGTAGTCTGACATTTCTACCACACACGCTACATTTCCTCACACATGCTGCCATGCAAGCGATAGCAAGGTTTACATTGAGGACAGTCCTCAACAGCACAATAAATGAACTGCACATTGTAGCAGACAACTAGCACCACGATTACACACATATAGGTGGCACTGGTGGCCGCCGGAGCTGGAGGTCGCCCGGGGGTATCGTCTGCAGTGCCTTCTGCTACAGTGAAAGGTTCTCTTTCATGCTTTTGCCATGGCGTTCGAGAACAGCTTTTTCATGTAATGCTGTCTAGGCTGTCTAGTTTGGACGACTGTATTAGCAAATTCAGTGCACATGGCAGCATATCGGACTACATGAGAAGCTTGCGCGATTCGGGTAAAACACCCAGCAGATCTCTGAGCACCTTTTGGGGTATGTGCGGCTTTACAACACACATTTGTCTCGTTTTAAAAAGATAGCTTCGAAATGATTTAGCATACTTTCTCATACACTACTTCTTCAAAGCTCTTGCCAACTATTAACAAACAGCCGCCTCCATGGGTGCTCTGTGAAACAAAAGAAATATTTAAGAAAGTTTTGCTTGCTTCTATCTTAAAGTGCCACACTCCTGTTTCATACCCCCATCCGAGAATCGTCCCCATTCGCATGTAACGGAATATTTTAAAAATGCATCGCTTTTGAAATAACGCTTCATACTTTCAGAATCTGTTCTAGGATGAACTTGGTTGTTCTTCACGAAGGGACGATATCGTAGGTGCTCTGTGAAATCACAAAACTGCTTTGAAAACTTTTGCCTTTATGTATTCCTATGGGCACTAAGCCTGCCTTTCACCACCAAGTTTTATCTCTAGTCGTCCCAGCCGGCGACAGCAGCGCCACCGCATTTTGCTTATGTCACAGGTTGGTGTTGGCCTGTAGGTGCATTGCTTTTCCTTGTTTTCTCTATTTATACACACTCATGCTGGCAGTTACGACCCTATCCTCATTTTCTGCTCTGCACTGCTATCCTCATTTTCTGCCCTGCACTGAATGAATGTTGATTAACTTTAAAAGGGCAGACAAAAGGTGCCTGTAGTAAGTTCAGGTAAAAAGAAGAGAGTTTGAGTGACTCTTGATTTCATTGTCATTTTTTTGTTGTTTCTTATTCATGTCTTTATTTTTGCTTTGATTTTTCAGCCCAACCTCCTGGTATCCCAGAAATATCTAAGAAGTCCTTGTCTGAGTGCTCAGTTAAAGGAGATGTAGAATTATTCATTATTGGAAAAAATTTTCTCAAGGATACAAAGGTGTTGTTCAAGGAACCTGCTTCTGGTAAGTACAACCTCAGGTAGCTACGATTGTATTGTTCTGTTGTATATGTCATTTTTGTTTACATTTATCTGTGAGTGGAGTTCCGTTTCTGTTTTGGAGCATAGGTTTTGATGACGTTATCAATGTGTAGTTAATCTAATAAAGCACTTAATCATAACTGTTTTCTATTTACAGATAGCTTAGGAGATTGTGAGCCAAATTATGTCTGGGAAAAATGTGTCATTCCAGAAAAGGAATATTTGCAACCGGTAAGTTGGCTGTAACAACTGTGCAGGTTTTTGAAAACAAAGATTGTTATGATTGCCACAACCACCTTTTGTCTGTACTAATAATCTTTTATTTATTTATTAGTACCTCAAAGGCCCACTAGGGGCATTACATGAGGTGTGGGCATACATATCATTGAAAAAAATCAGTGATCTGTTCTTTTGATGGCCATTAGTTGTAAGTACTAGTCACCCTGTTTTTACTAATGGTCCTTTGTTTATTTATTTCATAATACTGCAATCCCAATAGGGATTTTTTCAGGGTGGGTGCATGAATAATAAAAAAAAGAAAATTGCAAGACAGGTGTCAAAAGTTCAGGCAAAAAACTCGGACATAAAAGTAACAATATTAAACAACCGCTCATCGGCAATAAACACAGAAAATAATACGTAGTACAGGTGTTAATTTAATGGTCCTTTACTAATGGTACTTGTTCTCAACTAGATTGTTCTTTGTTTCCTGTTTACCAATTCATGGCACTGAATTAAAAAGTCTGGTTGTAATTTTGTGCATTGGAGGTATTTCTGCTTTAGTTTTTATGTTGTTAATGTCAAGTCTAATGAAGCAAATCTGTGTGTTAAATTTTTGCCTGTTTTCTGGGAGTTGCACTGCATCTATAGCATTCATCAGTTAATGCTAGGTGGCGACAAGTAGGGGAACTCCTCCTATGGTTAGATTCAGGGAAGTGGCCTTTCCTATTATTCATCGTTATCATCATCATCAGCCTGACTACGCCCACTGCAGGGCAAAGGCCTCTCCCATGTCTCTCCAATTAACCCTGTCCTTTGCCAGTTGGGGCGCCACCGTATCCCCGCAAACTTCTTAATCTCATCTGCCCACCTAACTTTCTGCCGCGTTTTTCCCCTCACCCACTCACCCTGCTTCCGATCTCTTAATGTTACACCTATCATTTTCCTTTCCATAGCTCACTGCGTTGTCCTTAACTTAAGCTGAACCCTCTTTGTTAGCCTCCATGTTTCTGCCCCATAGGTGAGAACTGGTAAGATTCAGCTGTTGTATACTTTTCTTTTGAGGGATATTGGTTAACTGCCATTCACAATCTGAGAGAACCTGCCGTATGCGCTCCACCCCATTCTTATTCTTCTAGTGATTTCCCTCTCATGATCCGGATCTGCGGTCACTACCTACCCTAAGTAGACATATTCTCTTACTACTTCAAGCACCTCGCTACCAATTGCGAACTGCTGTTCCCTTGATAGACTGTTGAACATTGCTTTGGTTTTCTGCATGTTAATTATTAGCCCCACCGTTCTGCTCTGCCTATCTAGCTCATTAATCATGCTTTGCAGTTCATGTCCTGAGTTACTTAGCAAGGCAATGTCATCAGCGAATTGCAGATTACTTAGGTATTCTCTATTAACTGTTATCCCCAACTGTTCCCAAGGCCCTGGAATACCTCCTGTAAACGGGCGTGAATAGCATTGCCGAGATTGTGTCTCCCTGCCTGACACCTTTCCTTATTGTAGTTTTATTGCTGACTTTATGAAGGACTATGGTAGCTATGCAATCGTTATAATCTTCCAATATTTCCCCATAACGCTCGTCTACACCCTGATTCCGCAATGCCTGCATGTCAGCTGAGGTTTCCACTGAGTCAAATGCTTTCTCGTAATCAATGAAGACTAGATATAGGGGTTGGTTATATTCTGCGCATTACTCTATCACCTGATTGATAGCGGTAATATTGTCTATTGTCAAGTACCCTTTGCGAAAACCTGCCTGATCATTCATTGAAGTCTAAGGTTGTCCTGACTCTATTAGCGAATACCTTAGTAAATACCTTGTAGGCAACGGACAGTAAGCTGATCGGTCTGTAATTCTTCAAGTCCTTGACGTCTCCTTTCTTATGAATTAAGATCATGTTAGTGTTCTTCCAAGCCTCTGGTACGCTCGAGGTCACAAGGCATTGCGTATACAGGGTGGCTAGTTTTTCTAGCACAATCTTTCCTCCATCCTTGTGAACAAATCTGCTATTACCTGATCCTCACCAGCTGCTTTCCCCCTTTGCATTCTCCTAAGGATTTCTTTACTTCTTCCTTCTTTACTGGTAGGATGTCCTATTGCTATGCTCTACTGCCTCTCTCATTAACATTCTGATTACATTCGCTACACTATAGATTTGTGTAGAACTCTTCGGCTTCTTTAACAATCTTATCCATTTTGCTTATGACATTGCCCTCTTTGTCTCTTAGCGCATACATCTGGTTTTTACCTATGCCTAATTTTCTTTTCACTGCTTTTAGGCTACCTCCGTTCTTTAGAGCATGCTTGATTTTCTTCATGTTAACTCTTTCCCTACCGCGCCCATTGAGCATCGTTAGCCTGCTAACGATCATTTCATGCCCCGATTTCAGAACCTTCTGCGTTGCTAATGACCGCGCTGCAGATGTAGTTTGTAGGCCAGGAACCAAAGTTTTGTTTCCGATGTAGTTTTCTTTTGTCCCGCGAGGGGGCATTTTCTAATGTGCTACGAAGAAATGAAGTCGCAGACCTGTGCTTATTGCCCGCCATGTTGCCCGCAGATGACGCCTTCGCCGCTCGACTTCAGAGCCTTCCGCGTTGCTTACAGGCACTATGCGCATATGGCTTGTAGCCGGAGAACTGAAGTTTTGTTTGCGATATAGTTTTTTTTGCCCCTACAAAACGGCATTTTTTGAACGCACTCCGAAGATGCGGTACCATCAAAGTCGCTTCGCAGCCTCCGCATGCGTGGCACGCGCTCTAAGACATAGCAAATCTCAGGACTCCGTTTCATCTGCGAGTGATTTAATCGATGTCCTGTGCAACAACGAGCCTGAAAATGTTGCAAGGTGCTTTTGATGATTCAGTTTTCACATCAGTGATGATGGAAACCAGCCTGAGACACAGGCAGCCGCACTCCGATGCACAACTATAGGGTTTCCAGTTATTGTTTTGTAGCAACAATACTATTCAAGATAGAAATGATTTTTTTTTTTTGCAGAGAGTGGCCAATAGAGTAACAAACATTTTGCATATTTCAGAAAATTTTTAACATTTTTTTCTTTTTAAATACAAGCGTGTTTTTGCAAGTTTCGTTGAATTTTTTTCTAAAATCTCGTTTTTAGCAAATAAAATTTTTTGTTGCAACATGGAATTTGTTGTTTGAACGTATATTAATAGGAAGCACCTTTATTCAGCTGCGTTTTTGGGTATTGCAATCAATATTGAATGCAATAGTTTTTACAGAAAAAAAAAATGTGCTGAAACCTTCAGAAAATGGTCATTTTCCCCATGGTAGGGAAAGAGTTAAACTTTCTTATGTCGGCTACCTTGCGCTTATTTATTAACTTCGATAGCTCTGCTCTGTCTGTTGAAGTGCAAGAACAGAGTTTGCTAGTAGCAGAATTGTTGACTTCCCAACATGTTTTACTTCATGTTTTGGCAATTATTTTACTTGGTCGGCATCTAAAGCAACTGCGTTGCAATATCTATGTCACCTCAAGTTTTTTTTTCTTCTTTCAGCTTAAGGCCCTTCTTTTTTTTTCCCACACTGATCCTGAGCTGTCTGTAGGGAAATAGAATACCAAGGCGATATGTTCTTCCTAAATGTGATTTCTTGCAATAATTGTATGTGTATATTTCATCATCATTGCATTCCTCTTGAAATGGAGTTACAGAAAAATTACAACACAGATGATGCACAGATAATGCAGCATCTTCATTTTGGGCTTTTATAGTCTCGAGCATTACAAACACACGAAGCAAAATAGCTTTGCGGAAAATTTTCAAATGGGGAGGTGAGTTTCATTAAGGCAAAATTTGCCACCCACATTCTGTAGCCATGCAAGTACAAGGCAAGCTGACTCATTTTCTGGGTAAGCCGTCTTGCAGTTGAAGGCTATAATTCATCCTGGCTCACGGCTGAAACTTGGTACCTGTGCTTGTCTTGGGCAGTCTAACTAGGAAGCCAGCAGTTGGCAGCAGGAAAGCCAGTGACATGCTGCTGATTTGCTTGTTTTGTTACGTATTGCTTTATACAGTAAACAGCCCATACATATTATACTGTAAAACCTCGCTAATTCGAAGTCACTGCGACCGCGAAAAATATTCGAATTAACAAACACGCAAAAAAAATGGCACCCAGGCAAAAAAATTACATCGCGGAAACATGCTCGTGTGCAAAAGTCTACCACCAGCTCGTAGCTCTTGCTGGCCAAAAGAGAGTTGACCGCAAATATAAGTCTACATATACCCCCCCCCTTCGCTCCCCCTGCTTAGCTCCCTGCTTCGTTCCACTGCCTTACTTTATTTTGTAGTTTCCTGTGGGTGGCATTGTGGCACGCTACTGAAAGCAATAAACGTGTAGTGATGCAATACAAGGACGGCAGTCTGAAGCCAATGGAGATCATAAGTGGAAAAACGACGCTGCGCCCTGCTTTCCACACCCGTGTGCGACTGACTAGTGGTAAACCGAACTGCAAGCAGTCCTGTAGTTTTGGATTCTGGCGTGATGCTGGCCTCGGAGATTTTCTTTAATGGAACTGATTTGCATACAAATTAACAACTTTTCTTGATGCCTAGAGACCCATGCGTCCTGCCGGGAACGGGCGCTGGAATGGGCGCCAGTATGGGGCGCGTGCTACCTGCCACTTGTCCAAAACTGACTCCACAAATAGGTCGCCTTTGCATATAGGTTGACCCCACAATTTCGGATGTTCATTTTTCTGAAGAAATATCAACTTATACACAGCAGTACTTAAATTACGTAATCAGAGATGCTGGTAACCTAACTCTCTAACTACGACACACCACCCAAAGAAACGGCATAGGCCAACGTTGCGGGCACAGAGCAAGAATGATTGAGTTGCAGGACAAGTTCAGGTGCTCATTTTGGCAGTCCACAAGCCGTAGCATAGACTGCTTTTTGTGCTGGGAGTACTGGGGCTGGGGCGCTTCGCATAACAAGCATCAGCATCGCTCCACAGCGCCATCTCACGACTTTGAGGGGCCGTCGCGCCACTGGTTTGTGGCAAAATCAGGATTAGACATTCCCGCGTAACACCCCCGATCTTGAATTAATCGTACCGGTACAAGCTGCCGCTTCAGATTATCCGATGAAATTTGCATTAGAAATTACGGGACCGCAGAAATTCTTCGAATTGTCGGCGATTTCAAATTATTGAAGTTTTACTGTATATGGCCTTTCATCTCAAACGCCAAGTACCATTTGTCGGCAGCCAAGCTGTGTCCTTGGTACAAAAGTGCCACAGCCACTAAATAGGGCTATGGAGCAAGTTGCAGAGAAGTTGTCAAAACGTTTGGAGACAGTTTTGTCGAATGAAACTTGCAAAATGAGTTATCAGATAAAGTTGGTGAGAAGCTTCCTGCTCATCCACCTTGTGTGCAGGATGTGACACTGAGTGTCAGAGTTATTCTTGGTGCCTCAGCAGAGTTGATGCATTCATGCTTGCAGACTCACCTGATTTGTCGTGTGCCAGCCTACCGAAACCCGGACATGGGGCACCTTGTGGTGGTGCACCTGGTGGTGACCAGTGGGGGCAGGGCCAGCGAGCCCCACCCATTCACCTATGTACCGCTGGCAGGTAGGTCTCCTTGGCCCCCAGTCTCCCACGAGGCTCCTGTGTGTATGGGGGAGGGCAGGGGGACCGTGCCTCTGCTACATGGGTATGCTCTCTGTTGCGCCCTGTTTGTGCTGTACATCAGGGTGGGCAACCCAGTCAGTGCTAGAGAGAGGCGGGAGCAGCAGTCTGGCTTGATCTCTGCCGACAGCATAGGCAAACTCCAGAAATGCAGCTTTGGAACCATGGATGGCCGGTGGCTGCCAGTACAGCATTATGCCTAGCACATTGTACGATTTTGGCCCTCACTTTAAAGGGTTTTTTTTTTTTTTCTGTGCTTTGCCATCCAGAAACAGACTGAACTATAAGAGCAGGCTTTCTTAAAAATGTAAGCACAATTAATGTCACTGGACAGCAATTAAGCATGGGCCAATAGTTCATAAGAGTCTTAGTGTTTCAGGCTACTTGTTGTAAGAAATGACAGCAAAAGTAAATATAAGTAAGATGTGAGCAGTCGCTAAGTTTTTGAAAATTCCAAGGAACTGGGAACAATTGGATGAGTTATTTGATTGATTTTGACTTTGCTGTTTAGGTTTGACAGCGTTGAAAACCTGCCAGAAAACACCAGCTTCAAGAAAACTGTAATGCTTGTTCACCTTATAAAAGCCAACTTAAATCTCAACTCTGTGAAGTTGCATTAGATCTAAGGGGTGACAGAGCAATATGCTCATGAGTGAGTGTTTGTGTGCATGTGTATTGTGCAAGTCATTTGTTTATAGTGACATTCCTCCAGTTTAGTGACAAATACAGCCTTCCTAGCCTTGTGTATTGTCCTTTGGGGAAGCCATGGGGCCCAAGATACAACAAAGTATACCTACACAATGACAAAAATACAGGTATTGGACATTTGTGTAAAAGTCCGTGTTTTGATCATGCCATTAGTGGAGCTATATTGCACAGTTTAACCAATTTTTCCGTTCTATGAGAACACAAGGCAGACTGAAGCCAAACTAGTATGCTCTGGTGGATAACAGCAAAAAGAATGTGTTGATGGTAAGCCAGCATCACTGGAAGGGGTCAATGACTGGACTGCTGTTCCTCAAGCTAGGTATGAAAGTGGTCCTCATTGCACTTTACTAACTTTAGTAAGTTTTATATGGCCAAACAAATGCAGATATAACTGTAGAGCTAAACGAGTTCTAGCTCTAATTGTTGCTGGTGTTGCGTTTGTCAACATTAGTTTGTCGCACTCGGAGCTTCACAAGTTCTGCAGCTAGATTAGCAAAGTACTCTGTGTTTCAGTGCTGTCTTGCTTGCAGCCAATTTGCGAAGGTTTTTGTCACTGCTTTCAGAGCTTTATCGGCTTACCCACTCTTGCTCGCCGTCCATCCTTTTTTGTTGTTGTTAGAAAACACACTCACACACAAACACACATCAGGCTGTCATTGTGTGCAGAAGAAAGAGAAAGTGTGCACCTGTTGTTTTGCTAATTGTTGCGCTTTTGTTGCCACGTGGCAGCGTGCTGAGGGTCTGCCTCTCATGTAGACAGCTTTCCTCCAGCCCCAGAGGAGCAGCGCACTCTGCTCTTCTGTGTGGCATGGGGGCTTCTAGGTTATTTTTTCCTTCTGCTTTTTGTTTTGTACATGTTTTAATTTTACGGTTTGTGTGCAAGGGTGTGTGTGCGTGTCGATCAGGCGAGTGGGAGAGTGCAAGGTGCGCAGCTGTGCAGCAGGGCCCAGGCAGAGTCCCTTCTCCCTCCCTGCCCATGTGCCAGTGGTGCAGGGCAGCTCCTGTTCCTCGCACTGTCTTCTTTCTTAGTGCCTCTTGTCTCATCCTCAAGCTGGTGTGAGTGCTGATGCGTGCATGGTAGGATGCGTGCAAGAGCAACATTTCCAGACTGAAAGCCGTGCACAGTCAGCGGGGGGAAACAGAAAAAAAAAATAAAAATAAAGGGTGTCCTTGCGGCACTGCTGCCATGCTAAAGTAGAAGGGACAAAAGGTTGCAAAATGGTAAATTCCAATCAGCATAGGGCTGAGGCTGTGAAAATTGGCTTCTAAGTTGTGGCAGTTTCATGTCTTTCACTCTGGAATGAGCACATTGGGTGAATGGTGTCTGAGTGCTTCGAAAATGGCCTTAATCTGTTCTTCTGTGGTCTTTTATGTGCAGTGTCATGCACCGTATTCTTTGGGGCATAAGTAAAGCTAATGGTGTTGTTCCAAGCACATGTTTTAGCCGATCATTAGTTGACCAGTGTTCTCAGTTTGCATCCTTTTATTTTGGGTGGTTTGGGAAATGCTTAACCAAGTTAAGTTGTTCACATGTAATTGGTGTAGCATGGATATGTGATCTGACCTAATTTTTAAATTGTAAATTAGGTTGGGCAAGAGTTACTGTGGTAAGCTTAGTGCAGCATCCACAGTTTATGAATAATGGGAGTGAAAGAATTCAGCGCTAGTACTATTAAAAATATGGTAGATAAATCAAAAAGAATTGAAGAGCAAAGAATTGTTTTCCAGTTCAAGATCTCTGTGTTGTCCTGGTTTGAATGAGCTTGCATTTTTTTACTTGTTGTGTACGACTTTGAAGTATAAAATGCTTTTTGGGTGCTGTTACTACGGTTCTTTCAAATTGATTTGATGAATGAGATTGCTTTTTCAGAATTACTGTCATGATAGATGCTATGTCCTGAAAGGTACCTTGCCCATGATACAGCACAATCCTAGGGTTGAAGACCCATTTTCGAAGCATGTGCTTGAATGTGGTGTGCATGGGTGTGTGTATGCGTGTCTGACTTAACTGATTAGTTTTATTGGCTTGCCATTATTCGGCTTAGCAATGCAAATATACCATCTTCACTGCAGCAGTGCCTCAGGTGCAGGAAATGCCTTAGGCTTGGCATGTTAGCTCGACTGGAATAAAGACGAAACCAGTAGTTGTCTGGCCAGTAAAATTTTGGCAAACGATAGATTTTCTGCCTTTGGTTTGTCACCTGGGGTGCAGTAAAGATATGGTTGTTTGCAGCATTATTGTTATCCTGAGAGAGGACACAGGCATCTGTCTCAAAATTGAAATCAAAAACTAAGTAGCGGCCAGGTGTGCACTGAATGGTGGACTGATAAAAGCTGTTTTTGGAGGCCAGCCTTCAGCACGTTTGGCCAAAGTGTGTGTTCCATGCTTTGTTTTTCTTTTATTTATTTTTTTATTTTTGACCTGCCTCATTTGAAGTGATGAGTCGCACCAAAAGAAATGTGGCACTGAAGAGCGAGAGAAAACTGTTGTGTTGTTCCTCCCCATTTCTCAGACTGCAGGTTAAAGGGATGAGCGCCCTCCCTGGGGTTTTCGGTGTGTTGTGCAAAGGGTGTGGTCGCTCACACCTCCCCTGCCTGGGCGGCTCCTCCTCCTCCTCCTCTCTCTGCCGCAGACGGAGGTTTTTCTCGACACTTTTTGTATATCCCCATTAAGCATTTGCATTGATTGTGCTTTGTGCGGTTGGACGTTATGTAAGCTGCAGCGACAGCACCGAATGGCTGCAACTGTGCACTGCATCTAAGGCGCCACTGGCCACTGGGCCTGCTTCATGCTGGTTTGCTTTGTTTTGCCAGCTCTGTGATGGGTGGGACTGTGAGGGCCATTGCTTTTTAGGAGATGCATGGGTACAGGAATAGTACAGGCCATCAGCCTACTTGCTTGTACCTCAGTTTGTTGTTTAGCCGTGTATCTTGCCCTGTCAGAAAATTTTGCCTGCTGGAGCTGAGGAAATCTCGCCAAAGTGCCGAGTGTTTAAGCTGTCGGATGAAATTTTGCTTTCCCATTTTAGTCAGAAGATGTTCACTGTTCAAGCTGTTACTGCTGATGAAATCAATCTCTTAATACTGCTTAAATATCCAGTTTTGCAAAATACTATGACCTCTCACTGCTAGCGCATGCATGTGGTAAGTATAAAGTTTTTCTGGCTGATAACCCATTCAAGTTGCAAGTTATTTAAGTACTTAATGCACTGTAGGAATTATTTTCTAGAGGTTGAAGCATGTTTCCTCAAGTCCCACCCATGTATGGCAGTAGGGCATATTTCTTGAATGTAATGACAGATAAAAACAAAACTGCTTGTCACTTGGCGCATTAGTATGCCACCATATCCTGAAGCAACACTCTGGTAGCCTATATAAGAATTTTAATTATTAGTTGATGCTTGCAGAATTCTTTGCCTGTAAATGGAAGATATATCTTTCTACTTTATATAGCAGACAGTATGTTGTAGTTAAGAAATTTTTACTGCAGTGCTGTATATTTTTCTACTTCATATAGCAGACAGTATGTTGTAGTTAAGAAATCTTTACTGCAGTGCTGTATATCTTTCTACTTCATATAGCAGACAGTATGTTGTGGTTAAGAAATCTTTCCTGCAGTGCTGTATCATTAATGTATGCGTTGTGCATATTTTTTGATTGTCATTGTTGCATGTGTCTGAGCTGTTAAGGCAAAAAAAAACTGGAAGGTTACTTTTTGTCTCTTGAAGCCCAAACACAAATTTCTTTCTCATTGTCTCAATCTCTAAAGGAATCCCACATGGCATTGTACTGTGGAAGTGAGGTTCACTCTAAGATTTTTTTTTTTTTTTGGAAGGCTAAGTATAAGGCCAGAAAGCAAACAGAGTAGGCTTGTGCGAATATTCGATAATTTTGAGTATTCGGCCGAAGAGTTAAGTGTTTGATATTCGATTCGGTCCAAATGTTTGTTTTTGAAATCTCAAAGTATTTGTCTCAAGTGAATAACGTTTCCAGAACACTTGCTTCATGCTGTTTCGGTTCGATGTGCTTCCTGCAGGACGGCATCGTGATTCACACACAGCTAAAAGCATCAGCCGCATAATGACACAGTCAAGTGGGGACTAGCTTTCGGAGGCAAGTGGCGATTGAAGGAAATGAAACAGTGTAGCATCCTTGCTCTCCACTCTCGTACGGCCCTGCTGACTGAACGGCAAACAGAACTGCCAACAGTCCCGTAGTTCCACATCCTGGGGCAGTGTACACTCTGGAGGTTATTCGGAAAACAGAAAGTTAGCCCTCGCCCTGCCTACTACCACTCGTCTGGGAAAATGAGCACGCCAAGTATACAGCGCGCAGTTCAGATTTTCGCTCTGGCACTGATGTGTATACAAATTGACGTTTTTTTTTTTTTTTTTTTTTTTTTTTTTTTTTTTTTTTACACACGGAGCTCCATGAATCACAGTTGGAAAAGGCACCATCAGAAGGCTTGTAATGCTGACGTGTCCGCTGAGCCAACCCAGACCCCGCAAATAGGTTGGCTCCGTGTGCAGCTCGAATCCCACAATTTTGGATAGCCATTTTTGCAAAAGGTTGACATTTTTTTTATATGTGGAGCTCCATGAATCATGATGGGAACGGAAACTGGCATGAGACACGTAATGCCCATGGCTCCATATGGCGGTCAAGTCCCCCAATTTCGAATGGTCATTTTTGATTAAAGTCATGTAGCTTCAATCAGCGAAACTAAACTTAAGTGCACTTCTTTTTTTTTTCGTGTGTGCCAAAACTATTTAAAATATTGACCTCAGAATTTTTTGTTTTTTTAATTAGCTTTGAATTCGCTTTCAACCAAAAAAGCACTATTCGCACAAGCCTAACACAGAGTCATTAGAATCTTTTTATCAGCATTCGTTATGTTGCACATCGAGCTTCACATTTAACTAATTCGACTGTCTGAAACCGCAATGTACAGGCGGCCATATCTTCAGCTGGCGTGCGTGACGGCCACTTTTTCTGCGCTCATGTGCTTTGCTACGAAGCTAACTTGTGGAAAGCTCAGTATTATGCACAGGCTTATTGAGCCTATGCTTAGCTTTGATATTTTCGCAAGTTTTCTTCGTCACAAGCTGCAGGAGCACGGAAAACGGCCGCCGCGCACGCTAGCTAAAGATTTGGCCGGCTGTACAAGGGGAGACATAGCTTTTTGTTACAGAAAGAAACGAAGGTAGAGCAAAAGGTAAATTTTCTTGGGCATCATTGTGGTGTTATTTTGCAACCATCTAGCTATTGTACAAAATGTTAGTAGCAGGTACATGATTCCCACTACCAAGTGCCTGAAATCCATGCAAGAAGCTTTGCAGGCTGAGAATAGTGTCTCCTGTTCACTTGGTGGTCTGGCCTTGTCATCTGCTTTAACTAGGCTGAATGGCCTCTCCACACTATTAGCAATTCATTCTAGATCTTTGTTTTTGCAAACAGCTCGGTATCTCCTTTTGATGATGGTCGTAATATGTGCACTGTTTTCTTGTTTCTCCTTTGTTGCCCTGTGGAGATGACCTTTGTTAACTCTTGTTGCAATGCCTCTTTACAGGTGGCTTGGTTGGTGCTGGTTGACAAACTGACTGCCACGTATCTGTCGTTCACGCACAGTGCCTCTTAGCTTCTTCTTGGGCGTGTATGCGGGTGGGAAGGGGCTTTGGTGACGCAGCCTTTGGAGCAGTGTGACTGTGTCCATCTCGAGGACGAGCAGCTCGAACAGATTGGCACGCCACAGGGCCATTTGCCTTGTGCTCGGTTTCCTTTCCTGCCAGGCTTTGGCCTGAGCTACCATGCGGAACGTGCGGGTGCCTGTCTCCTCCCCGATTTCTCGGGAGTGACACACAGCCGTGTGAAGCGTGACTTTGTGTGGCTTCCGAGACCGTGTGTATGGCTGGCGTGACACGTGGTGTGTGGATGTGATATATCAGATAGTTGCGATTTTTCTCTCTCTTTTTTTTTTTTATTCTCTCTTTCTCTGTCTTTTGCTAGGTGACCTAAAGGACTTGAATGTTGAGTAACAAAGTCTGTCTGGGTGCTTGGTGTGCAGCTGGCGTGCACTGAGAGGTCTGTGTTTTATGTCGAGCTGGGCACTCAAAAACTGAGCTGGGGCACTTTTGCCTGATCGGTTTCAAGTTGATTTTAGCTGATCAACTTCAAAATGTCTATTGCTGCGGAAACACCCTTTCTGAACAATGGAAAGTATTATCACTGCATAATGCTAAAAAAGTGCACATCTATACTGAGGTTGGTTCATGGTCATGCTTTGAGTTCTTAATTCACTCACTCATGTCAAAAATTAGGTACCAACAACAGTTTTCAGTGTAGGTGAAGGAGGGATGCTGCTTGAGAAACTAGTTCTGTTCGGTTAATGTTCATTTATCTTCTTTTTTACCCTCTATGGTCACGCTGTGGCACTCTACTTGTTAGCTTAAAATGATGAGATCAGTTACCAGCCTGTGGCCACATTTCAGCAAAGGTGAAATACTAAACTGCCCATGAACCAGTATTTCTCTGTGCATCACAAAGAGTCCTAGGTAGGGTCAAACTCAAGAATTTTTCATTGCAATGCATTTTGCTGTTTGAATGTTGCTTTGGGATGTGAGTCTTGACCCAACTTGTGTAACATTATATCCTTGCTCATGCTTTCTTCGGAAAGACTGCAAATTTTGGTGAGGCTGATAGCAGTGTTTTCAAGATCTGGGCAGCCTAATAGTACATGGGAATTATATTCTGTTTTATTTGTTTCCTCTGAGGCAGCTTTCAGACGGTCATAAATGTAGTAAAAGCACATAAAAACGCTGTCACAAGCATGTAACTGTTGTGGGCAGGCATCTAGGTTGGTAATTTGAAGCTGAAAGGAGGACATGTGCATTCCGGAGTAGTGTATTTGCAGCAAACACATTTTGCTTTTGGTTTCATTGGTATAATATGAGAGTGCGTTCTGCTTTTACCTCCTGACTTCTAGCACAGCATCTTATATTGATCCCACCAGCCTTCTTGATGCTGTGAATCATCTCAGTGTGTGCCTTCTGCTGAGTGACTGACAAAGTGCTGTGCATGGATGAATGTGCTTGGTTCGGAGCGGCTGGTCGGCATGCATGACAGTGTGTGTGGGTGTGCCTGAGTGTGAATGTGATGGCTCAAAGGTTGCGACACATTTACTGTGATTTCAAGCTGCCACCATGCTAAGGACAAGGGGAGTGTAATGACTAGCGACAACCTTGTCAGCGACTTGCGTAAAAAGTGCTGCTGCACGCTTTGATCTGCCCCTCATACCTTTGACATGGTGGCAGGGGGTGTTGTTTGGTGTTATCTGTCATTGGGTAACCTTTAAATTCTCTGGGAAATGTAGTGTCCTTTCTTTGATTACTCTTTTTTATTTTCCTGTCCTTTTGTTCAGTCATCTGTCTTTGCTTTTAATTTTTCTTATGGGAGAATAGTGTGTAACCGGTTTCCCTTTGACTGTAGGCGGAGGCCAATTACCGACTGGGTCACTAAGTGCCACAAAGGCAAAATCAAGTGCTAATGGTGCAGCTGGTTAGTACTGAAAATGTGTTATCTTGCATGCTGGGGTTACTGACTAGTGACTGTCCCTTTAAGCTGATGCAGTTTTACATATACCATATTTACTTGCCAGTTTGTGGACTTTTTTTTTTCTTAGGGCTTCAAAAAGGGGGCGCATAAATTACGTGGAGATTTTGAAAACACGTCCTAAAAAATACGCATACCCACTCCCACCCCGCCCCATGTTGTGTAGTTCCCTGTGGGATGGCATGAAAGTGCATGTGCAGTTCAAAGCAATAAGCACACAGTGATACTATTATGAAGCCAGCAGTCAGAAGTAAAGGGAGATAACAGATGATGAACCGGCACCCTCGCATGTGGCCCCAACTGACTAGTGGTAAACCAAACTGTAAACTGTTCTGTAGTTTCGGATTCCAGCGTGCGCTGGCGGTTACCAGAAGTTAGCTCTCGCAACTGTTCATCCAGGAAAGTGACCGCCGACATGAGCGAGCCGGGTAAACAGCACACAGTTCTTCCCCTCGCCACTCACACCTTTCGTAGCAGTACACGGCGACATGGCCACGCCGATCTTCCCAAGCCTGCCTTGCACGCTAGCGGTCTGGCACAGGAGAAAGCATAAAATATGCGAGTAAAAGTTTTAAAAAAAAAAAAGTCAGGGTGATAAATTAGGGGTGCGCAAATTATGCGTGGGCGCAAATTACATGAGTAAATACGGTACATTTCCTTTGACCAAGGTACTCCTGGGCTGCAATTAAGCATGAATATTTTTTGTGTGTTATTTCTTAAATGTATGAAGCACCACTGATGCAGATCTGGTTCGTAAATAAACATTTCGTATGAACCTCTATGCATAATTACGGATCACACTGGTTGCTCACTGTAGGCACATGCAAAGTTGTATTCCGTTCACTAACAGAGTTCACATTTGATTCCAGCCTGGCAGTATATATGCATGCAGCAATAATTTTTATTGCTTTAAATACTATTTCCTTGTGGTACGGTTGTCATTAATGAAGGAGGGCCATCAGAAGTCTGTAAAACATACCGTATTTTTTGTTTAAAATAAGGCTTTAAAAAGGGGTGCGCAAATTACGTGGAGATTTTGTGAACACATCCTAAAAAACTATACAAAGATCATGATGCGCAATATATACCATATACAGGGTGTCCCAGCTAAGTTGGACCAAGATTTTAAAAAAACCTAAGCGTTCTTCAGAACTGAAATTTCGTGGATGTTGTCAGGGTTTATCTAAAGTTACAGCACCATTTTTTTTGCTCGTCCTATTATAATAATTAGTTGAGATCAATTAATTAACTGTTTACATATAGCTTAAAATGTTCAGGCTTCAGTAGGGTAGATGTGGAGCTCTACAATTATTGTCCAACCCAGGCACTTCCAACGAGATAGACTTAGCTTTGGGGTTTTTATTCGGGATAAACGAAAGCCCATGGAGCTTAAAAAATGCCACGTGATAACACGCCCCATGCGCCTAAATGTGCCGCGATTACAGTGCTGTCATTCGTGCTTTGTAAAAAGCATGATTCCCTTTGCGCCTTTCGTGCTGCCGAAGACAGAGCTTCGCGTTGTGCTTGGTTCTGAGATAAGCGCCAGTGGGTTCGGGCGACAGTTGGAAGAAACCGCAGCTCCCGTTTCTGTGGCGATAATTGCACTCTCACGTTAGCAGAATGCATGTAGAGGAACGATGACAATCTCATGAGTTCGAATTTGGGAGCAAGACCCCAACAAGCTTGATAACGTTGTGTGAATTACATTGGAAAAATGGGAGCCGCGCTTTCTTTCAACTGCCCAAACCCACTGGCACTTTACCTTGGAACCAAGCAAAACACAAAGCTCTGTCTTGGGCAGCACGAAAGGCACGAAGCGAATGATGCTTTTTACAAAGCATGGATGAGAGCGCTGTAATCACGCCGGAGCGCGCTGTCACACGGTATTTTTTAAATTCCATGGGCTTCCGCGAGTAAAATTTTTTTTTAATCCGAGTAATAAATTAGGGGTGCACAAATTATGCGAGGATGAAAATTATGTGAGTAAATATGGTATATGGCCAATTGCATTGAAAGTACTGAAGTGGGGCAGCAGAATCATTGGAGGCTTACATTTCTTCAAACTCTTTTTTGCCACTAGTGCTTAGTAGTAATAGAAGTAGCAGTATTGCAAATATATTTAAATATTGGCTGACAAAATGTGTTTTAATAACTTCTCATGCTAAGTGCTAGCTTAAAAGCTTCATTCATGTCAGTTCACCTATAACGAGGCAAAAACTTGATGAGGGGAACGACAGACACTTCTCTTCCATCCCATCTGTTAGCGCTGTTCCATCGTCTCCAGCAAGATGAACCATCCTGTCCAATGTAGCCCTCTTCTTGATTGGAAGGGGGGGGGGAGGGGGCATTTCAAATAAACTGCAGCGGGCCATATGGTTAGGAAAATAGAAAACAATTTTGCACTTTTTTTTTATGCCTAATTTTGTATATTTCGTGTGTCAAACACTTTTTTATAAACATTCAGCCAATTGTGGCTACCACAGCCACTTTTTCTCAGCAGAAATATAGGTGCGAGCAATTGATGAGCTGAGCAAAGAGACTTGAAATCTGATGATAAACATGAATTCTGACTAAATTGTACTGGAAGTATGGAATATCCAGCTTTGGATTATTGCGTTTCTAGCGAACTGTTACTGCTTTGTCGGTTCTTCCAGCCAGAAGCTGTTTCATGCGCTTTCTGTGGCGCAAACAAAAACCACTCTGTAAAAGTGGCTCATTATCAAGTTATTTTCACTGCTGTCCAGCATTTCTGAGCTGTTATGCAGTGCTTTGGAAGCCTGTACTCCCCTCGACACATCCCGGTGCTTTCAGTCCATGAGTGGGTACAGTCCACATGCCTGTCTAGAGTGCTTGAATGCCGCCATGTCGCACAAAGGAAGGGAAATTTTTAAGCAGGTGTGCGGTTCTAGAGACAATACTTGCACTGGAGCAAAGCAGCATAGACACAATTTTCCCTTTCCCCTGCAATTGCACTCTATCAGCAGTAGATGAACCGAGTGAAGATTTCAGTTTGTTTGTTTCGCAGCATGCCACTTCAGTGCTCTGGACAGGCATGCTGACGACTGTACATTTGCAGTATCATTTAGCTATTGACAGTCGAAACTTCTAGCTGCTAGAAAAACAGCTTCCTCTACCATTTCACAGGATTCTTTGAAAATGCATATTTTAGCAGTAGTGGCCAGCTCTGGCAACTGCTCCCTATGTCGCCGTTGTTGTCTAGGTCAGCAAACATCGTCAGTGCATCTTCTCAAGATGGAACATGCTTCTCCACTTCACTGAAGTCAATGCATTATTGCTAAACTCGCATAATTCCTTCCCACAAAACGAGCTAATTGAAAATGCCATGATTCAGATAAAAGGCTCTCAGACAGCTGACACCACTAATTCAGCAAAAAAATCCAGCCATTTTGTGTTGTAATGAGTGTGATGGCACCTGGCAAGTACTGTACAGCATCTGACTAGAATTGCCATTCTTTAGTGCTGGGCCACACCTGACTAGTGACCACAGAGGGTTAAGATTGCACCTGACCTTGCAGTGTGCGTGCAATAGAGGGGTTTGTGTTCTGTGCAGCGTCAAGCCTGGAACTGAAAGCGCAGCCATTCGGAGGTTCACAGGGAGCACAGCTTTCCACCATTATTCAAATCCCACTCCTGGCAGGGACGTCTCCACGGTCACAGCGCCACCCTGTCCAGACACTTGTCATCCCTACTACAACTATTGCCTTGTCACCTGCGTCAGCTTCTGTTCCGGGTAAGTGTATAAAGCCTAATTGTGCAAACTATGTTAAGCTCAGTCTGTATTGGTAAGCCAGTTGCCAATTCCTTGCAATTGACTGCAGGGATAGCATAAAAAGAGCCCTCCAGTGCACATCTTACGCACAGTTTTTCAGGCACATGTGCTTTCAATGACTGCATCTTGGATTTGTTTTTTTCATTGGTTTGTTAAAATTAAGTCTGCAATTTTTGTATGTAACTTGTGTCCGAACTGAGGTGTGTCTGATGTCATTGCAAAGTCCACAGTAGAGAAACGAAATGTTGTGGGTTTCATAACAATGCAGTAAGATTAGGCAATACACAAACAGTTTGAAATTACAATAGAAATTGTCATTATATGGTAGTGACAGACGCTATAGCACTGGTGCAGCTATAGATAGACTGCATTGCGCTTTTAAGAATTTTAAGGGTTGGTGCCGTGCTGATGGGGAAAGTGGATGTGGTGTGTAGCCCAAGGATGGAGGCATGTTATGTTAGAATGGTCTCATATTGCAGTGCTAAGTGAAAAACACCGATTTTGCAGCGTGTCTTGTTTATGGCAAACCTTCCACAGTTTCATTCAGCGCAGTGAACATTGCTGTGCAACTTTTTGTTCTTGTTTGAAGTTTAATTTCTTATGGGCATCCATCAATGCGAGTATGCTGGTCGCAGTTATTTTTAATCAGTTTTCTTGTTATAGAATTTTCACCACTGCCACAGACACAATACTGGGCACATGGTGGAGACACTAATTAAAGCACAGAAAACCATAGTATACAGTCAAACCTCGATATAGCAGAGTCATACTAGCAGCCCAAAAATTCATTAAATCTCAAATTTCATTAAGGTTCCTATGTTTCAGCAGTCCAAATAAAGTTGCAGATTCTTACACACTTCTGGTAGATGGCACTTTGTAAATACAGTAGGAGGTCATGATACAATTACAGTTGATCCAAATTTTGCAATCTTACGAATTTTACAAATGTTCCTCCCAGCCAGAGTACATTGCACATGTTACATTACAGTTTGGGATGATGCAAACAATTTCTGAACTCGTGGCAGATGATACGAACATGCTAATCACCACTTGGCGACATATCAAGGGGAAAAGAGACCAAACGGGCATTGTGCACTTTCCTGGCGGAAAAAATGAACAAAAAGGGGGCTATATCGAACCTCCAGCACCAAGCAGTGCCTGCGCCAATGGCAGGCTTCACCACACTGCAGAAATGGCCAGTGGTAGAGTGCGCCCTCTGTGGGTTTCGCATGTACACAACAGATGGCACAACAATATCTTCCGTTCCTGTTCTGCTCTGCTGATTGAAGCTCACGGGTAATATTTGCGCATAAAAGGGCACATGCAAATTGTGGTCTGTCTGAGCTGAAATTTTCATTTTTACCGTCATTTTTTATTTTCACTGTCGTGAGACAGGTTAGTTTACCCTACTGATGTCTGGTCGTTGCGACAGTATTTCTGCTCAGTACGAGAGGAACAGCAGGTTCGGACATTTTGGCCACATGCTTAGTCAAGAGACCAAGCATCATGGCATTACAACTGAACGCCTCTAAGTCGCAATCCCATCTAAGCATTGCAACGATATGCAGTGAAAGCGGGTGAGATGAGCGCCAGGTCGAGCGCGACGGGCCGGTGCGCTTCCTGGCTTGGTGAAGGCAAATGTACCCGGAGAGTGTTGCACCAGATGCCGAGTTTTTGGCCGGTGACTGGTCGCTCTCTGAGGCTCCATCCATCCTGAATTGCTGCCGCTTCAAATCATCTGAAGATGACTTAGGTCTTCATGCGATGTGATGCGTGAGGACTTCGTTAAATTGAAAGTGCAGTATAAATTTACTTTGTTAAATCACAAAAAAAATACATGGCTTTCAATGGGGCAGAGATGGGGAAATCAGAAAAATGCACTACTTTGCCAATTTTTTAACTTGAGGTTTGTTATATTGAAGTTTGACTTGTAAGTGTTTGTGCTGAAATAGCGCTCCTTTATTTTCATTATTGGGTAGCATCCTGCAGTCTTAGCACTCATTATAGCTGCCAACCATAGCTGCCATGAGCCTCTCAGGTTCTTTATTTTTTATTCAATTTTTACCCCGCTTAGCCCGAAGGCGCTACAGCAGGGGGGTTACAATGATGAAAAAACAAATCTTCATTCATACAGCACACTTTCTGACCTGAAAGGCGATTCCATTCACTGATAGAATGCACAAAAAATGAATTTGCATACATATTAGTTCTGGTACGGCATTCTAAAATCATACCCTTTCTGTGTCGATAATTCACTAGGTAGTAGATTTTTTAAAGGCAGCATGATAATTTGTAGCTATAGCGCCATCATTTCGTGGGGCACAAAAATTTTGCCTTTAGAGCAGAAAATTGAGAGCAGAAGTTTAGCTTTGCACGATCGGAGAAAGCCACACGCAGTATGTATGCAATTGTGTTTAGAAGTGTTATGTGACAGGTTTATCGTGCTTTGAAACTTGTAGCTGTCTGTTGCAGCATCATCTGGAAGAGTACTGTCATTTGTTATATCCATGATATGGCTATCTGCATTCAGTATATAAAGTAAAAATTATGTGTGTTAAAAATATTAGGAACAGTTTGATGTAGCTAATAATTTGTAATATCCATTTTCGTTATATCGAGGTTCGTCTTAGTTGGTGTTCTAGAAACTTGTTTCTAGTTTAAGTGTCCATTGGTGTGTCCATTAATTTTTGTCCATTAATTTTTATCCATTCATGATATGTCCATCTATATCGGTTTGTCAAATCCATATCAAAAGCCACTTGTACATGATTTCAAAAGTTAGGTCTCAAGACATGAAAAATTTCTGACGTAAATTCGTCACATTTGTTTGTTTTCGTTGACTTAGGGAACCTTTTGTTTATTATTATATTATTAAAGGGGCTCTGAAACGCCTTCCGAGGACAGCACACAACCGCGCTCAGTCACTGCATTGGGTTGTCATGGACACCTGAGCCAAATAATGCACTTCTTCACGCAGCAGAGAACCCACAATCACGCGCAAATGTTGGCGAGCCCTTCCCGGCGACTTATTCATTCTCGCACCCTCCTCTGTCGCTCGCACCTGTGTATGCAAGTTGAGAGATGGCTATTGGTTAGATCCTTTCAGGCGTCGGGCAGCTACCTTGGCCGCGTCCAATGAGCCACGTAGCTCGAGGGGTCAAGAAGCTCCGCCCCCGGAGGTGTAGCCGGCGGAGGAGCACCAACCTTCCAGCTTGCAAAAAGTGACGAGAGAAGAGGGAAAGGCGCGCAGATGCTGAAATTCAGATTTTGACTACAGATAACTCAGCTTCTACAAAGCGCATTGGAAAAAATCTTCCTGGACAATATTCGTGGAGCGGCGTGCTTTAACATCCCAGGCATACCGCAACTTTATTAGAACCCCTTTCAGAGCCCCTTTAACTGCTGTAAAATGCATAGAATGTTATGATTCTAATACAGTCGAGCCCACCTATAGCGGCCACAATTATAACTAACACTCGCATATTACGAATGAGGGTGGTGCTACCGTCAAAATATGTATGAGGGTTACGGCATCGTATCTCAGATACAGCGAACAAGTATGGCCACACAACTCAGTTACAGGGAACAAGGAGGCTCTGTAAAATCATCCCCAGAGTTGGAAACCCTCCTTTCTTTCAGAAGCAGAGAGCAATGAACACATCCTGGCCTCTGTGACACTCCCTTCTCTCTTTTAAACAACAACAAAAAAATGGGATGTATAGAATGCCATTAAAACTTTTTACAGATGAAGCTGTTAAAAATGCATGCCTTGAAAGGCGGCGCCTAGTGGTGATGAAAAGTGTGGCAAGCTTTGCGTTACTGTCCTTCTATGCACGAGCATGGATGGGAGCGAGGCGGGCACCGTGCGTCCTCGGAAAGACCAGCAAGGTTCAGCGCTGTGAAAGCTACGTTCCCATGCGCATGACACAAGGGGCTGGGGGATGCATGACTTTTGTTTTCTATAGGTGTGCCACCATTTAGGGGGGTATGGGGATGACAGGCGACTTGTTCGCCGAGTGGCTGGAAAAAAAATCAGAATCGGTACATTTTACTTTATTTGTAGAAGCATGGACATAAGAACAGCATGTTAACACTTAATGCTTTACAAGGACTGTCAAGTCATCATACCAGCTTGAGCTGTTTTGTATGTATGGGCTGTGATGTGGTAAACTGTGCATGTTCGTTATTGCGCAGTGCATGCTTAAAAACTTCTGGACGATGATGTGCTGGTTTCTTTCTTGGCCCTCTTTCAGAGTCTCAGCCCAAACCAGGCAACGGCAGTGGGGCAGCAGCAGCTGCTGCTGCAACGCCTAACAACATTCAGTTTGTGGTTGTGCAGCAGCCAGCACAACAGCCAACGCAACCACAGGTGCAGCAGCAGCAAGCACAGCAGTCGCAGCAGCAGCCAGCTGCACCAGCAACACTGAGCCTGGTGGTTTCGCCTGCTGCCCAGCAAACACTGCTCAAGACCGAAGAGGCAGCAAGCCTAGCTAATGAGTCGTGCCACCTGAAACGCAAGATCTCTCACGCTCCCGAAGGGGCACCAGACAAGTGCGCTGCAAACTACGAATTATCAGGAGAAGAGCCCCTGAAGAACTCAGAGGAGCCACTGGGGAATCTTGGCCTCTTTTACACAGATCAAGGCATGCTGCCTCCCTGCAGCGTCGAGCAGCTCATGGGAGTGACACAAGAGGCAGGCACAACTGCTTGCACAGCTGCTGCATCAGCCACCTTTGAGTGCGAGGCCCAGTGGAGTACCCTAACCCACCAGAGCCAGCCTGAGACCAAACCACTCTGGGGGCAGATGGGCTGCGAGTCGGCCACATCAGAATCTGAGCTGGAAGGGCGGCCTCCCGAGATGCAGTCTTTGGAGAACACAGCAGTACCCTTTGCTGACGAGCAGCAGTTCAAGAAGCAGAAGGTGAAGGATGCTCCAGTGCTGTCTCTGCCAAGCTGGCCTGCTGGTAGCCTTGAGCAGGTGCAGAGCATGGATTTCACCTGTTCCGGGGTCAAGACAGAAGTAGCTCCTGGCTGGCAAAACTCATTGAATGGCATGTTGAGCCAGCCTGAACCCAAGGTGCCCGTAGTGTTTGGTGACAAAGTGATCATGGACTCTGTAGGTGTGAGCACGACACCAAGTGCCCAGTTTTCAGTGGCTGGCTCTTTTGAGAACAACCCTCAGTGTCAGGACAACATGGCCGCAGGTGCATTTGGCATGACATCTTTTGAGGCTGCTACGCAGCCAGTCAGCCAGTCGCAACCCCTTGTTGTGGAGCCTAGCCTGGTTGCCTCCAGGGATCAAGCTCCATCATCAGCTCAGCAAGCACAGACCCAAGCTCAAGGGCCAAACATGGACCACATCTCGGCAATGTCAATGCTTCCAGAGTCGGAGCTGCTGCGCATGATCAACCCCAACGCTTTTGACAATGGTATGCCAGACTTTTTCTCAGGATGTGAAGGCATGGCGTGCTTTGAGGCAGATAGCATGAGCTTGGCAGGGCCTGTTCTGTGAAGCATTTGGTCCTTTGGCCTAGGCCTTTTTAGCCCCGACATGAAGTGAGCTTAGATCACTAAATTACCTTTCAAGGATATCAGACATGCGGATGTCACCAAAAACAAACCTTTATTCAGATGGAAGATATTGTAAACATCAAATTACCCGGGGCATCTTGTCATGCACTTTACCACACTAGAAATGACAGCTTTACAATGAGCAAATTGATTGGCTGCACCTTGCAAATTGTTAGAAATTACACTCGGAACAGATGAAACTGGGTGTTTCTTGGTTGGAAGTTGTTTCTTTAAACTGATGTATGAATAATAGAATGCAAAGATTATTAAGCATGAAAAATTCATGTGAAATTGCTTTCAATGGTGCCATTACATGTGGCCGGCTCAATCATTGCTCGTGAATTGGTGACATCCTGGTTCATGCTCTGAATTCGCAGCTGCAGCAAAAAGTATCAATCCTTTCATTATGCTGCAAGTTGCTAGGCTGAAAAAAATAGCTTTCTTTGCTGAGCAAATGGGGAGATAGCTATAAAATGGGTCGAACTGCTCAGCTGTAGTAAAGAAATGAAGTGATCTGGGGTTTATTGTCTTTTAATAGAAGCTGATGTTATAGCTTTGAGTTTCTTGCTGCATAGTATTGTGTTGTTTCATTTCGAATATGAAATATAATTGGCATCTTTTTTGATATGTCTGTGAAAGTTGAAAATTTTGATTGGCAAATAATCTTGTAAAAATTAATCATGGATGCTGCACCCATCAATTCCAGCATCATGAATTAGGTTGTTTTGATTGCTTGCATCATGTGTAATTGCATGAAACTGTCTATCAAAATAACTTAATTTACAATCCCAGCATTAGGTTAGAATTTTCCTGTTATGGTTCGTTATTGTTTGTGCTGCCCAGCACATGCTGGATACCAGAATATTTTAGTCTTATGTTTGAGTGTGCAAATAGTAATCTTAGGTTATTAGCAAGTTTATTCCTTGTTGAGTGGTTCTTGAATAGATTTTTTTGGTGTTAAAACGGCAAGCAAGTTATTTGCTTTGAATAAGTCTACATGTCAATTAATCAACGCTTGTTATGGCATGTCCTATTTTGTGTTAAATGTAGATGTGTTGAGCAACGCAGACTTGCACAAGAGGACGAGACAGAATGGGTGCTTGTGTGCATCTGTGTTGCACAACCCATCTGCGTGTAACTGGTATAAACCAACTTGCCTAGCAATGCATCCTGCTGAACTACAGTCCTGGTATGTGGTTAAATTGGTAGCCTCTGGATCAGACAACCTGTTGGTAAAGTCCATTTGTTAATTACCTGAAATGCTACTATGAACATTACACGAGCCACCTGTGCCTCTGCTTGATGCAAACACTAGGGCTTGTGCTCATTCCTCCAAGGCTTCAATACACCAGACACACCAGCTACTACTGACACTTTCAAACATAAATGGAAATTTTTTGGTCTTGTTCGTGGCTTTCAGTGAAAGACTACTCACTCTGAACTTGGGGGTTGCATAACTCTCCTGAAAAGCAAAATTGCAAAGTGTGGTATATGTTCATTATACAGAGTGTCCAGGCTACCTTTAGCCAAGGGTTAAAAGATAAAATATTTGAGGTAGGCCAGGGAAACCACTTAAATACACCTACCAACCGGCTTGCATATCATAGGCAATTTTTTGTTTTGCAATCAATTAATTAGCAATTAAGATAATTTTTCTAAATGTGGAAATATTGACTTTAGACAGCAAATGTGAATAGCAAAGTTGGAGAGCACCTTCAGAACCCCCCATTTTATTTATTTGCGATAAAGAAAGCCTCACGTGTATCTTTTTTCCGAGCTCCAAAGATAGTACGCGATATACAAAAAAAATCATGTGACTAGCGCATTCGCGCGACAAGATTGTGGTGCTCTCAGTCCTGGCTTGAGTGAACGAAACAAGCTGCTGGCAAGGCGCGACGACCCCAATGTACCGGCAGGCCGATATGTCGACGGCCGTCACACTTGCAGACTGGCTCGCGCAGGCGTCGCAACCACCGTTAGCATATCGGCCTGCCGGAGCAGTGGGGTCGTCGCACCCTTAATTACTCTTTAATTAAAAGCAATACAAAAAAGTGCTTAGATGCACAATCCGGCTGGTAGCTGTATGTAAGTGGTTTCCCTGGCCTACCTCAAATATCTTATTTTTTAACCCTTGGCTAAAGTTATCCTGGACACCCTGTATATGCTGGATATGCAGGCGATGTCTGGAAAATGACCTTGTGTACCATTATTGGTCTCCGCCACTGCCATGTAGCTCTGGGTGCATGCGTCTGTTGTTGTATGCGCCTTTTCTAGAAGATTGGCTGCTTTGCATCACCTATTGTGTAGCTAAGACTGCTCTTAATATATGCTTGCTAGTCTCAGCTGAGCAGCAGCATTAGTTACCAATGCATGTCTTACACTCCTGTGAAAAGTAAATAAATACGCGTAGTGCAGTGAAGGTGCATAGCAGAGGTACAGTTGGTGGTTGGCAGGTTCAGTAACAGTAGTTGTAAAGTGATTCTCAGTGGATTTGTGTATGTGTGCATACATGCACATTTCTGTGATATCAAAAAGATGCCAAAAGTGAGTGCAAAGTGAGAGAATTAGTCGTTTTTCTTGCCATGAAGTTAAACACATAAAGAAGTTAAACAGTCTTTGTGCAGATAAAGAGTTGATAAACAGGCTAATAGCTTAGCTGCCGCTTTTCTTATGATGAGCAGTGCCACAGAAGGTGTGTAGGAAATACAAAGGCAGTTAAGCGCTTTAAGTGAAGTGCTTTCCATCTCTTAAACTTTTGTTAGAAAAAAGAAATGTTTTACCCGCTTCTCTGTGGGCACTAGTGTGGACTAAGTATTGTCTGGAAGGTGCTTTCTTGTTTTCTGCCCATTTCTATTAAATTTTTCACTGGCACACTTTTTACATTGAACAGCACTGTACTATTAAAGGGGCTCTGAAACACCTTCTGAGGAGAGCACATCAACTCCCTCAATCACCGCACTGTGTTGTCATGAACACCTGAGTCAAATGATACACTTCCACACCCAGCAGAGAGCCCACAATCACGCGCGAAAGTTGGCGAGTCCTTCCCGGCGACTTTTTCATGCTCGCATCCTCCTCCGTAGCTCGCACCTGTGTATACAAGCTGAGAGATGGCTATTGGTTAGATTCTTTCAGACATCAGGCAGGTACCGTGGCCACGGCCAATAAGCCGCATAGCTCCGGGGGGTCAGGAAGCTCCGCCCCCGGAGGTGGGGCCGGCGGAGGAGCACCGGCATGCAAGAAGTGACGAGAGAAGAGGGAAAGGCGCGAAGACGCTGAAATTCAAATTCTGACTACAGATAAGTAAGCTTCTACAAAGCGTATTAAAAATATTCTTGCTGGACAATATTCATGAAGCAGGGTGCTTTAACATCCCAGGCATACCGCAACTTTATTCGAGCCCCTTTCAAGAGCCCCTTTGAAATCAAAACTGGATATTGTTATACAAGTTGTACTTTTAATGGTGTGTAAACTGGAATTGTTGTCCTCATCTTTGGTTTTTCATTGTCTGCAGTGTGAAGGACACGCTGACTCAACAGAGGAGGTGCTTCGACACCATCAAGCTGTGGCATCTTTCCTCATCTCACTGTCTCCTAAACATCAGTTTGTAGTGACCAAGCCTGCAGAGATCACATGAAGGTGCAGGGGTGTCTAGTAGTGCTACTTAGGTGCATGGGTGTGTAGTCTGATGTGGAGGCACAGTGCTGGCCTTGTAAAAGGCATATATACATGCTACTACCTTTATAAGGTGAACATTGTGAACGGAACCTGGTCACCAGCCATGTTCCTGATAGGGAGTGTGGCCCACTTATATTTTTGCATGCCTTGGTTATTGCCATATGGAGTGCTAAAGGTACGAACACACTAGCGGCAAAACGCGCGGCATGCCGCTGGCGGTGCCACCCCCGCCGCGAAAGGGACGGCCACACTCGGCGGCAAAGAGTCGCCGCCGCGCAAAGCTCCCTTCCTGACAAACCGGTCGAGGTCCGCGATTCTGAAGTAGCGCGCGCGGCACCGCCGCCACCGCTGGCATGTAACTTTAGTAGGAGCCAAGAGGTGGCGACACAGACGCTCTTTACATCACAAAGCCGGGCGCCCCTCATTGGTCTCCCCGCTCCGCGGCACGCGGCAAGCCGCCGAAAATGGCTCCTCGACCCATTCGCTGCGCGGCAGATCAACCCGCCGCCGCGGCAGGTTTCGCGGCAAGCGGCGTGCCGCCGGCGGCGTACCGCGCGCGTTTTACCACCAGTGTGTCCGTACCTTAACAAGACACAAGCATTGCACGCCAGTTTTTTTTTTTTTCTAGTTTCATTTGCTCCCTCCATAGATGTGAATTTTCGTTTGTAAAAGTCACCTCACACAGTGTGCTGTGTTTGCTACATATCTTCACAACAGGCATACTTTTTTTTTTTTAATTGCATGACTCATTTAGGTATACAGCACACCGCCAAAAGTGGGCACAGCTGAAACAAGGAAGGTTCAATGCCTTGCCTGGTTCATTGTAAATTATTGCCGTTTCAACACAACTTTTTACAGAAAATTGAGCGTGCCCAGTGCCAATCTCACAATATTGTTGCTGCATTGTCGGCAGCCTTGTTGTTCTCGTGCTGGACTGCAGTTCCACCGCACACAAGATGAGGCTCGTGCTCTGGAGCCGATCAGTTGTGTGCATGTGTGTAGTTTGCATTTTGAGCTTGTGCAGCTAGTAGTGAGGCACCATTAGTCAGAAGCGCCAGTTGTTGCTACAAAGCCTGCTTCTGGGTCTCTTCACGAGTCTAGACGATTGAGCTTTTGCTGCACTATCTTGCAGATATACTGCAGGTGTGTTTGTTGTGCCCTGTTGTGAAAATGTGTGTAGTGCTCTGCCAATTCATATATGCATGCGTATACATACACACACATCCATATATACACACACATATATATATATATACACATATACATGCGCACATAAAAACAGTGTGTGCATGGGTAAAGAACTGACACATTATTCTCGTACAAATGCTAAGGGCTGACAAAGACGGTACAAACCGCATTTTATAATCTGATGTGCACATTTTTAGCAGTTTATACAGCAGTGTTAAATCCTAGTGTGTAAAATGCAAATACAAGTCTGTTTACTGGACAGTACATAGTATTACTGGCAGCTGCTTGCAGGCTGTATCTTGTTTAAGTGCACCCAAGCTTAGTCTCCCACAGAAAAGAAAAAAAAAAACGCCTGTTGGTTGGCTGCCCAATGAAATTCCTCTATAAGCAGGTATCACTTTGTTGTTACGCTTTTGCAAAAAGAGCATTGTTATTTATGTTTTAGCTGCCTAACGGTAAAAAGAAAATGATATGTGCTAATTTTTTTGCCCCTCCTTAATATCTTGGTGTGTGTGTGTTTGCAAAGTGCAGGGTTTCTTCAAATCTGCTGTGCTTTGCCAAAGGATAGTTTGTTTATATACACTTATATATATATATATATATATATATATATATATATATATATATATATATATATATATATATATATATATATATATATATATATTATATCTCATATATATTATCTTCCGTTCTAGGAGGTTAATTTGTCATTTGTCTCATTTTCAGGAGACTATACAGTTGTCTCATGTAACATGCGTCAAGCTTGAGAAGTGTAATGGTCTTCTTTATGTCAGTGAAAGCAAATATTTTGTTCACAGTGTTTTGGTACACTTGTCATTTTGTTTGATGCATTAATTAAGCTCTGAAATGAATTGAGATTAACAACTGACAAAAGTTGCAGACTGCTGAAAAAAAGGGAAGCCATAATGTGAATGTATTGTATGTTTATCAAAGCACGCATAATATGAACCCTGTGTCATGATTTTGCTGCCCACATGAAGTGCACAATGAACTGTAGGTGCAGCTTTTTACATTTTGCATGAATTGCTGCAACAATTTTTTGCCATTATGCAAAGATGAACGTTTGATGCCTTTATGTGTCATTACATCAGCCTTGATCATGCACAAATCAACCATTGCCACTCTTCTGGATTAGCCATGTCTTAATGCTGTCCAAGTTGCAGTGGGGCGACTATTTTTTATGCACAAAATTTCTGTATATTTCGGATATATCTACAACAATTTCACTGTTTTTGCGGCAGGAATGCTGTATTCTGCAGCTGTTTCAGGCCCTTTAATTTGATTTTTTTTAATGACGTAATCTTCAGTGTGACCTGCTGTGGAGCTCCTGTGGCAAGGTTCTTATGCTTTCACACATTTTGACATAAACCATTTATAGACATTGGTTCCTGTCGCATGGGACACCTTGTATACCTGTGTTATTCAAGTATTGTCATATTAACTTGCATGACAAAGTAACCAATACATTCGCAGTTTATAGTTCGTCGTGCATTGCTCGTAAATTGTGCAAACGAGACATCATAACCTTCCAGATGTACAAGCTGTCATGTGTTTAGCAGGGGTGGAAGTGCTGCGCCAATTGCGCCATGCTGCACCAATTTGATCTCCTGTGCCACGCTGCGCCTAAACGGCAATTTACGCTCATTGCAAGTATACAGAGCCAAATTTAGCCGAGTGTTATTGTCGGCTGGGCAACAATGGACGCTCGCTACAAAACGGACGCAACCGCATTGGCATCGACAGTTGGGTTCGCTCTTGAAAGAAAGTAAAAAACTCTGGAGATAAACGGCGCTAAAACGACGTCCTCGCGATAGGCCCGGCTGACTAGCGGCAGACCGAACCGACCACGGTTCGGATGTTTAGGATTCCGGACACCTTGTCCTGGAAAGCGACTGCCAGCGCGAGTGGGACGGGTAAACGGCGAGCAAATATAATTTTATTTACCGGAGCTAATTTAACAAACGAATTACGAACTTCTTACACGTGGAGCTGCCAGGGAATAGACACCGGACTTACTACCCATTGTGCGAGGTACCGTCGTGCTCGTACCTCTCACGCAGTTAACATTGCCTTGGCTTCGCCTGGCCAGTTACGGGGTTACATCTTCACAGCGGCATGGCCGGAGTCCCCTCGCTACTCGCACCTTTCACAGCCGTACACAGCAACGCGTTCGCGCCGATTTTCCACAGCCTGCCTTGCGTGCACGCTGGCGCATTTTTTTTTTTTCATATACGCTTGGGTAATAAATTCTTGGTGCGCATTTACGCGAGGGCGCAAATTATGTGAGTACCTTCTTGTTGGTTTGGCTGCGGCAATTTTCTGAATTTTAAAATCCTCCGGTTGGCGGGTATTGATTTTTTTTTTTGGTCCTGACATAGTATATTCGAGATTTTGCTGCACTCTTTTGACGGTTTCGACGTACTGTCGCCATTATGTTGTTTTCTTTTTTTTCTGAACTAAAATTGATAACAGCTAATTTACTGCAACTACTGTTTGTAGCAGCTGCCACATGTCTATTTTTTTATGAACTCTAGCAAATATCTTTAGAACAATTGCAGTCCTTTTAAAGAATTCTGGCCTGTAGGATTGATGATCAATATTTATGCAGTCTTTGGACGAGTTGCAAACAAAAATGCTCTCGGTAGCATTTAAATGTCGCCAGTCTGCTCCAAAAGTGCTCCGAAATAGTCTACAAATTGCTCCAAAGCTGCTCCAAAATGGGCCTTTTGCTGCTCCAAAGCTGCTCCAAAATAAGACTTACGCTGCTCCCGTGCCTGTTCCAAAAAGCTGGAGCCTGCTTCCACCCCTGGTTTAGTCTCCGACAAAGTTTGTACTTTTGAGGCGAAAGCCTTTAATGTCTCATCGCTGTAAGCAGCAGTTGTCGACAGAAATGTCACGCTTTTCAATTGGTCGAAACGGTCGTGACGTCACAGTGCGCGAATTTCAAACGGGGCCAATTGTACTTTGGCTAGCAACCATGCAACCAATTGAAGGGATCGTATAGTGATGCTCCAAGTGCGACTGAGCTTAGTTAATTTCTTAATTACCCAATTAGCCTAATTAACTTTTCTAGTCAGGCCATATAAATAAATTAAAACGAGTACAAAATTGATCGAGCTCAGGAATCGAACCCCGGTCTTCAGGGTGCGAGACGAGCATGCTATCCACTCTGCCATGACAGCTCGATGGTTTGGAATGAACAAAGGTGCGTCTAGTGAATACGGTGTCTTCGCTCACTCTCATCCTCCTCCCTTCCCTTCTGGCGAGGTTTAGGTGTCCACCGAGATATGAGAGACAGATACATTTCCTTTCCTAAAAACCAATTTACCGACGAGCGAGGCGTAGAACCGAATGGGCGATGGCGTTCTATGGACTCCCTGGCAGCGTTGCAAGACGCTGTCGCATTCCACTCTTAGAGGCGAAGCTTAACATCTTAACCACACATCAGTGACCGCACTTTAGGTCAAAAAAGTGCCCCCCTGAATTTTGACGGGTGTCTACCGAGGTATGTGAGACATTTACTGGGTAATTTCCTTTCCTCAATTACAATTTTCATTTTCTTCATTACGGGCCCTCTTTGTCTTCTTTCACTCCCACTTCCTCCCTTCCTCTATGGTGCGGTTCAGGTGTCCGCCGAGATGACAGAGAATTACTGCGCAATTTCCTTTCCTCAAAAGTGTTGCGTTCAAAGGGTAAGGCATCGCGCCGAACGGGTGGTGGCGTTCCGTGGACTTCCTGGCAGCGCTACAATGTGCTGTCGCGTTCCACTCCTAAAGGCGAATTGGCAGTTAATTAGTATTCAGGCATTAATCAGTAATTAACCATTAATTAATGATTTGTCATTACTTCGTAATTAGTAGTCAATTATATGTGACGCCACCAGTGCCACAGAAGCAGCGAAAGTGGTGCGGAAAACGCTTTCGCCTCTACGCACTTTAGACAGTCAAAGTGCCCCTGAACTTTAGTCCTGATTTGAATTTTAGTCAAGAGTTGCAAACAAAATTGCTCTCAGTCACATTTAAATGTCTGCAGTCTGTTCCAAAAGTGCTCCGAAATAGCCTACAAATTGCTCCAAAATGGGCCTTTTGCTGCTCCAAAGCTGCTCCAAAATAAGACTTTCGCTGCTCCCGTGCCTGTTCCAAAAAGCTGGAGCCTGCTTCCACCCCTGGTTTAGTCTCCGACAAAGTTTTTACTTTTGTCCTGATTTGAATTTTAGTCGCGAGTTGCAAAAAAAAATTGCTCTCAGTCACATTTAAATGTCGCCAGTCTGCTCCAAAAGTGCTCCGAAATAGCCTACAAATTGCTCCAAACCTGCTCCAAAATGGGACTTTTGCTGCTCCAAAGCTGCTCCAAAATAAGACTTTTGCTGCTCCCGTGCCTGCTCCAAAAAGCTGGAGCCTGCTTCCACCCCTGGTTTAGTCTCCGACAAAGTTTTTACTTTTGTCCTGATTTGAATTTTAGTCACGAGTTGCAAACAAAATTGCTCTCAGTCGCATTTAAATGTCTGCAGTCTGCTCCAAAAGTGCTCCGAAGTAGCCTACAAATAGCTCCAAACCTGCTCCAAAATGGGCCTTTTGCTGTTCCAAAGCTGCTCCAAAATAAAGACTTTTGCTGCTCTCGTGCCTGCTCCAAAAAGCTGGAGCCTGCTTCCACCCCTGGTTTAGTCTCCGACAGTTTTTACTTTTGTCCCGATTTGAATTTTAGTCACGAGTTGCAAACAAAATTGCTCTCAGTCGCATTTAAATGTCTCCAGTCTGCTCCAAAAGTGCTCCGAAATAGCCTACAAATTGCTCCAAACCTGCTCCAAAATGGGCCTTTTGCTGCTCCAAAGCTGCTCCAAAATAAGACTTTCGCTGCTCCCGTGCCTGCTCCAAAAAGCTGGAGCCTGCTTCCACCCCTGGTTTAGTCTCCGACAAAGTTTCTACTTTTGTCCTGATTTGAATTTTAGTCACGCTCTGGAAGAAATGTAACCGTAAACGCCGAGTGCACATTTCATGTGATATCTTTTTTACAAGGCAAACGCCAATTCTTGGAAAAGGATGGGAAAGTGTCCATTGTGTTGAATTTTACATCACTTGCTATTGTATAACTAGTGATCTGGTAACTTCATGAGCATAGACCTTAAGCTGTTTTATGTGGAGTGCTGAGAACATTGACAGTGGACATGTGCCTCGAGAAATAATCATTATTTTAAGTGATGCTGTTGTAATTAATGCAAACTACTGAAGCACTTTACTATTCACAAAAGTTGGGCAAAGAAAAACAGGAGTAAACTTCATTGTATGTATTTTCTTGCTAGAAAATTGAAAAACAGTCCAGAATTTTCATATAACCTCTTTGTGGAGCATCAACAACTTCAGGTAAACACTGCTGACCAGGATGTATTTGCTTCCTAAACATGATGTAAGCTTGGTGTTTCATATGTAATCTGTAAAGTTTCCATGGGCCTAAATGCTTTGACGTGTGCAGCCAAGATTGCTTGTCAGCTGACAACTGAGTCAAAGTTCAAATGGATACAATCAGGTGTACTTTGTCTACTGCTGGACATTTATCAATGTTGTTGTTGCTATACTTGCATCCGGAAGCATTGTATATGATGTCACTTGTGCAATAATCTGTACTATATATATAAAATGGTTAAATGAATATGTGTACAAGTCTCTTTATTTTAAATATTAGTGAATTTTTGTTGCTTCCTTTTCTCTAGCCAAGGCTCGCATTGGCATGGCACATAATACACGTGCACTCATTTCATGCAGAGTGCTTCCTTGCCTACTGTTTTCCTAACTTGCATTGATCGTCTGAAACATTTTTAGTTTCAGGTGTGTTCGGTTTTTTTTTAATTGTTTTTGCACATATGTTTGGCAGCAGTTTCTTGTTTTAGTGCAAGCAATGTTCACATTAAATGCAATGGTTTGTTGTTGCCACCTTCACATACCACAATTTAAATTCCTTAAGGAGTATGGATAACTGGTTGAGTGTTTTCTTTTAAATGGTGTGTAAGCCATTACTATGCATAAATCTCCATGCAGAATTTGTTTGTGCCTGCTAAATAATTTATAATTCAATTTTTGCTCGCATACTAATTCAGTTTCATCAGCCAACAGTGGCTACGGTGTTAAATTTGACTAGGTCACATGAGGTACAGTGCTTCATTTCATCAGAGCTGGAATGATGACAACTGAACAAACAGGTGTAATATCAGTTCGTTTGCATGTCAGGTTGACTTAAGTCAACTTTTATGTCATAGCCACTTTTTGTCTGTTGAAACCGAACCAACTTGAGAGAAATGCATTATTTACCAGGCAAAGGCAAATTCCAAGTGGCAATTTGCATCATTGCAAAGAAAACACACAGCCAAAATTTGGCGTCTACGCCCCTTTGAGTAGGTGCCTATACACACAGGGTGTTCCGTACTTATCCGTTCGGGTTGTAAAAAATTCTATGCATACTACTTGCTATTTGGGCTGAAGCGCAGACCATAGGGTACCTTATGGTAGTGTGCATATTTCAATAAATAATTTAAACATCGGAACTTGCCTGAATTGTATGGAATTGGCGAAAAACTGCAGTCGTCTGTGCGGAGAATTTTCGTCTAGGCGAGCGGAGCAGCAGATTTGACAGGCTGTGCCACCTGGGGTACAGCGAGACCTACCCCAGCTCCAAGCAGAGATATTAGTTGCCTCGCAGTTCACCAGATGGCGGAGTGTCTCAAATCGGCTATCCCGCTCGCCTCAACGAAAATTCTGCACGTAGACTGCAGTTGTTCACCGACTCTGGACAATCCAAGCAAGTTCCAATCTTAAATTACTAATAAAAAAGCACAGACTATCATAAACTACTTTGTGGTCAGTGCTTGAGCCCAAAAAGTCGAGTAGTTTGCGCAGGAGAATTTTTTACAACCAGGACAAATAAATACGGAACACCCTGCATAGGTGCCACTTTTACAGAAAATTGATGCCTGTTGTGCCTTAGTTTTAAATATTTTATTTTGTTAAATATTGCATAGTACAATGGTGTAAAAGGAACGGTAAAGTTGTTAATGCAACGATGGGTCATAGTTGAGCACCTAAGCAATGTCATTCCTTCGATTCTCGGTGGAATTTCGGTGGAGCCAAAATGAAACGCTTGTGTATTTGGGATTTCAATGATATAAGAACCCCAGGTGATCAAACTTGCCCTGGAGTCTTTCACAACGGTGTGCCATTAATTAAAAAAAAAAAACTTGGTTTTTATGGTTTTATGGGGTTTAATGTCCCAAAGCGACTCAGGCTATGAGAGACGTCGTAGTGAAGGGCTCTGGAAATTTCGACCACCTGGGGTTCTTTAACGTGCACTGACGTCGCACATTACGCGGGCCTCTAGAGTTTCTCCTCCAAAGAAATTCAACCGCCGCGGCTGGGATCGAACCTGCGTCTTTCGGGTCAGCAGCCTTCTGCACTTGTTTTCCTAAGAAAAATATGGATTTTTCAACAGCCAGTGCACTGAATATTTAGCATATCTGTAGTGGTAAATAAGAGCAGTTTATGACCAGCAGGGGGTTACGCTCTTCTCTCTTAATGTAACAGTACAAAAATTTTGTCAGAAAATATACAGGAGGTTTACTTGTTCGTGTTAGGTTATAACAAATGACAACTGCTTTTATTGGGAAGTGTTTTCCATCTTGTACAGAGGACAAAACACATGGCTAGAATGACCTGCGTGTTCCGCAGCTCCCAAAGCCAATGCAACCAGGAAGGCAAAAAATCACTATGAAATCCTATGACTTGTCGGCTTATTGGGATTTAATGTCCCAAAGTGACTCGGGCTATGAGGGACACCGTAGTGAAGGGCTCCAGAAATTTCGACCACCTGGAGTTCTTTAACGTGCACTGACATCGCACAGTACACGGGCCTCTCAAATTTCGCCTCCATCGAAATTTGACCACTGCGGCTGGGATCGAACCCACGTCTTTCGGGTCAGCAGCCGAGCACCATAACCAATGAGCCACCGCGGCGGCCAGTTTAATTGCTCATGCTTAAATGCAGACCATTTTTAACTAAACGTTATCGCTCGATATTGTGTGTTCAGCTCGAAACATGCCCAGGACGTATTCTAGACAGGTGTTTTGCCATCTGTACAATAGTCCACACACTTGTCTAGGGTGCTCAAACGGTGTGCTCTGTTCATTAACGACGGTCGCCGCTGCCTGGCGGACCCAATTTAGCCTTTAAAGACGGAGTTAAACACCATCTACCGGGATGTGCATGCAAGATGAGGTGTTCTTTCAAGCTCTGGGTCACTTGTAAATGACAAGTGTACTCCCCGGTGTTCAGTTCATGTGCTCTTGACAGGTGTTTGGATGACTATGCCACTGATAACAGAACAGTGGAGTATCCTGCTGGCCCTTTTTGAGGAGGTAAAAGTATACCTGTAAACTGATAGAGTATATTTTGGGAAGATGGCTCCTCAGCAGAGCCCTCTTGGCTCCTCCAGCATTTTGCTTCTGTAATAAACAATAAATAAGACAAGTGGGGACAGTGCTAGAAAAAGTTTCCATCCTGTATACAAAATGCCTTGTATACCTTGAGTGTACTGGAATCTTGGAAGAACATTATCTTAATCCATAAGGAAAAATATTTCACGGGCTTGAAAAATTAGACTGATCAGTACACTGTCGTTGATTACAAACTACTAAGGTAATCACTACTAGAATTTGAGCAACCTGAGGTGCCAGTCAGTCGGAGCACCAGACTGGTTTCGAAAGGCTACTCGACACACATTTTAACCATCAATAAAGTGATGCATAACCAAGCCCTATATATAGCCTTCACAGATTACGGAAAAGCACTTGACTCCTTCGAAACCTCGGCAGCCATGCAGGCATTGTATGACCAAAGGTGTGGAAGAGCGAAATGCAAAGGTGCTGAAATATGTTGTGGCTGCACAGTGACAGTACTCCTCCATAGGGAAAATAATAAAATCCCTATGAAGAAGGGTGTCTGGCAGAGAGGCTCTGCCTCTTCACTCCTGTTCACTATGTGTTTACAGGACATATTTAGACAAGTGGTTCGGAACCAGGTAGGGATAAAACACCTTATAAATCTCCCAATTTGCTGATGACACTGCTTTGCTAAGTTACTGAGGGGATGAATTGCAGAGCATGATTAAAGACTTGGACAGGCAAAGCACAGTGATGGGTCTAAACATTAATATGAAGATGTTCAAACAGTCTCATCTCAGAAGAATAGCGTACGGTAGGCAGTGAAGCATTGAAAGTGACAATGGAATCTGGAGAAGGTAGTGACTGTAGATCCAGACCATGATAATGAAATTACTTCAGAAGAGTAATTGTGTGGAGTGCACTTGGCAGGTATCGTTCATGACAAGCAGCTTACTGATATCTCTCCCGAGGTGAAGTATACCACAGTTGTATCTTGCCAGTACTTGTCTTGGAGGATAATGTTAGGAGAGCGCTGAAAGCTGTGGAAAGAAAAATAATAGGCGAGAGACTGAGAGCACAGTGGGTCAGGAAGCAAATGTGAGTTAATGACATAGTTTAAATCGAGAAATCAGCATGGACAGGGCATGTAATGCAAAGGAAAGATAACCGATAGTCCCTCAGGATAATGATATGTCAAGAGAAGACAAGCATTGCAGGGGCAGCAAAGAGCAAGGTGGCAGATGAGACAGGGAGTTTGTGGGTGGCCACAGCTGGCACAGAACAAGGTTAACTGGAGGGACATAGGAGAAGTCTTTGTCATGCAGTATACGTAAATAGGATGATGATAATTAAATACCGGAAATAATAATAAACATAATGGATAACCGAATAGCAAGGCAGCTTAACAGTCTAAGATAAATGGTGACGAAATATGAATGCTGAAATTCGAGTTCGTCAGCAAGCTTATGACACGACATGCCGGTCCACGGGGTTACCCTAGCGGGTGGTCCTGTCGGGTAAGTATCGCTAGCAGCGCTGACGGTGTTCGACGTGTCCGTAGGGGGCACGGACGCGGCTGTTGTGGCCCCACTTGATATGGGCCAGTACGGACGAAGCTCTCCATCGCCATCGCGTTTTATTGATACGGCTGCGCAGTCGTGGTTGACAAAAAATGTTCCATTATGTTAACAGCAATGGAGCCACACAGCCTGCAACCTGCAGTGCCCAGGCGGCTAGCAATTGTTCCAAGGCGCGCTTAAAAACTGCTGCCGTCAGCTGCTTGTGCCGGGAATGCGTGAAACCACATTCTGAACGATTAGAGGTGCGCGTCTGGGTGACATTCCTTGCCTAAGTGCTCTCGACAAAGCCGTGTTAGCTGACGTAAGCCACGACTGGCTTCGACAGCGCCCGGCATAAAATCACTACGGGAATGTCTAAAAAATGCTTGCTCTACGACGCTGCGATCGAAACGACAAACTTTAATGCCATGTCCCGCTAAGTCATTACGCGCTCCAAATTCCGCAATGGTGAAAACTAGAAAAAAAGAAAGACGTGCACACCTTTAGAAAAAATATCGAGCGCTAAAAAGACGTGAACGCCAACCTGCAAAAGCATTCTACTACCTTTCAGCTTTTCCTGCATGCTGTCAAACCGCGGTTAAAACATATTGCGTCGGCAAATGCATACTGAACTCGCAAAAGGGGTCTATATCGCGTCAACTTTTAGTTCCAACAGCAGCAAGGTTTGCACAATGGTTTCTTCGCAACCTTGAGCTCTGCACCAGTTGCAGAAAATACGAGAGAGTCAGCTGATGAGCAGTGTGACCCGTGTGGCCCGTAGAATTGTACCGTATCGTATCCATTTACTTCTGCGCCTGCCGGACCAGCGCAAACGCGCGTCTTCGTCTCTCAAGTCATACTAGAATGCACGGCGCTTAAAGAAAAAATTTTACTCAAAATAATACCGGCCTTCGCTATGAGGTGCAGAAGAGCGGCTGTACTCTTGGTAGTTCTAAAGCCCCTCAAAATCTGTAGTTCCAGCGGTTCTGCGGGCACATTCATCCATGTGCGGATGATGTGCGGGCAGCTGCGGGCCAGTTAGCATATACTGCATAGATATATTATGCGTGCAGCGCCGCGAGCGCCGCATTCGTGGCCTCCAGGGTTCTGGCAGTTCGGGTGGTTCGCGATCCCACTTCTGCCGAAAACCTTAACGCTAAATTTAAATTCCAAACATTTCATTTTATACATACGTTATTTACACCAACAAAATCAGAATGAGAGTAATTAAGCAATAAAGTATTACGGCAAATTAATTTTTCGACCTGTTTGAATAGTCGGCGCTGACCACTAAGAAAAGCGTAGAACGTACGAGCAATCTCAAAATTTGTTTCATATCTGGAGCTTTGTCGAACGGAGATCTTGGGATAACTAAAAAATCTCCGTGCGCCTTTTATTTGCCACGAATTGATGCACAATGAAGCAGCACGACGAAATGGAGGCGAAGCGAGCAGCGACCATGTTGCTCGACCCTATCCGGCGGATGCAGCGTACGCTATCGCCAGTTTTGGGTTAACGCTCCAGCAGCTAACCCAAACCCAGAATGTATTTGGGTGCTGCTCATGTGCACTGACGATCTCCCTAACAGGGGCCATACCCCTACCCCCAAAGCGAAAGGGTCACGGTTGGACGCCGATCTCCACTGAGGCAGCGAGATCTTGCGGCATCCCGAACTAGAGATGCTAGGGACGCTGACCAAGATGCCGTCATTCACTATCTGCGCCGGCTAATCCTCTATATTTGTTCATAAAAGGTTTGTTCTCTCTCTCTCTCCACTGCGGCGGCCGAGGCGGTCGCTTCGTTCCTTCGGTTCCGCACCTGTGCCGGCAGACGGCGATTCTGGGCTTGCTTTTCTTTCTTTTTCGCGGGACGTCAACTGCATTTTATAATGCTTCCTGCCGGCATTCACTATCTGCGCTGGCTCATCCTCTATCTTTGTTTATTAAATGTCTGCCCTCTCTTTCTCTCTCTTTCTCTCTCCACAACGGCGGCCGAGGCAGTTTCGTTCCTTCGGTCCCGCACCTGTGCCGGCAGATGGCGATTCTGAGCTAGCTTTTCATTTTCGCGCGACGTCAACGGCATTTTATAATGCTTCCACGAGAAATGAGAGCAAGAAAGTCGGCGATATGCGCGCAAAAGATTTCTCATTTGCCTTTCGAATAAATTTATGTGAAACTCTGAAGAATCGCAAACACCAAGCGCAAACGTTTCAAACATAGGAAAAATCCAACAAATACAATTTTGAATTTAGAGTCACCACTCCGTTCATTGTGCTTGTCCCTGTAGCGCAGTGGAGAGCGCGTTGGACTTCTAATCCAAAGGTCCCGGGTTCGAATCCCGGCAGGGATGATTTTGTTTTCAGAAAGGGGGAAAGATTTCTTTATACTTCGGTCATTGCCCTCAAAATTATTGGCTGGTGTTCTTCCATTTCACAAATCCGACAACTGGTTCACCCTCCCTACGACCTCGTTGCAAACTAAGAAAACGCGAGTCCAAATATACTGAAATTGTGCTACAAAGCATATGTGTACCAGTGATTCCTCCGGTAGTCCATTCTCGGTTTTTCTTTGAAAATTACTTCATAGGATTTCTCTTTGAAAAAACCAACTGTTAACTGTCCTCTCAATTGCGCTCTGCCTTAGTAGAACAAAACATAAGGATAATGTTATACAAATTATGACTGCTGGAATACGGGACACACGAAAGAAAGACACGTAACACAAGGGGCGTGTTGCGTGTATTTCGTGTGTTCCGTCTTCTCGCAATGCTTAACAATGAATAATTACCAACTCCCAAATCGCAGCCTTGAATTAATACTTTTATGACTTAGCATTGGATGTTGAAACGTCATGCTAATGTTAAATATTGACACACATGCAACGTTTGCTATGGTATGGTATGGTATGGTATGGTATGGTATGGTATGGTATGGTATGGTATGGTAAGGTAAGGTATGGTGTGGTATAGTATAGTATAGTATAGTATAGTATAGTATGGTATGGTATGGTATGGTATGGTATGGTATGGTATGGTATGGTATGGTATGGTATGGTATGGTATGGCACGGCCGCTTGATGCAAAGCGCAAAGCGATCGCTTTGCACTTTGCATCAAGCGGTCGTGGGTATGGCACGGTATGGTATGGTATGGTATCGTATGTGGCGTTTAACGTCCCGAAGCAACTTAGACCGGGTTCGATCCAGGGCCCTTTGGATATAACGTTTGCGATATCCCAAACATTAGTTTAACATAGCAAACTGTTAAACCTGACTGTAAGGTAACCGTACAAGTAAATTTCAAGTGCTGTGTCCCAGAGATCCAGCGAAAAAAAAAAAGGATCCAATTGAAAATTTTTCAATTGAAACCAATTAGTCGGAAACCAGTTGTGTTTTCGCCACCATTTGGACTCAACCATTGGATCATTGGTGTTTTAAGTTTGCAAATAATTGGTGACCAACCAAACCAAATTGCTCACTATTTGAACTCAAGTGGCATACCTATTTCACTCAAAAATATGGTTTGAAGTGCTCAGCCAAAAAAAAAATCCGAATTCCATTTGGAAACAACCAATTGGAGCCTTACGGGTTTTGTCCAAAATTTTTTCGTCCTTGTCTCGGCGCCGCTTGCTACACTCATGTCGAACCAACTCGCCCAACAGCACGTTCTGTTCGGGATCAATTAGCTCTTCTTCTAAAGACTGCTGAGAGAACCCTGCCTTCTGCCAAATTTTTTTACAAGTGAATTGAAATTATACACACGTTTATGGAAATCATCGTTATATCCCGTGATGACCGAGCTTCCGACGGGATTTGTCATTCCTTCGTTATATCCATTATTTCGTTATAAACTGTTTCGTTATAACGAGGTTCGACTGTATATACAGCTAGGGTGGCCCAGCTAAATTTGGCCAGGGTTTGAAAATATGCCGAGGTACTCTAAGACGACAAGACCAAATGCATGTTGTTGGCTATTGTATTGAGCAAGTCACGCTATTTTGTATTCTGCTTAATTGCATAATTAGTCAAGATTAATTAACCAACTTCGCAAGCAATGAAGTTCGGCAAAAATTCCAAACAAGTTGTATAACGGTCCGCAAAGCGTCGGACTGAATAGTTTCTAACTTTCCATCTACTACGTATTAGTTTTTTTCAGCTCTGTGCATATTTGAACAGGGTGAGCTCGCGGGCTAGTTGGTTATTCATAATAATTTTTTCAACAGCGCATGCTACACAAGGACACAAGACGAGGAAACAGCGGCTCGTGTGTGTGTTTCCTCGTCTTGTGTCCTTGTGTAGCATGCGCTGTTGAAAAAATTACTGTGCATATTACCGTTAAATAAAAAAAAAAATACCACGGGACATGCACGCTTGCGTTTCGCGATTGGAGTGCTCTCAAACGTTCTACGTACAAACTAACAGATCATTTAGTCGGGTGTACTGCCACTCAAAAGACGACAGGGCAGCGACGCAGGCGCTGGGTGTCCCAGCTAACTTGGACCAAGATTTATAAAAAAAACTAAGCGTTCTTCACAACTGGAATCACATGTATGTTTTTAGGGTTTGTCTAAAGTTACAGTAGCATTTTTTTAGGTCGTCCTGTTTGAATAATTAGTCGAGGTAAATAAATTAACTTTTTAAATATAGCTTGAAACGTTCAGGCGTCAATAGGAAAGTTGTGGAGCTCCACATATATTGTCCAAACCGTGCATGCACTTCGAACGAGATAGACTTAGCGTGGCCGTTTTTATTCGGGAAAAACGAAAGCCCGCGGAGTTTAAAAAATTCCACGTGCCCGAATGCGCCTTGATTACAGCGCTCCCATCCGTGCTTTGTAAAAAAACAGCTCGCTTCGCGTCTTTCGTGCTGCCCAAGACAGAGCTTCGCGTTGTGCTTGGTTCCAAAATAAGCGCCAGTGGGTACGGGCGGCAGTTGAAAGAAAGAGCGGCTCCTGTTTCGCGGTGATAATTGCGCTCTCCGTTAGCAGAATGCATGCGGAAGAACGATGACAATCTCATGAGTTCAAATTGGGGAGCAAGATCCCAACAAGCAAAGACGCATATAACAAGCCTGATAACGTCGTGTGAGTTGCGCGGAAAAACAGGAGCCGCGCTTTCTTTCAATTGCAGCGACTCCCGGGTTTAATGTATGCGGACGATATTGTACTGTTAGCAGATAGCCAGGAAGATTTACAAACTTTGGTTTATTGTTGTGGAGGCGAAGGAGACGCTCTATGATTCGGTTTTAGCGCAACTAAATCAGGTGTGATGATTTTCAATGATACAACTGATCAGGTGCTTACAATACAAGGCCACGAAATACCCAAAGTGGCCGAATACAAGTACCTCGGGATATGGCTAAACGAAGGGCAGATATACACGGAAAAGCATGAACAGTCTCTTAGGGCAAAAGGACGAAGAGACGCCGAAATAATGAAACATAGGGCATTATGGGGGTACAACAAATATGAAGTACTAAGACCATGGTAGAGAGAGGGTGCGGTAGATGGTCCTTGGCGATCACAAAATGAACAAGGGAGGGGAAAACCTCAGGTTGCTAGAGCCAACGTTTCGACAAGGGGACTTGTCTTCGTCTGGGAAGTACTAAGAGGTATTTGGAAAGGAATAATGGGGCCGGGGCTTACTTTCGGCAGTGCGGTTCTGTGCTTAAGGGCAGAAGTTCAGTCGAGATTAGACGTAAATCAGAGAGCTGTTTGAAGATTAGCAGGTGCCCACGGCAAAACCACAAACGAGGCAGTACAAGGGGATATGGGCTGGCCATCGTTCGAAGCACGGGAAGCTAAGAGTAAAATACTATATGAAGAACGCCTGAGGAAATTGGACGATAACAGATTTGGGATATACAGATATCCCTCGCCGCCCCGCGCCGAGTCACGCGACGAAGCGCCCGCCGCCGGGCGTGGGGAGAAGGGGGCACGCTGCCACTCTCCTCTCTCCCAGCTCGGACGTGACGTCACGCCTACGCTCTGGCGTCTTAGGGAAGGGGTGAACGACTCCTCTTGATTGCAACCAGTTGCTCAAGGGGGAGGCAAGGAGAGCTCGCGCGGGAACAAAGGCGCTCCAAGCTGTCTCTCTCGCCGCGGTGCTACTGCCGCTCTGCCCCGCCGACCCCGCTATGCCCGCGCCTGCCCGGACTATCCTACGCCGGTCGACGACGACCTGGTAAGCTGCTGAACCATGGGCGTCCGGAGGGGGGGGCAAGGGGGGTCGGCTGCACCCCCCTGGAAAATCACTCACTCTAACCGTGAGTGATGGCCGCACACCAGGGACGGCGGTGCGCTCAGCAAAAAGAGTAAAAGCGGCCCCGCTTCCAGCTTTGGGTCACATCTGCGAAGTGCCGCGTCCGGGGACGCGTCGTTGCAGACATACAGCGGCACCGGCGAGCATGTGTTTCGAGGCGTCTTGAGATGGGTGCCTGTTTCTTTGATCTCTAGAGAGATAGCCACACGGAAGCAGACAGTGCACATTCCGGCCACCGATGAATTCTTCAGGAGGGAGGGACAAATCAGCCGTGTCCACCCCCGCTTTGTCGGGCTGCTCAAGGGCAAGCAGGCGATGAGTTGGCGCCGCCGCCGCTCGCTGTCTCCTCCGATCCACGGGAGAGCGCAGTTCGGTAGAAGCGCCGCTTTCAGAATCTTCGGCAAAGGGGATTAGCAGTTGCTTTTGTTCACGGCGACGCAGTCTCCAGAGGCGCCCCCACACCAGCGTTCCTTGCATCTTCTCCGGAAACCAGCGCCTTTGGTCAAGGCAGCCCGATGGCGCCTGCCTGGCTCGCCTGGCTCGCCTGTCACCTCTGGCTGGGCCTCAAATCCCAACAGCGCCCATGTACTGTGCGATGTCAGTGCATGGTAAAGAGACCCAGGTGGTCGACATTATCCGGAACTCTGTACTACTCCGTCCCTCATAGCCTGAGTCGTTTTGGGGCTCTGAACCCCATAAAAACACACAAAACAAATTTTCCGACCGGAGTGGCGAGTGTCCCTTCCCCTCGGAAGTCACGAGGCGTTCCTTTCACCCCCAAAGTGCGTATTCGGGGGTACTGCGGCAAGTAGGCCCTTGCATGTGTGCGCGCCTCTGTGTTTGTGCTTCGGTATTTTTAGTGGCCGGTTGTCAACGAAGCTGAGAACAATCAAGACAGCGGACGAGAAAATGACGAGCGGCGAGTAGTGTGTGTGCAAATACTCGACTGTGCGGTTGCGCGAGCAAGATGGAGCGAGGTGTATGAAGCTGCGAGCGTGCATTTATCTTGTAAATAAGTTTTCGTTGTATATATAGTCATTTTTTGTTTTCAACGTACGCATTCAACCGTTTTTTCAATCAATGTGTATATATTTTTAACACTACCAACCGCGAAGAACTCCATAGCCAGCTTTGTCTCGCGCGGTTCCGAATGATGGACTTTCGGCGCTTCTTTAAGCGTCAGCGGTTGTCTGACGAAGCGTTATCCAAATGCGCCCCTGCAGATTCTGGTGTGATATGTGACAACGGTGTAGCATTTGAACAGAGTGATGCAAGCTTTTATCACCGGACAGTAGCTGATGTCGTCGACTCCATGGAAGGGACTCTGTCAACAGTGAGTTCAGGTAATGCAGCAGGCCGAGATGATTCCATTTCTCCTTTCTTGGGATTTAAGTCCGGATTTGACCAGAGCGATGCAACCTTTCATCACCGGACAGTAGCCGACGTCGTCGTCTCCATGGAAGGAACTTCACCAGCGAGCTCCGGTCACGCAGTAAGCCGAGACGATTCCCTTTCTCCTTGCTTGGGATCGAAGTCCGGAGACAACATCAAGAAAACAAATAACTTGCCTCAAGAATATGACTTAGGAGAGTTTCTAGGCAAAGCTAAACTCACTGGCATACCGGACTTTTTGAAGTTACGTCTTCTTACTAAGCCATGGTCGCCAAATGTTACATACGATTTTAAGAAGGATGTAACACCTGGAAAGAGGCCTTTTCGACATCAATGGCTGGGAGATTACGCCCCCTGGCTTGCGTACTCAGCGACAGCGAAAGGCGCTATTTGTCGTTTTTGCGTCATTTTTCCTCCACGTGTTCACCGGGGTACTCAAGGAAGTTTTATCGTGCGCGCTTTCAGTAACTACAGAAAAATGCACGAGGCGTGCAGGGATCACGTAAAATCCCAATGGCACCAAGAGGCAATGACGGCCTCACAGAACTTTATGGATGTGATGAAAGGCAAGCAGCTACCCGTTGTAGAGCAGCTGAACAGAGCACTGCACGCGCAAGTTGAAAGGAACCGTGAGAAACTATTTCCAATAGTTTCCACCATTGTCTTTTGCGCGACGCATGACTTGCCCATTCGCGGCAAGCAGTCCGATAGTGGAGTCTTCAATGATCTGCTTGACTTTCGTGTAGAAGCTGGAGATACTCTACTTCAGGAGCACTTCGCTTCTTCTGCTGGCAATGCCAAGTACACTTCTGTCCGCGTCCAGAACGAGATCGTCACAATCTGTGGCGACATCCTGAAAGAGCAGATAGTTACCGAAGCTAACAAAGCGTTTGCTTTTTCCGTTCTTGCTGACGAAACTGCAGATATTTCAGGAAAAGAGCAGATGTCTATAGGCGTTCGCTTTATTGACAAGGCGGGAGCCGAAGTGTGCGTTCGAGAGCAGTTTTTGGGATTTGTAGAGCTGGAGCAATTAAACTCTGCTTGCATCGCCGCGGCAATCTTGAAGTTTTTGACGAATGTCGGGCTGATTCTTTCGAACCTCGTTGGACAGGGGTACGATGGATGCTCTACAATGGCTGGAAAAGAAGCTGGAGTGAACAAAATTATACAAAAACAGTTCTTGAAGGCACTATTTTTCCACTGTGCAAGTCACAAACTAAATCTCGTCATCAACGATCTGAACGACGTCTCTGAAATTCGAAACACAATTGGCATAATCAAACAAACCATAAACTTCTTCCGCGAGAGCGTACTCCGGAGAAAATTGGTGCCGAACATTCCGATGCTGTGTGAGACAAGATGGTCTGCAAAATATAAGTCTATTAGGATCTTCTCTCAGCATTACGTGGCCATAGTCGAAGCACTCGAGGAGCTCGCGTCCATGGAATCATGCTCGAACGCTGCAACTAGACAACGAGCTCACATCCTCTACTGCGCAACAACAAGCTCATCTTTCATCGTCTGCTTGCATATTGTAGCGAAGTACAGCGCTCGGCTCGAACCAGTTACGAACATTCTGCAAGGTGTATCCATGGACTTCCATTCTGTGCATGACCACATCACTGAGCTGCAACGTATTTTTCGCGGCCACCGGACGAACGCTGTAGAGGAGTTCTCTAACATCATGAATGCAGCAAGGGAGGCAGCCAATCACTTAAATGTGGTGATATCTGTGCCAAGACAAGTCTCTCGTCAGGCCCACCGAGACAACTACGGGATTCAGTCGCCGGAGGAATACTACCGTGTGGCAATATATGTGCCGTACTTGGACTCCCTCACTGCTTCTTTAGCTCGGCGCTTTTCTGAAAGCAATGAGAGGAGCTTCAAACTTCTCCAGCTGCATCCATCAAAAATGAAGCACTTGAGCCGTGTTGAGTTCGCTGTTCTCGCCGAAGAACTCCAGTGCTTTTACGGCATCGACAACTTCAAGGAAGAGGCCATCTCTTGGTACGAGATGTGGTGCAACAAAACTGGGGACCCATCAGAAATAACTTACTGCGAGCTTCTACATCAGGCCAAGACATTCTTCCCTGGTGTTGCAAAAGCCATTGAGGTGGCTCTGGCTTTGCCAGTTACTACCTGTACGGTCGAACGCTCCTTCAGTACAATGAGGAGAGTGAAAACGTGGCTACGCTCAACGATGACAAACGACAGACTGGACGGCCTTTGTATGATGAGTGTGCACCGAGAGCGTGTAATGAAGCACAGGAATGAATTTATCACCCGTGTCATCACGCAATTCGCCCAGAAAAATCCGAGGCGTTTACAGTTGCTGTTTACTGACTGACTGTCGTTGCGTGTTTGTGAACATATTGTGCTGTGTGCTGGTCATCAATCCGGGTGTGTCGAGAACCCGTATGCAGCAAGACTGAGCACTCTTCTCCACGAAGTGATAGTATCTTTTTGCATTTTTATTAATTTTAATTGTTTCTTCGTTGATAAACTCCAATGTATCTCTCCTAGCCACGCTTTAATTTGCTGTTTGTAATTTTTCTTTCATGTGTGTATTTTACTTATTTATTTTATTTATTTATAAATAAATAAATTTACTCCGCAAATAGTGCCTTTTTGCTACGAACATAACCCCCCCCCCTCCGGCGCCAACAGCCAATGGGGCCCCCCCCTGCAAAAAATTCTGCGGACGCCCTTGTGCTGAACCATCTATTATCGGATAGAACATTCTTCCGCAGTGTGCTTTGCCTTGCGCTAGGTAAATAAACGGTTTCCTAGCGTACTCTGTTCGTTGCCTACTTCGTCCGAACCCGCCGTGGCTGTGACTCTGCGCCACGGGTTGGGGACACGAGAACGCCCGCGCATAGCTGGCACGGAAGCCCGCCTTCCCGGCCGGCTGCACGCGAGTGACCCCATACAGGTGGGCAGCTAAGGTATTTAAATATTTATACAGAAAGAGCGTTGACTCACAGTGGCGGAAAAGAACTAGAAATCTAACCAGTAAGTATGCCGGTCATGAGGACGTAGAAAGAAAGAGCATTAAACGACAGGTTAAAAACGCGCAAGTTAAAAATTGGATTAATTCAATGGAAAAGAAACATAGTGTAGAACTATATCGATACTGGAAAAGGCAGATCAAGAAAGAATTTTTCTATGATAACTCAAGAGGCAGTGCCCTACTTTTTGAAGCTAGGTCAGGGTGTCTTAGAACGCGCAGCTACAAAAAGAAATTTAACAAAGAAGATGACGCATGTGCAGTGTGGGGTAGATCTGTGGAAACAATTGAACACCTCATACTCAAATGTGATGGTATCCATCCGGATGTCGATGCAGGCACAGTCACTCTTTCTGAGGCCCTAGGGTTTAAAGATAACAATGGACATGTAAATAAATCTGCAGTCGAAGCAAGCAAAAAGCGAATGGAGGATTGGTGGCTGAAAAGCAGAGATGTGACATATGGTTAGAAGTGTAAGAAACCGTAGGTAAAGAAGATGGCGAATCTTAATGAGAATTGACAACACAGTTTAAAAAATAAAGAAAGAAAGCTTAGCACGGTGGCAATTGCCACCAACCCGTTTCAAAGGGGGCGCTCCTATCCATCCATCCATCCATCCATCCAATCCATCCCATCCAATCCAATCCAATCCATCCATCCATCAATCAATCAATCAATCAATCAATCAATGGCGCTTATCTTGGAACCAAGCGCAACGCGAAGCCCTGTCTGGGGCCGCACGAAAGGCGCGAAGCGAGTGATGTTTTTTACAAAGCACGGATGAGTGGGCTGTAATCACGGCGCATCCGGCCTCATGGAGCGCGCTGTCATGTGGTATTTTTTAAACTCCGCGGGCTTTCGTTTTTCCCGAATAAAAACGGCCACGCTTAGTCTATCTCATTGGAAGGGCATGGTTTGGGCAATATTTGTGGTGCTCCACAACTTTCGCATTGACGCCTGAACGTTTCAAGCTATATTTAAAAAGTTAATTTATTTATCTCGACTAATTATTCAAATAGGACGAGCGAAAAAATGGTACTGTAACTTTAGATAAACCGGAACATCATCCACGCGATTTAAGTTCTGAAGAACACTTAGTTTTTTTATAAATATTGGTCCAAGTTAGCTGGGACGCCCTGTATATACCTGAATATATACCTGACACCCGGGTGCCAGGTATATATCCGCAGAACGCATTTTTGCGCCAACTTATATACTTCATTCGTGAGACCCTCCCGCTGGGGCCAGTGGCGCTTCTCATTAAGCGAAGTTTTCTTGTTAATCACGCCCGCGCGGTGATTGCGGAAATTCTGAAAACAATCCTGGAGATTAAGCTGCTGATATGGTTTTGACAAGAACCTAATTAGTTCACCGTTCTGTTTTTATAGAGAGTTACAGTCGAGGACATCCCTGGCTTCCAGTTGGAAACTTTCCTCTGGACCAACTGTAACCAACTGGAGCTTCCATTTGGAACCTAGGAAACAAACTGGGCATTCCAGTTGGGAGTGATGAAACCAACTGGAACCCGAGTAATCAGGTGGGTGATAATGGTATGACATAACTAATTGGAATGCCCAACTGGAACTATAGGGAAGCCAGGCTAACCGTGTGGATTCATGGGCCAAATTGACTGGCCTATTGGGTCTAGTTAGTTCCAATTTTATCAAATTAGAATGCCCAATTGGTCCCTTTTTCTTCAGCGGGTCGGGGTGGTCATATCCCTGAGAAGAGGAATATAACCGATCGATGTATCTACTATTATCTAGGAAACCGAAACTTGGAGGCAAACAAATTAAAGGCTAGAAATAGTTTGCGTCAATACAGCGATGATAGGGAAGGAAAATGGAAGGCGTAACTTTAAGAGGCAACGGAAGCTACGGGTATATATCAAGTATTCTAGTATATTTTAGCTTGAATTAAAAAGAAGATATAGCCGTTGACAGCGCATGCTATGCGTAGAACTTACAGACGTCGGTGGTCTATTGAAGTATCAGAATGGCGTGAGAAGGAAGATGTAAATGGGGTCAGTCCAGATGGAGTGACGGGACTAGGAATTTTTTTGGGAATAACTTTGCAGTGGGTGGCCCGAAATGGGAGTGATTGGAAGTCACTGGGAGGGGGGGGGGGGATTTTTTTTACAATGGTCTCAGTGGCGTAGTAACGCGGGGGGCGTTGGCCCCTTTCATTTTCAATTGGTTTTGCCTGCGATAACCTCTGGTTCGGTGCGGATTTCCTCTCACATTTATTTTAGAATTTTATTTATTTCTTAAGAGCTTTACAATAAAGCTAGGGGTGGCCGTGGTCCGGAGTTCCAGGTGCCAGTTAGGGGGAAGGGAGTGTCATATTATTTTTATTTATAGATACCGCGGTCTTAAAGATAAGACCGTAGCAGGTGGGTTGCACACATAATCGCACAGTAACACAAAAGGAGAAAATAGGAGAAAAAAAATGTACAGTAGGCAAGGCGTCACCAACAAAACTGCTGCACCATACTAGAGTAGTACATTAGAAAAACGACATCACAGAGGTGTCAGCACGCACAAGCGCGTAATAGATACGTTCAAGCAGTTGAGTGAGCGAGGTCAAATCACCAAGTAAGTTATCATTCTGTAAAGCACCAACTATTGTAGCTGTGGCTCAAACAGTGACAACGATTTCAATGCAACTACGTGATCGGCAAGGTTGCTCCATTCTGTAATGGTTCTAGGGAAGCAGGAATATTTATAGCAGTTAGTTCTTGCTGACAAAGGTTTTATAGCGCCCGGCGACACTATAAAGCGCTGGCACTGAGATCGGCGTTCCCGCGCTAGAGGAAAATAAAGATGGACAGCGCGTGCTCGGAGCGCACGCCCGGCACGGGCTGTTCGGAACTAGAAGCCTGCCACGCTGGTCATCCTGCTCTGGTGCTCCGCTGCGACCCCAAAAATCTTCAACAGTTTTATTGAAAGGGAATGTCGCATGCGTGTAGGATAACCACTAGAATAACGAATTATAAGCGAGGTGTCACTACTCTATTGCCCTTTGATCAACTGGAAAAATAATTTCAAGCGACAGATACGATTCCTATCAGTAACGGATATTAAGCCACTTTTTCTGAGAAGGTCAGTAATGGAGGAGCGGCCGTAAGAATTACAGATAAATCTCGCTGCTTTTTTTCTAATCCTTTCTGACTTGTGAATATTGGTCTTAGTGTAGGGGTCCCAGATGATTACAGCATATTCTAAGACTGGCCGAACAACGGCTTATAAGCAAGTAAACGAGCTTCAGGTGTAGCAAACCGCAATGCGCGCCTCAAAAAACAGTTTCCGAAGAGTCATTCGTTGTTTCGTCAGGAACTTGTATGACTCCGCTATTTCATTGTCGTGCGGCGCAAAATGCTCTGTCAGTAGCTGGACCAGCTTTTCGTAGGTGAGCTGCTGAATCTTGGCCGGCGCGCAACGCCCCGTCATTATATGTCGACTGCTTCAGTACTTAAAGCTGCCGTTAGAAGCGCCCGTCGCTTCTTCGAGTCATCGGTTTCGTAAGCTTCAAAACATGACTCCAGACGTATGTATACTTGGTAGGCTTCCCAACTGTCTTCCACTTCGCCGAAACCCGGCGGTCCAGTGTGGGTCGCCGCAGAACAGGCCGTTTCCCGGCGGTGGTCCGCTCGTCGTCACTGAAGTGAATCGACAAGTGCATGGTTGGGGAAGAACGAACAAGCTTTATTAAGGGTTAGTGGTTTTTATAGCTTCTTGGCCAGTGACGTCACCGAGACTACTGCGGATAACAGATGGCTTCGTCGGTGAACCTTGTACAAGATAAGCACGGCGCGTGTCAGAAGCGCCTGCGGGTTCACAAGTTTCCAAGGTATAAAGCGGTCCAGGGCCATCCTCTCCGTCGTCTCCGCACTCACGAGGTGAAGATGGGACGTAGGTTTTGGAGCGTGAGATGTTCGCCAGGACTGGCAACCATCACCACTGCGTCCCTCATATCCTGGGCCGCTTTGGGACGTTAAGCCCCCATAAACTTGAACGTCACCAGCACTGTAGATGAATTCCACTCCGAAGGGAGGGCGTCCTTTTGCCAGTTGTGATTGATGTGGGAAAAGAGTTTCTTTCTCACTGGGGATCCCTGGGGAGAGCCTAGGTGGTCGCACCTTTCCCAGGGGCAGATTTGTTAGTTTTGAGCAGAACCCAGTCGAGCTGAGCTAGGTTAAAGAGCTCATCCGGAGAAGAAGGCGGTATCCGTGATACGGAGGAGAGGAGGATGGAAGAGGGGAGGGATATACAGGTCCTGCAAGGTTTCTGCCAGCTGTACTGGACCTTGAGTGAGAAACTTATAGGATCAGGTAAGGCTAAAGACCAAGGAGGGAGCGGAGAGAATGTCAGAAGGTTTTTTTGATCAAGGGTGCTGTTGATCTGATTCAGTACTCTATTCCAGTTGGCGCTGTCGAGGACCCAGCCGTGAGTGACGGTGCTTTTTGTGAGTGTGACGAGTAGCGTGCGGAGTTGCGAGTTGGAAAGTTCTTCACTTATCTGCCTGAGGAGTCGTTTACGGCGCTTCTGTAAGTAGATCACATATGCAGGTCGGTCGGGGCTCTGGTGGTGGCGGTGGCGTTTCTGTGAAGTGCGAAAGGAGTGGATCCAGTTGTCCTAGGAGGATGTGGATACGGTCAGGAATTCGAGAATGTTTGGAATTTGTGTTATCTGGTGTGTTTAATGGTGTGTATGCAAAGTTTGTTGGTGAGATATAGTAAGGTGAGAGGAATGTAGTGGTTGCTGGGGAGACCAGTGTTGTGTCTCCATGTGGGACGATGATTAGTGGGCCGGCTGTCTGACACCGGTCCGTAATTTTCGGCTTTATTTTTTCACTTCAGAGGTTTTTCAGTTTTTTTTTTTGGCGTGTGTCCTCGACTTGCGACGACCTGGGGGTCCCTGGCCGCCGGCGAAAGCACGTCAAGCGACCTCCTCGGCGCTGTGCGCCGTATCCACGCCGACACGGAACATCACCATCAGCTGAACTCCATGCTGCACTGATGGCAGCAGCGGCAGCGGCGGGTCCAGCGGCCCCTGTAGTTGCGGCTACAGACCAGGGCCCGGCAAACAAGAGACTGCGTGACGACCAAGCCAGCAACGAGCCTCTGGCCGACCATCCAGAGGACATGGACCAAGCATCGCTCACAGTTGTCTCGTACAAGAAAAAGAGAGCTACCGGCGTTCCTGTGGTCTTCAGGCCCAAAGAGGAAGGAGGAAGCCTATGGAAAGCCAACCCCAACATTGTGGCTTCGGCGGTTGTAGCATCGGCTCAAGAAAAAGTCCTCAGCCATCGCATTCACAAGAATTGGAGCCCGATGGTTACAGTATCGACGCTGCCCGGCGCCAACCGTCTGCTCACGGTAACTAAGCTGGCTGGAGTGGCCGTAGGGGCCCGAGTCCCATACTCTTACATGGCAAGCTATGGAAAAATACAAGATGTACCTGTCACCTACACAGACGAAGATCTGTAGGAATATCTACGCGACCAAGGTGTCCTTTCAGCAAGGAGGCTAACCGCCTACACTTTTGAGGATGGTGGAAAGATCAAAGAGGTACGCCGTCGCACAGTTATATTGGAATTCGCAAAAGATGCGCCGCTGCCAAAACGAGTAACGCTTGGGTTCTGTAGTTGCCCTGTAACTGAATACGTCGGAGCAGCAACTCAGTGCTATAAATGTCAGAGGCATGGCCACATATCAAGACATTGTAACGGCCCCGTGCGCTGCAAAGTGTGTGCTGGCCCCCACTCGCACAAAGAATGCACTTCGAGAGCGCAACCTAAATGCGCTAACTGCGGTGGCCCACACCCTGCTTCCTGTGGAGGGTGTTATAGAAAGAAAGCAGCCACAGTTGCTCGCACGGCAGAGCAAACACAAGGCAAACCCCCTAAGCGCCATGAACCACCACCTAACCCCGACGTGGTTTTCACGACTACGGCAGCTCTTTCCGAGAATCAGTCAACACAGCGTGGCAAAGCAGCTGACAAGACCTACGGATGCGGTAAAAAAGAAGCGTGGGAAGTCCGTTGGTTTTTCTCCTTCATCAAAGCTGCTGCAACGCACTGCACAAGACCCGACAAACAGCGTCGCTCGCCCTGAGCCTAAGGCGCCACAACATGGCAGGAAGATCAGCGACAGGCAGCAAACCGGAAGCTCTGAACAAGATATCACATGCCTACTGATTCCGATGCTGTTTGCAGCCATCAAGGCTCTTATCCGTGCAAACCCCTCGTCAGGAGGACTCCCAGAAGTAGAAGCTGTCCTTGCAATGGAGCCGTTGGTGTCGGTCTCCTACGCTCCGCAGGGGCGTAATACCACACTTCAGTAATCATGGCTTCAACAGCGAGAACTTCGCCACAGCTGACAATCCACAACATCTTTCGTACATGCACCATTTTCCAGTGGAACGCTCGCGGGCTACGCTCTAAACTCTCAGATTTCCGACAGCTCGTGCGAGCGTACCGCTTCCCCTTCATAGTCATATGTGAATCACGCGTCGGGGAAACTTTCCGACTCATGGATACTGTTTCCATCATTCACAGCGATTAGATGACGTCAGCAGATTGCTGATAGGCTTTCGCAAGGATATCCCGGCCTCATCGGTTGATATCCCGCCTCACAGCGACAATGAATACGTGTGCGCTGTCACAGTTATTGCCGGACAACAGTACACTCTGATTGGAATATATCTTGAGCCAGGCACGCCATTTGATGCTTTGAGACTTGATAACTTGATAGCAAGGACGCCCTCACCGCATATTATTTGCGCAGACTTCAATGCTCATAATGAAATTTGGGGCAGCTCACATACATGTGCCCGAGGTGCCAAGCTTGCAAAACTTCTCTCCAAGCATTCAGTTCAGCCATTAAATGACGTCAGCATCACCTACCTCCGAGGCCCGACGACTACCAGCAGCATCGACGTGACATTTGTCACAAGTTAATTCGCCCACAACTTTGGCTGGTGCGATGCTGGTGGCGTACCATCATCACGAGCCGATGTTGGTGGTGAAAACGTTTTATCCAGTGAGAGTTTGCAGGCAAAAATTGCCCTTTACATAGGTGGAGTCCTTAGCCCGGGACCCCGCTGGACGAGGCCGCTACTCCCGCCCGTTGGACTAGAGCCTTTTGGGATTCCAGCTCTGTGCAGTTGAGCAGTGCTGCCTCCCATGCCTCTCGGGAAGGTGAAGGGGTTGGGGGAAGGGAAGGAATCTCCTGACAGGCCCAAACCATGTGGAAGTTATTGGACACTTTCCGACAGTGAGAGCTGCGCTCATCGATTTTGGGCTCAAAATGTTTGCTACTGCCGGACACAACAAAATGTTGGTCTGCCAGCACCTCAGAGTTTAGATCGAAGGAGCGGAGGGAAAGGGCGCCGGCACCGAGGACCCTTCCACTGTAGCAGCGGCGTAGAATTCTGGTGGTTATGGGACCGGTAGGTGAGGTGGGTTCTGGCCTAGATGGGGAGGGGGGGGGGGCGAGAAACGCGGTTATGGCACACGCAGGCGCGTTGTACTGGAGAGCCAAGAGTTGGGTCGAGGTAGGGGTGGGTGTTTTCCTGGCAATGGATGCCCTGGGCACATACGTGGGTGATCGTAACGGCGGGTAGACGGGTAGCACAGTGCGGCACATGGCCGAAACGCTGTGCTGGGGCATTAGTGAGCCTGGTGTCCCAGAGCGAGACAACGGGTGCATGCGGGGGCTTAGGCCTTCGAGAACGTCAGAAAAGCGACGCGTTTGAAATATAAAAAGTGGGGGATGGCGGTGCCAGCAAATGTTATGAGCACCGATTCCGTTTCCGTGCTGCCTATCATGCGGGCAGCGAGGATGTCAGTGGTGAATGATTCTAGGCCACGCATAAGCAAGAGGGGATGAAGTGGTTCCCGACGTTATGGATGACGCCGAGGCATGAGATAGGAGGGTTGGGGGAAGGGTTTGAAGATGATGGGTTTACCGTGAAATATTACGCAGGTACATCGACGGCCAAAACAAAGACAAGGCGAAGGTATTTGTTCATAATGCGCTTCTAGCGCATGTGGCGGGCGCCAGCAGCAAAACTTTTGTTTCTTTCCTGCGCGAGATGTAATACCACTGTTACTGTTTTGCTTTGCCCTTAAGACCCCATTACACTTTTATTGCTTTTATTTGTTGGAATTGTATAACCTGATATTATCTACTGCACTGTGAAGCCCACTTTCCTGCTGTAATGGATTGGCCCTGCAGGGTACAGTGTAAATAAAAAACTTTGAGATCACAGCGGCGACCCGCATTTGAGCAATGCGAAAGCAAAACTCCTCATACTATATCCGCATACTATATCGACATCCGTGGCTGTTCTGATTACCATGTACTATATCGTCGCCCATGGCTATTTTGACATCTAAGCGTATTTTTCGCGTTTTTTCGCGTTTAATTAATTAACTAATTAAGCCTCATCAATCAAATATTTCCCACGGCAACATTTTATGCCGGGCGAGCGGCTCTGCCTCAGGATGTTGCGTTAATGCGCCTGAAGCTTTTAATCTACTTTTATTCACTTCTCGCGAACCCGTGTACACGGGGAATGAGACGGACGCACACAGGTCACACACAGTAGATTTGCACTTCGTGGCACTGCTAATTAATCTCTGCTAATTAGTCTCTGCTAATTAATCACGTTTGCATAATAAAAAAAATACTGCAGACTAGGACACGCGACTGGCAACAACCCTCAGTTGGTCTCACTGGGCTAGGGCACTTCGTCTTTCTTAAAAGCTTGGTTACATTTACCTGGGACACCCTATATATATATATATATATATATATATATATATATATATATATATATATATATATATAACGTTGAAAGTTATTGCAATTTGGAAAAAAAAATCAATATAGATGAAAATGTGCAACATTTATAAGCGCCACTGCAGCCGAGAAAACCAGAAAGTACTTCAACCAGCAGCTTGATACTCTTATTGCACGGTCATACAAAAAGGAAGGAACCATTCACGGACGGAGAACCTCCCTTGACCTTCCTTTCTGAAGTCATTCTCCGCAAAATGGAAGGAGCATACCAGAGACCTGTCGCTTGGCTCCTCCTTGCTTCCTTTCCCTTACAGTCCTTGGCACACACGCGCGCGCAAAAAGCCCAAAGCGTGCACAGCATGAACATGAACGGAAACGGAGCATGAGGCAAACATGAGCATGAATGGAACATGAGCATGAACGGAACACCAGTCAAACGCGCTCGGACACGAGGCAAGCACGCTCGACACGACGAAGCAAGGCGCGCGCTTCGGGAGTAATTGGTAAATTGGTTTATGAGGAAAGGAAATGGCGCAGTATCTGTCTCACTTATCTCGGTGGACACCTGAACCACACCGTAAGGGAAGGGAGGAAGGTGGGAGTGAAAGAAGAAAGAGAGAAAGGTGTCGTAGTGGAGGTCTCCGGAATAATTTCGACCACCTGGGGATCTTTAACGTGCACTGACATCACAGAGCACACGGGCGCCTTTTGCTTACCGCCTCCATCGAAACGTAGCCGCCGCGGTCGGGTTCGAACCCGGGTACTCCAGCTCGGTAGACGAGCTCCTTAACATCGTGCTCGCAGAGTCAAATACCAGTGGAAATTCCTTCGCAGGGACAGCTTTTCGCTGAATTGTTCGTGTTAGCATCAACTTGTAAGCGATATAATTTTTTCTCTGTCTTTCAAAGCCTCCCGTCGCTTCTGTGCGCATTGGCACTTGTTGATAGTGCCTCCGCATCGGTGCCGGAATCAATGGTTGGGAATTTGGGATGCAATCCTGGCTAACGGTCTTTCATTCGGAAAAAAAAATGATCACGCACAACATGTCAAAGTACAGAGCCTGGCACTTTTGTGAAATGAAGTGCTGAAGGACCGCGCATGCCTTTTTTCGCCAGAATGCAAAAGGCAGGCTCGCGTTTCTTCTGCGGGATCGAAAGGTGGCAGAAGGCACACTCTCAAGCAAACACGACAAATAACAAAACGACGCAGCGCGCGAATTGCGAACGAAAAAAAAAAACGAACAAGAAAGCACAGTGCGCATACGGCCAAAGCGCTGCCATAGGTTATGAACGTTTTTCTCTCCCTAATTGGGGTCGTCGGAGGCACGAGGGGGTGCCCAAAGTTCTCAGTTACTGTAATACACCTGCTTTCAGCGTAATGCCCTTGAGCAATCACAAGCTTCCTGCGGGAAGCGAAGAGTGAATTTAGCGGAGAGTGATACGGCGGCCCCAGTGCATCAGCACGGGCAGGGGAAGGGGGCAGATGAGCGCGGGCTGTGGGTTACCAGAGCATTCTTTACCATTCTTGCCCACTAAAGCTGGTGACGGTACGGGCGTCTGCAGACGTATGCTAATTGTGGTGCCGTTCAACTCCTCCACCTCAGGAAAGTTAGAGTAGGCATCGTACACAACAAGGTAATGCTTCCCAGCATGCTCGCACAAGTCAGCTCCCACCCTGTACCAGGGGCGACTGGGCGTATCCCGTAACAGCAGAGGTTCAGCCGGCTGTTTGTACGCATGTATCTGCCAAGTCGGACACCGCTCAGCCATTTCTCTTATGTCAGCTGCCATCCTGGGCCAGTACATGAGGCTGCATGCTCGTGATTTGCACTTCGCTATGCCCAGATGCCCTCGATGCAACCGACAAAGCATTTCCTTTCGAAGCTCGGAAGGAATGACAACTTTGGTACCTTTCAACAACACACCTTCCACCACTGACAGTTCACTGGTGTGCGTTTTCCACACCCCGTTCAAAGACATTGACGCCTGCAGTTTTGCCATGATTTGCTGCAGCTCCGGGTCCCTAGCTGTGACATCTTTCAATTGGTACATTGTTCTCTTGCTCACCCGGTCCTCCAAGACACTTATGGCATGCACTTCCAAGTCATCTGAGAAGTTATCTGACAAGCATTTTCCTTGCAACCTGGAAAGAGTGTCAGCAATAACCAGTTTCTTTCCAGGAACAAATTGCAACAGGTAGTCGTATTTCAGCAGTCGCAGGAAGAGCCTTTAAAGTCGAGGCGGAATGTCTCCGAGTCCTTTCTTCGAGATAGATATTATGGGGGTCACAGCTCTGACTGCTAGGGCTGGCACGCTGGTGCTAGAGAGCGACAACTGCTTCTAGCCCTTTGAGCGTTACTACAAGAATAGACCCCCATATTCTTGGCGCCCAACGTGGGGCCAGAGGTGTGACAAACCGAGTGTCTGTGCGAGCGACTGCCGACGCACAGACTAGCCATGGCGGCGAGCGGGATTGACATCCAGTCCCTGCTGTGGTTGTCCAATACGGCTTCTCAGCAGCAACATCCTGGTCACGGCACTCACTTGGCTGAGACGCCTAGGCGAGCCGTCCGGACGCCTAGCGCGATGGGCGCTACTCCTCCAGCGTTACGACTTTACCGTGCGCTACAGGAGGGGCAAGAACAACGTGGTGGCGGACGCACTTTCGCGCGCGCCCGTTGACGGCTTGGGAAGTAACAACACTGCCCACTCCGCCGCGCCCGACAGCCAGAGCAGCGCGACTGCCGCGCAGCTCACACAACGCCCCGAGGGAAGGGACACCCCGCCTTCCCAGGGCGAAAGCGTGAACCACTTGGAAGGCATCAGTTCCGTGGTGAGCGTTTTCAGCAGAAGGGAGCTATTGGAGGCACAGCGGGAGGATCCATTTTGTCGAAAAGTGTTCGACGGGCTCAGGGAGCCGGGCGGCGCGGCCGCGGCGCACATGGAGGCAACTGGTATTGTTGTCCGTGCGGGGCGCTCGAATACAGCTGGTAATGCTGTGAGCGCGATGGATTCCTATCTGCTCGACTCCGATGGCATCCTGCTGAGATATATCCCCTCCGAGAAGGATACACACGAGTCCTTCAAGGTGGTGATTCCACGCACGTTGAGAGGAGCACTTTTACGCTACTTTCATGACACGTGCATCGCTGGGCATGCGAGTGGCCCTAAGACTTACCTCAAGTTGTGCCGCCTCGCTACCTGGCCTGGCATGAAGCGGGATGCGATAAGCTACGCCCGCTCGTGCGACGTGTGCCAGAGGGAACGAGTGGCCTGTGGAGAACACCCTCCCCCGCCAGCAGGCAGCCGCACCGAGACGCAAGGCTCGACAACAGAGCCCGGCGCCTCGTTACAACTTGCGCCCACGGCAGAAACAACTCTGACCAACACGCAGGGAGTAATTTCTCCTGCTTAATATGGACGGAACACCCCTTCCATATTTCGCACCACGGCTTCCGGAGCAAGCACACGCTTTCTCGTCGGAAAAGACCGAGAGGGGTTAGACTAGCTCAAAAAAAAAAAGAGAAAGTGTAAATCTGGAAAGTAACTAAAAAGAAAAGACAGCTTTGCAGCCGCAGGCCAACCTTAACAGCGTGCCCGGAGGAGAGCCAGCAGACGCCGCAACGGCCGTTGCGGCTTCGAACACCGGGAGCCGGGCCGTTTGGAAGGCGGCCGCATTCCGGAGCCAAGAGCCCGCTGTCGCCACCAAGTTGCGCAGAAGAAGAACAGCTTCCGGTCGGCCGCGGGACGAGCGAACGAGAATTCGGAGAAACCGGGGCCTGTGTCTACCATGGCGAAAACTGCAGCAGAGAGGCCGCCTTGGAGTCCCCCTGTCCCCGCGGCAGCGGCTTCGCCCGCAAGAGAAGCTTGGTGCCCCGCTGGGCCCGCCTCGCAAGTCCTCTGCGGCAGAGGGAAAATGGGTCGGCGCGCCTTTGTCGCCCCCCAACGAGAGGAAAAGAGGGCGAGCCAAGAGCAAGCGGTTCATCCAGCTGAGTGGGGGCCTGCCGTACGCTACGACACGGTGCGTAATTGCCCTGAGCCTGCCTGCCGCCCGCGCGTCCCGGCAAAGCTGCCCTGGCCGACTCACGGGACCTGCGGTCATCGACCCCCTCCAACCCTGGGCTCCACGGTCGTCCATGGCGGTCGTCTACACTACCTTTCTGCCCTGGCGCCCACGGCCTTCAACGACGGCACTGCTGGCTGTGAGCTGAATCTTTTCTTAATTGGTTTTAAAGTTAAACGGCCTTTCGCCGGCCCCACTCGGTATACCCTTTTTGTGAACGCGGTCTCTTCTTGGCCGTAGGGCAGTTTTAAGGAGGGGGGGATGTGGGGATACACATGAATCCCCTGCCCCATTGTAACGGCCGCGCGTAATTATCACGCGATGCTATGCGCGCGCCGTTCGGAAGGTTTGCGAGGGAGGGCACTCACGCCGCCCCCGCTTCCTTTCTCGCCCCGCCGCGACGCCGCTGCAGGGACTTTCCCTCTTTCTCCTTTCACAACGGAGAGACCTCCTCTCCACAGCCCGGGAAGAAGGCGCGATTCTCCCGAAGCTCGCTCGTCTTCTGGCGGGAGCCGTGCACACGCACGGATCGGAGATCTGCCACGGAGACCGCTGCCCTTATCGCCCGGCCACCGTGTGTGACTTGACCGCCGCGGGCCGTGAGCGAGGAACCACGCGAGGTGAGCGGAACCTACTTCCCCCACATTTTTGCGTGCGTTCTGCCCTTTGTGTTTTCCACCCCCGTACGCGAGCGGAACATCCTCGCTCGTTATGGCGGTTGTATTGTTGCTGCTGCACTGTATTGCTCGGGAGCAATAAACGCTCCTCCGAGTAGCATACTCGTGTTTGTCCCCTCTGGCCCGAACCCGCCGTGGTTGCGACTCACCGCACCGCGGGTTGGGGGTCACAGCTCTGACTGCTAGGGCTGGCACGCTGGTGCTAGAGAGCGACAACTGCTTCTAGCCCTTTGAGCGTTACTACAAGAATAGACCCCCATAATATCAATGGGCTGTGATCGGTCTCTATAGTGATTCTTCGGCCCAAAACAAACTCATTAAACTTCTCACAGCCAAACACTATTCCAAGGGCTTCCTTTTCAATCTGTGCATATCTGCGCTCAGTTTCTGTCAGGACCTTTGACGCATAGCCCACAGGCCGCCAGTCGCTACTATGCTGCTGGAAAAGGGCTGCACCCAATGCAAAGGCGGATGCGTCAGTGGACAGCTTTGTAGGTGAAGATGGATCAAATATAGCAAGTACAGGAGCTTGCGTCAGCATTTCTTTTAGACGGTGTTGAGACGCGGGTTCTCAGTTGTCGTCGGGACGCGGATCCGCTGTCGCCGACCGGCCGGAGTAATGACTAGACGGGGTACTGATTTGAAGCAACATGAAAAAGGTAAATGTATTCAGATATTTACAAGCGAGAAGCACGCTACACGGCACGATGTAACACAACAGGAAATGACACAGACAAAGGAAACGGGAGCCCTTAAATAGACTCGGCACAGACTCCCGCCCGTTTTCGTCCAATCAGGAGCGTCGTGGTGGCTGATTGGCCTGGAAGGCTTGAACGCCATCCCTGGTAGCGTTCCGGTAGCTGTCCGGCCCGAACGCACAACGCGCTACACGATGACGACGCGCGGGCTCGGAGAGACGCAGTCTTGGACGCCGTCCTTGGGGAGCGTCTCGGTAGCTGACCGACCGAACGCGCAACTCTCTCCACGAAGACGACGCGCAGGCTCGTTGAGACGCAGGCCTGGACGCCAACCTTGGGAGCGTTCCGGTGTTGGAAATTCACGTTCACAACAACGGGCCCACTCAATGTCGTGCGCTCTAGTCCATTCAAAAATAGAGTCCTCACGTAACAGACCACGAAGTGATTCTGTCTGACTTGCTAAGTTTGGCAAATACTTGCTGAAATAGTTGACTGCTCCAAGTAGCCTCTGGACTTCATTTTTCGTAGCTGGCTTCTGGCAATGGGCTAGGCACTCTACCAGATCTGGGTATGGTTTGATGTCTTGCTCACTTATTCTGTCTCCAAGCAAGTCGATCTGTTTCACTCCGAACCTACATTTGTCCCAGTTGAGAGTGAGGCCAGCAGCACTGGCCGTTTCCAAGGCTCTGTACAGTCTTTCCTGGTGCTCTTCCCATGAGGCACCCCAAACCAAAATGTCATCGATGTAGATGCGTACCCCTGGTAGCCCGTCGAAAATCTCTGTCATTGTCCTTTGAAATATCTCTGGAGCCGATGAAATGCCAAAAGGTAGCCTTAGGAACCGGTAACGACAAAATGGACTGCTAAATGTGCAAATTCTCGAGGACATGTCATCAAGCGGGATTCGTGGAATCTACTATTGGCGTCAAGCGTGCTTAAATATTTCGCTCCTGCCAGTTCACTTTCGATCTCTTCCCTGCGCGGAAGTTGAAAGTGTTCCCTCTTCAAAGCCTCGTACACTTTTTTTGGGATCCATGCAAACGCGAAGTTGACCATTCTTCTTTCGAGCAATAACAAGTGGGCTTACCCAGTCAGATGGCTCTCGTACCTTGGTAATGATGCCTGCAGCCTCCAGGCGATCAAGCTCCTCTTTCAGCCGCGATCGAATTCCATGAGGTACCCGCCGCGCTGGCTTTGCGACTGGACGGGTGCCGTCTTGAAGCGTCATGCTGTATTCCCGCTTCAGTTTTCCGATGCCCGTGAACAACTTGGGATACTGCCGGCGAACGCACTCGGACAAGGCCTCTTCTTTTTTTGCTGCTCTGATTCTGTTGACAACACCAAACTGCTCACAAGCCTGCAGTCCCAAGATCGCCTGACGCCCCTTCTTCAATACAAAGAATTCCATTAGTCGAGTGTCGGCGCCAATCCGAACCGGGAGGCATACCTTGCCCATGTGCACGATTTCATTCCCGCAGTAGCTGCGTGGTACGGCCCTGGCTGGATCTGGCTGCTGCTTTGTTCCCAGGGATTCAAAGCCGCGCGGCAGCAGGTTGGCCTGCGCGCCTGTGTCGACTTTCAGCCGCACTTCTCCTCCCGAAATACGAGTCGCTACCTCCCAGTCGCGCGCATCAGCAGCGCTCGCTTTCTTGCATGCTGTAGATACGTGCAGCACGGTAAAGCCGTCGTCGTCGTCCGGCCGCTCGGCAACCTCGTTAACATCCGCTGCTCTGCTTTGCAGCAAACTGCGAAATGATTCTGCCTTCCGCACCTAGCATATTTCTTCCCATATGCTGGACACTCGCGAGGCCTATGCGAGCGGTTGCAGTAGCCGCATTTGTTTTCTTGGTGTCTCCCTTTGCCGTAACCCAGCGCATCGTTCCTGTGCTGCTGATGCTTGTTTTTCTCTTTCCACACTGCGCCGACGCTATTGTCATCACTCCACGCTTTGCTTTGCGCGGCAGCGATTTCCTCAGCCTTTGCCCACTTGACGGCTGTGGCGAGTGTCAAGTCCTTTTTGGCTAGAAGCTTTTCCCTCAGCGTCCTACAAGATGTGCCGTACACTATTTGGTCACGCAGCATCGATTCCCGAAGGGTGTCAAAATCGCAGGTTTTCGATTTCAGTTGCAGATCTCGATAGAAGGGCTCGAAAGGCTCACCTTCGGCTTGCGTGCGGTTCCGGAACACGTAGCGCTCGAACGTCTCATTGCTCTGCGGTAGGCAGTAAGCTTCAAAAGCTTGCACCCTAGTCCTTCTTGTCTTCATCGGTAAAATCGAAGGTGTTGTAAACGTCGATTGCCTCTTGACCGGCGAGGTGAAGCAAGATTGCGGCTTTCTGGGCGTTGCTGCAATGTCTTCCTGGTTCCGAGGACTAAGTGGCGATGAAGTAGAGCACCCGCTGCTTGAATCGAGTCCAGTTGTCCGCCACATTATCCCCGAAACGTAACGGCTCTGGAGGCGGAAGCTCCGTCATTTTTTGGCACGGGAACTGGTCACTTATGACACCATGTATACAAGAGACCGACACGTGCGCTGGCCATAGAACAACCAAGGTAGATGTACCATGGTAGCGTAGGCTGCATAGAAGCCCATACGTTCAAAGCATGGCGGCTCACAGTGCGCAGCCAGCGCCGTCTTCGAAATGCGTGGACAACTAAAAAGTGACGTCATAATTAAAACAAAGACGCGACGTTGAAGTCACGTGCTTTAATGACGTCATATTCGTGACGTCAGCATCACGTGTTGCTTGGCGGGAAAAATAAACTGCTGAACGCCGCGACGCTTCAGCGCGACACCCGACACGAGAACGAAGAAAGAAGACACGACGAGTGCCGACCACCAACGCTATTTTTAGGTAGTCAGTTCTCGTTGTGCCTTTTTCCTTCGTCCTCGCCTCAGGTGTCGCGCTGAATGTCGCAGGTGTAGCGCTGAAGCGATGAAATGTGACGCCGCCAGACAGGTTATCGCTCGCACATCGTGCAACCGCACACCTCTTTTTTGCGTACGGAGGCCCCATGGCCACAGACGATGCCCTTTTGGGGCAAAAGCGACAGAACCGCACCCAACCGAACGAAACTACACAGAAGCGCTGGCAAAAGGGAAAAGCGGAAACTGTACACGAACGATGCACACCAAGAACTCGTGCAACAAGCAACGAGGAAAAAGTAGGGTATAGTGAACTAGATTCTAGTTCACTATAAAGTAGGGCTAGCAGAATCGAGTTTCAAAATGGTCAAAAGATATGACAAGGGCATGGTATGACATCAGAGCACCGTCAACCTTGGCATCGTCCCGCTGCCATTGCCGCTGCTCTGAGCGAACGCTGTCATAAAAATTTTTACAAAGCAAGCGCTATACTTTCTAACAAAATGCACACAACTAAAACATTTTAAAAAAGAATCACTGCAATTGTTTTCGAATGCTTTTGAAACACAAAATATGTCCTAATTATTTTCCTCTTCTAGTCGTGTTTGTCCACTCATTTCATTTTGGCGCTTTAGTTCCACCACTAATTTGATGTCGCTAGCACTTGGTTCTGGACCGCATTCACGTTCCGGCTTCGCAACCTATTTCAATTGACCTTGGAACATGGAGGGAAAAAAAAAAGAGGAGAGGCCGTCACGTGACATTTTGTGAAGCCGGAAACAAGCTCGGCGCCATTTTACTCCGGCGGGCTTCTGTCTACATTTCGCCGCCGCGCCGATTGCGCGCGCGTTTCAAAGCCAACGAAGGAGCGTGCTACCGCATGGGCGCAGGCCCCCGCGCGAGTGGCGCTTGGCTGCTTGCCGGTTTAGGGTGCCCTATGTTGGTGTTCGTCAGCGGAAAAGTTAATAAAGCGGAAATACCCGTGTCAGACAGGCGGCTACTTCCAGTTACTGCTTCGTACTGCGTCGTACAATGCTGCCATGCATGACCACACCCCACCTTAGAGTTCAACCTGCCTTTTATTGCAGCTCTTGTCGCTGAATGTTGCAATCTGCCTCCATTGTGTATGTTTTGGAAGCTGGCAGTGTCAACAGTGCCTTCTGTTGCAGCAGTGAGGATTAGAAAAATTCTGCAGTACTTTTTGTTGGTGTTGAATACCATACTTATCTTCATTGCATGTTTTCGTGCGGCTGGCCATGCAAGGAATGCTTTCTCATACAGCAGTGAGGATGGGCAAATATACTAATAAGTTTGAGTTCTTCACCCTGAACACAAAATGTAGTATCATAGCGTGTTGTAATGGTGGCCGTGCCAACAATGACTTTTGATTCACAACTCCAAAAGCCATTCATAGAGGCGACAGAAACGGAGAGGGCCAAAGTGCATATAGTAGACGGCAGGGGAGGATTTATAGATGGGGGTGGGGGAGGGGGGGGGCGTCGCTTCCCTCCAAAAGACTGAAATTTTACATAGGACAACCATTCTGAACACCTTTTTCTCAATTAAAAAATTTCAGAAAATATACGTTTAAAATGTGACTGCCCCCTCCGTAAATCCACCCTTTGTAGCATGGCAACATCGCATATGTTTCACATCTACAGATCTAGTATTGTGCATAATATATATGACTGTAGCTTTTCAGACTTCTAGAAGTTTAGGAGTCCCCAGTGGCTGCAGTATAAGTTTCATGGTGTTGTGCCTCATTTCAATGCTGTGTTTCATATTTAATGTGCAGAGCTGCAGCTGTACGCTCCACTTTTCTCTACTTGGTGAAATACTAGCTTGTAATGTCACTGCATAGTAGCACACTTTACTTGTGATCGACAATACAGGCAATGAAAGTCGATCTGTTGTACGTAATGAATGCATCAAATTATTTTTCTTCAACATAACCACAGGCCCTTTTGCTGGGCTAGTTGGTGTGACGTTATGTTCAGGAAAGTAAAAACAGCATAAATTTTACACAAACCACACAGAAAGATGGACAGGACGGGCGCTGTCCGTCTTTCTGTGTGTTTTGTGTAAATTTAGCGCTGTTTTTACTTTCCTGATCACAATAACAACCACAAGCATCAATGAAATTCAGCGCACATGCGGATCCTCATTTCACCACGTACTTTTTACGACAAATAACACTATCACAGGACATGGGCACAATAAACGCATGTGAGAAAAGGCCTCCAAATTCAGTTAGAGCTTCGCCTTTTTCGCACTTCTTGACCATGACATCAGCTAGAAAAGCAGTTGCAAACCTGCTACAGGAAACCGGTATAAACATAGCGCGTGACGAAAAGCACAGAATTGGCCACGATATTGATACATGCAAAGAGACAGAATTGCATGCACTAGAAGAGAAAGAAGTTAGTTGGCTCTCGCTCGCGCGCTCGGACCACTGAGGGACCGCCGCAGTTTTTCGTACTCCGGTGTTCGATTTCGCGTTGCACGCTACAATATGAACGAATACACTTGAGCCCGGCACGTCCCAGAGGCAAATAGCTCGCTAGACGCTTCAAACGTTACACGCTTCAAACGGGCATGTAACAAAGTTTCTGTATACTAAGAGCAAAGCGAGCGCAGCTGCTTCCTTTACAATATCGCTCTCCGCCCATGTCATGGCCCCCGCCGCTCAAACAAGCGCAATCGTCGAAAAACGAAAATGACAGTTATACCGACGTCAGTGGCTTTGCAAGAACACGCATAGGTAGCAACGAGGTTTCACTGCCGATGTAAACGGGAGAGCGAATGGCACACACACACTGCTTCGTACAGGACGCGAAACGTCCGCACAATGCGCCGACGACCGCTCTAGCGCACGCCGTATTGAATCACTGGTGAACGAACAGCGCGAATGCAGCGGCGGTCTCCCGACGGCTCCGAGCAGTGACGCAGTAGACGAAATGCCCGTGCGATCGTGGTCGCCGAGCACGTTGAAATCAATGCACGCAACAACGAGAGTTTTGCGGCGAATTCCACCTGAGATATGAGTGAACGGCGCCAACGTCAGCCTGTGAGCACGATCAAAAAATGGCTGAGGCTTAGCTAAGGTTAAGCCTTGTCAGATGCGAAGCATATTGATGGCTAGGCTTGGTAATACATGGCTTTCCTTGGTTGAATACTTGGTCATTTTAATACAACCACTAGAAGCCTTCGTCGTGGGGGAAGACAACGGCATGGCTACAGCGGAACGCCGACTAACCCCGAGACGCGCGTTGGGTGAGCGCCTGGATTGCCACGGAAGCCGCGTCCGCCTGCCCGGTGGAGCGAGCGTTTCACCTACACCGAGTGTGAACGCGCGTTCGAAATGCGCGGGAATGCCGCTCGAGGACATTCCGGCGTCTGTGCGATGGCATCGTTCTCCCTCTCCCAGCGCGTGACGGCGATCTGTCGTGACGTCATCGTGTCACGTGGTTGGTCGCGTACAGCTCCGAGCGACGGCGCGAGATGGGGGACCTGTTTCTCATCTGTCATGACGTCACCGTGTCACGTGGTGTGACGTCATCCTGTCACGTGGTGTGACGTCATTTTGTCACGGGGTGTGACGTCATCCTGTCACGGGGTGTGACGTCATCGTGTCACGTGGTTGGTCGCGTACAGCTCCGCGCGAGGTGGGGACCTGTTTCTCATCTGTCATGACGTCATCGTGTCACGTGGTGTGACGTCATCGTGTCACGTGGTTGGACGCGTACAGCCACGGTGACGGCGTGGGGCATAGCTCTAGCAATATGCTTCGCATAAAACAAACTCGAGCAGTTGAGGAAAGCACGCCTACGCCGCACCTCAAATGCTACGCCGCGGCCGTCTGCTATCGCCCGGTTTGTAAACAGCAACTACAACGCCGTTGCTAAGCTGCCGGAGCAAGATGGCCTCCCAATCGAGAAAAAACCACGTGATTTCCTCCACACTTTTCTCCCAGGGTGCTGTGTGGAAAGGGCCTCTCCTCTTTTTTTCCTTCCTCCATGAAGCGGGGCCTCTCGCTTCACCACCGATTCATTGTCGCCGCTACTCCGTGTATTAAGTTCACGGCAAACGAAAGGCGCATGAAGCTATCGCTTTGTCTGATGATGCCCTCACCACAAGATTTTAGCGATGAAATACGCCATATTTTCAGATTGTTTTTTTACAAAGCTGCTAGGCTTAGCGAGTACGCATTGTTTGGTCGCCGTAGAGATGACTTGGTGGGACGTTCGAATAGAGTTTCCCGCCTCAGTAAAAACACACACTTATAATTTTACTCTTAAATCGTGTGTCTGCAATAATGACAGTTTCTGACGAAGAAATGAACGCATATTTTAAAATCTTTTTTAAGAGTATCTTTTTGGTTGGCCGTAGTGGCGCTGCAATCGATAAACGCAAGCCTGGCTCCGCTGCGTAGAGAGACCCCTATTCTATAACTCATCGGCGCACTCGTACGTAGCGCAGGGGCCCGCTATTTTTTGGGGGCCCCCAAGCCTTGGGGCACCCTATTCTAAAAATCTCTATTGAGAAGCTGGCCAGCGCATGTCCAACGTGCATAGAACGGGTCAGCATGTCCGTGCCTTGGTCGGAAACAGAGGAGCCGTGGCCTAGAATCCACGTCTATTTAGCGGGTTCTGTGTAAGATCACCTGCTGATGATTGTGGTAGATTCTCATAGATCGAGGTAACTCCAATGAAGACGGCCAGTTCGGGAAAAAACAATTCAAGCACTGCAGACGATGTTCACCCGATTCGGCTTGCCGAGGACCCTTGTGACTGACAACGGGCCGCAGTTTACTAACGAGGAGTTCAGGACATATATGAAGTACAATGGCATCGGTCATATGCGGACAGCTCCTTGCAAGCCATAGTCTAATGGTCTGGCGGGCCGATAGCTCCTGCAGCAGGCTGGCATTCCTCCAATCGATCTCCCTCAATGTATTCCAAACACCCATCTCCAATCGAATCTCCGCCTCACCCCCAGCCCACGAAACGTGTCCCCTGCCCTTCACGCGGGCCGGCGACATACGCATGCCTCATGCCCCTCCTTTTAGAGCGAAAGCACTACTTAACGAGGTCAAACCAGATCAGCGGTTTGTGTGATGCTTGACCTTGGGCAAACCATAAAAAATAAAATAAATATTTCCGCGACTGGGATTCGACAACATGACGGTGCGAACAGAACAGCTTCGCTGGCTACTGCACGAGAGCACCAGGCTATCGCCGCAGCCGATCACGCCTGGTATTAAACTGCAACACACTCTCGCGCTGTGCACTGCACATCATCATCTTCATCAACTAATGCTACTATCAAAATAACATTCGTGCTATGAGCTATGTGGCGGTAGGTACCCAAGCAAAATTGGCCAACTGCCTACCATCGGTCCGTGCTTGTCTTATTATGGGATGCCGATTTAATCGGCTCGCCGAGTTTGGCAAGTGCCCGGGATGACATGAGGAGCCAGGCGCGTTGGCATCAATTCGGTCACCAACTCCGGACCGGCCATTTAGGTCAAGACACCAAGATAGCCACTGCCGATCGGCCCGAAAGGCCGGGAAAAGGTCGTTGGGCCTGCGCGGCTGGCCGAGCGGTCCCGTATCTCGAACAATTTGCAACCGGCGCGCTAGCACTGATTCGCCACCAGTCACCGATGCGATGTTTTGAAGATTCTGTGGCGGTTCAAAAAATCTGAAATCTTCAGTGGGAACCTGCATCAGTCGTCGTAATTTAGACACCGATGTTCCCTCCAGAAGGAACGTATTCGGAAGGAAAAGGAAATAGCACGATAACTTATTAGTGATTTACGTGACCATCTCCGTGACCGGTTCGCGGAGACGGCACGCGGGTACAGGTCACTGCACTTTTTTGTTTGTGGGAAGACTGGTTCTCACTGGTGAGCTCTAGTTTCATGCCGTTGGTGGCGCCGCGTTGCGGCGGCGGCTTAATCGTTGCGTAAGCGTTTCAGGAGGCTGCTCTTAGCGGCCGGTGTGTGCGGGCGCGGCCGCTCGATGGAAGCGCACTGCCGTGGCGCAGGAGTGGCGGAAGTTTTGCCTGCTTGCTTCAACACGCAAGCAAGCGATCCCATTCCGGTCGCTCACGTCTTCAGGTAAGCGATAATTATCCTAACATACTGTTACAGGAACTGCCAAGTGTTCAGAACAGTATATGACTGCCGCGGGCGTTATTAATGAAGTCGCGTGTTGACGTGCGGCGAATTTTTCATGCGTCGCTAATCTGGCGCTCGTTGCGAATTAAGTCCGTAAGCGATAGTTCGACCGTGTGCCAAGCTCCCGTTACGCAGTATGTGCATTTTTCGTGGTAGCGAGCTGTTCAGATATGGCCTCCGAAATGCAAATGCGTGCGCATTTTTTTTTTTTTTGTCAGTGCATGAGTATCGCTGTCACGGGTACCAGGTTAATTTTTGCATGCCGCGACGTGCATTGAGGACACACTTAAAGTATGTTAGGTTTTATTAAAGGAGGCGCCAAATTTTCATTGTCTCTCTCTCTTTGTAATGGTGCGCAAGACATGAGTATAAGATTGCCACGTGGCAACTTATGCATGTCTATGCATAAACTAGCGGCCACGTGAGCATGGTATTCGGCTACGCCAGTGAAATAATTTGTTCTCACGTGCTGTTTCTGTTCCAGGTTTCGTGAAATTATCTCATGTTTCTTAACATTGCGGCTTTTGGGGTGGGATGTTTCGGAGGGGTTTAAACCGAGAAAGAAGCCGCGTTTCTTTTTTTTCTTTTTGTTTTTTTTCCTCAAGCGACCTAAAGTGCAAGCGCAGCATTGCAGTCTGTTTCAACTTGCTATCTTGTACAGTACCTGTGCTTTGCATTGTACGTGCACATACTATTTTATTTACTGCACCGTGCACCATGCCTTGATGTATAACGCCGACCCAATTTGATAATTTACTCTGTGTTTCACTCTCGTTTTTTCTATATTTTGTTATTATGTATGACGCGAACCCTTGTGCGTTTTTGTCTGCTCCCCCCCCCCCCACACACACACACCTATGCAATGCCCACTCGGGCCCTTCGGGTGCTTAAATAAATAAAATAAATATTATGGATTCATACCAACTGTCGAAACCGAAATAGCATGAGAAAAGGAATTTATATTCACCGCGTGTATGCGGAGACCACGTCGTGATTTATGCACCACATACAGGGCGTCCGAGCTAACTTGAGCCAAGGGTTAATTATAAAAGTCAGGCGAGTGAAACCAGTTGCGTACTGGTTACAGCCATCTTGTGCACCACAGGTAATTTTTTGTTTGGCAATTAATTGATTAAATTTAATTATCTAAATTAACAAATATTAACTTTATACTACAAAATGGATTTCGAAAGTTGTAGAGCACCTTCAGAAACTCCCATTGAAAATTGGTTTTTGAGGAAAGGAAATAGCGCAGTATCCGTCTCACGTCTCGGTGGACACCTGAACCGCGCCGTAAGGGAAGGGAGGGAGGTATGAGTGAGAGGAAGACTGAGGTGCTATAGTGGAGGTCTCCGGAATAATTTCGACCACCTGGGGATCTTTAACGAGCACTGACATCGTACAGCACACGCCATCATATAAGGAAACCTTCACGTGTGTATCTTTTTCCTATCTCCAAAGAAAACCCGTGAAGTCAAGAGTTTGGCAGAAACCCGTCTGGTCGGGATGGGACATGACGAAAAAAAGAATGGCACCGACCAAAAAAGAAAGATGGAATGACGTTTCGGCTCCCACACGGGAGCCTTGTTCACAATGAGGCGAAACGGGGAACCGTTGCCTTATATACGGCGTATCACAGAACTCAGACATCTTGCGTATACAGGGGGCAGATTACCATGATTACGGTTCAGCGTATTTGCTGTCGTCTGAATAATCAGCGAAGATAGAGCCGTGATGCTCTGTTCCTCTCTTTCGCTACCACACGTCCCTGTGTCCAGTCAATGTTGTGTTCGGCAGATACCGAATGTTCGGCCAGCGCGTTCGAAGTCACCCGCCGGTGCCTCACGTCATTCTGGTGCTCGCGCAATCTTCTTTCAAAATCCCCTGACTCGCCGATGTACACGGCTGCGCAGTCAGAAAGGAAAAACTCCCGGGCGTCGTATACGCAATCCCATGTGCCGTCCGTCGCAGGGGCCTGGAAGGTACGCAGGATCGTTATTGGACTTGGCCGCCTGTTTGTGTGTCATTGTTGCACAAGGTCTGCAGCGCGCCTTCTGTCCCCATGAGATACTCCTGCAGCCAGCACCATGTCTGCTTTCTCTTCTTACGAAAGCGGCATGTCTGCAATGTCTGCAATGGAACAATCTTCCTGAAACCGTTGTCATCGAAACTAATCCCACCAGATTTAGGCAGCTAATAACAGACCACTTGATCCAACTATAGCTACTTCCCTCGCGATGCTCTGAGTGCAATTTGAACTGCTTGTGTTATTGCGACACCCCCCCCCCCCCCCCCCAAGTGTTTTCCCACTTATTTCATTTCCGTACTTTTTAATGTGTAATTTATATACTACTGCTTTGCCATATATATTCTGTTCTATTTGAATCACCTGACGCTAATTTCACGTCAAATTTGTTATTCTTGTTATTTTTTGTTCTTTTGTTATGCTTTTCTATGCTTACATGCTTTTGTATGACTGTTTCACATCACTGTCTCCCCCCCCCCCCCCTTATGTAATGTTCCAGACGGGATCTTTAAGGGTTCAATAAATGATGATGATGATGATGACTACACCAAAGCTTACATCTCACATGTGACTGGCGTCACAAAAGCACATGACAAAATTGCCTGACCACCCAGCGTTCAAAATCCTCTTTTGGAAGCGACAACACTGTCGCCTAAACCTCCCGTCAAAAAAGTATGCGTCGTATTTCTCTTCTACCTCTCAGTTACAAAGCGAACTCGCCATCTCAATATCTTGTCAGATTGGGACAATGTCGAGAGCGGCGCGCTGGCTGCAACTTGCACCGTCACGCGTGCCAGCTGGCTGACGAGGACGAGGAACGATCGCCTAAAAATCGGCCCGAGGACATCATCATCATCAAATCGGCCCGCCGCTCCGCTGCTGCGGGACCGTCGAGTCAAGGCTGCAGCTGATTTCGTTTGCTCAAACCACGCTTGACAACAGCACAATCGTGTCGCGCGAATCCGTGTCAGGCGTTCTTTTGTTTTTTGTTTTTTTTGTATTTCGCGGGCTTTCTTTGGAGCTGAGGAAAAAGACACGCGTGAGGGTTTCCTTATCGTGAATGACGGAATGGTGGTTTCTGAAGGTGCTCTACAACTTTGAAATTCCAGTTTGTCCGCTAGTCAATATTCATCAATTTAGATAGTTAAACTTAATTATCTATAAATTAATTGCCAAACAAAATATTGCCTGTGGTGCGCAAGATGGCTGCCACCAATATGAAACTGGTTTCACTCTCTTGTCTCTAATATCTTATTTTTTAAACCTTGGCTCAATTAGCTGGGACACCCGCGGTATACTCGTATGCAGAATGTATGCCTGTAAATATGCTTCTGAGTGCTGTGTGCTTGCTCATCTTGAGAGGTAATCAGATGAATTATGAGACCTTCATACATGAGCCACTTCTATCATGTCCAAAATTGCTGGACTAAAATTTTAAATATTGCAAAATTGTAAGGTACTGTTATAAAAATATTGAAGGTAATGGTCCATTCTTCTGATGTGCAGCAAAATCTTTCTTTTGAAGTTTTTCCATCCCTCGCATTGAGCAGTTGCAACTCCATTAGAAAACCAATGGGGAACGCTTTTGACTATAGCAAGGAAATACAAGCCCGCTAATGGGAGATCTGCAGATATATGGATTGTTATATTGAAATCTTACAATATATGAAGAAAAAAAAAATGCATTCATAAACCCTTTCCTGTTCAAAAATGCTTTTGTCCAGAATAGTTGGGTACAATACTGCACTTCTTACCTTTGCTGTCTGATTGTACTTTGTTATGCCATTTTACTTTAATTGTAGGTAATCATCACTATGGCAACTCTTTCAATCTTTCACCAGGCATAAAGTTGCCTTTTGCAAAAGCTCGTGTTCACTTAGCCCACTGTGATATTTAGGAGTGGTGTGAGCGTAATTGTACTACAATATGAATATGTATGCACACGTCAGCATAATTTCCCATTGAATTTGCATATGTATTTGTGTTGCAGGTTGTGCACGAAGCGGCTTCCCAGACGCAACACTGGCCGCAGACGGAGTGGTGGTCAAACAATGGCTTGTGGGGACCAAGCCCAATACAGGGAGGGCAGTCATAATGGCTGAATACAACGCCAGGACCAGCAGCAGTGACGGAGGATACAACCGAGTTGCCCCAGTGTCTTCCAGCCTTAGTCCCCAAAATATTTTCACTTTTCGTGTACAGAGCTGTCAGTGGTTTTTTTCTTTCTGTAAAAGTGAAAATTGCTTGCTGAATCGTCTTAAACAAACTGCATGCTTAGTATTTAAACATGGTAAAGAACCCAGCAATGACTTAACTTTTTCGCTACCGCGGAGAAATGGACGGTTTGGAGTGTACTGAAAGAAATTTTTTTTCACAAGAAGCAACACATCCAGCGCATACTGCAATGCATGAAATTGTAGCTTATTAGTTACACTTCTGAATGAAACAAACAGAAGAGTTATGTGTGCAAAATTACATCAGCGTTTATTCGTGAAATATTCCAGAAACACGAAAAAAGTATATAGCAAAAAAAAATTGCCGGCTGCTCTAAGCCAAGAACTTGATTACAGGAAAACTGGGATATACAAACTGTTGCACATGATTATAGCTGTCATTATTCCCAGTTTCAGCTATGAGGAAAAATTATTGCACTTTCTATGGCCGGTCAAGTCAGGGGTCATGACTGCGGTGCCACTGTGAAAAGCAATCAGGGGTGAAGATGTGAAGCAGAGGTAAACTGACAGGTACTTCACATAACGTTTGATCTTTGTCCATGTCTTGTTCTCTGCTAGCCGAGCTTGCAATTCCTTCTTTTTTCCATTTTTTTTCGGTTGGTGTCGAATGTATTCTATGGGAGGATTGGGGGTGTGGACTACTTTTACCTCATCATACCCGAATATTTATTGAATGAGCTGCTCCCTTAAAGCCAGCTGATCAACTTTGGGATTTTAGGCAAGCTCTAAAACATCAGGATGGATGAAGTTTTATCGATGTAGTTCAAAATTCAGGACACTTTTCCAAGTCTTGCCAATAGATGCTGCCGCCACTGAATCATCCAGGTCCGTTACGTGCAAAAAATTCAAACAAAAAAGCGAAAAACCAATTTTGGGAAATGATTTTTGATAGTAGAAGGCCAGATTAGATTATTCCAGTATTTCAGTGGAGATTTAGTCGCGTCAGGTCAACAATTCTAATGTACATGATGATTCCAATGAACTTCAGTATCTCCAACGGATTCATGTCTTCCTATGAGCCGTCACGCCGAGCGTATGTTTGCCTGTCCAAAATCTTCATCCTTGCATGCTTATTAGTGTTTTCGCACACTGGTTTCATCACTTCCGCCGTGAAGAGCATCAAAAAAAAATTTCAGAGGGCACTTTGGCTCTCTTGAAGTGCTGCAAGGCCTTTCCTGGCGCACTGTTTGGCATTGGCTGCGAGTCTATTTGTGCTGTACTAGTGCTTTATTTGACTACACATTACAACTACACACTTTGACTGCTTCTTTAGCACCACTCTCTCTCTCTGCTTCGATGAGTTCGGTTGTATCTATGGCTCTGCTCGCAGTAATGAGGTTGTGGTCACCCACGGACGCCTTACGCCCCCTGTCAGAGCGGACGACTATTTTATTAGTTGTCGTGTGCTCCAAAAGGGGGCGTCAGGCATTCCTGGGCAACCTCATTACTTCGATTCCGCGCACTCTGACGTCATAACCATTTTGACCAACCGAAAAGCAGACACCTGGTTGTCGTCTTGGTTGAAAAACGCGATGCGACCTTGAGCAATTGGCAAACTGTCTTCGCCATACGTTGTGAATACCCTGAAGCACAAAAATAAACCACTGTCATCAATTACAAACCGCATGCACCGCAGAAAACACAGAGCGAACGAAACAGAACTTACATGCAAGTACGCGCTGACGTTCCAGGCCCCTAAGGCGAAGTCTCGCTGTCGAAACCGAAATCCGACGTTTGTACCTCGTTGCCCGACTCATAAACGCTGCTTTCGTCGCAAAATTCGAAACCGAAACCGGCCGACGTGCTCCGTGTCAGCTTTCGCTTTCGAGGAGCACGTGGCGATGCAGACGCCATTTTCTCCGGCTGACGCTGCTGTGGCCATTCAAGGCATGGAGGATTCCAAGCTTTTTTATTGCGAAAGCAATACTGCTCGAGGTTTCCGCTCTTGGCCGTCGTCCCGGAGAATCCACCATTGACCTTTAGCGTGACCTATGTGTGACGTCATACCAGCTGTGGAAAAGCGGGGCCCCAACTCGGCTCGTCGCGATCGTCCCAGCCATGGAAGAATGGTCCCAGCGAATCCTCCATGTCGCAGCTGCGCGGCGCTGCCGCGAGGGGCGCTCGCTGTACGTGACGTCATGCTAGCTGCGGAAAAGCCCCCCACTCGGCTCGTCGCGATCGTCCTAGCGAATCCTTCACGCGCCGCTGCCGTGGGGTAAGGCACTCGCTCTACGTGACGTCATGCCAGCTGTTGAAAAGCGGCCCCCAATTCGGCTCGTCGCAGTCGTCCCGGCGAATCCTCCACGATATGTCGGATGATGTGTATAAGGTGAAGCTGCAACGATGTGCTGCAGCTAAGAAGCGGCGGCGTGCGGAAGAAACGGATGAAGAGCGGGAACAACGTTTAGATAAACGGCGTGCATGTTATGCAGCCAGGCGAATGCGTTCAACACCTCTTGATCTGGGTGCATCTACAAGTTCAGCGTCCTTGCTTTCGCAATCCACTAGGCTTAACCAAGCTAAGCCTCTGCCAATTTTTTTTACGGCGACTCTTCTAGCATACAACGATACGCTACCCGCCTGGCAGCAGAAGCTGCTCGACTATATCGTTGCTAGTCTTCCATCTGCGACTCTGCCCTTCCCCGGACGCCTGCGTGCGGATCCGGAGGGACACAGGTCTTCTTCTGGCGGAAATAAAGTTTCTTCATCATCATCTTCATGCCAAAACTAAACAAAAGCAATTGTTGAGCACGAACAGGAGACGCTTCGGGTGTCCACCGCGAGCGACGTGCTCCGCATGGGCTCCGCAAATTTTGACCAGCCAGGCCCGATCATCTCAACGGACCTCCAAAATTTTTGTTGGAGCTTGAAGAGGAACAGAAGCGGACCACTTGGACACCAAATTCGAAGAGGTGGGCCCATTTTTGGGTTTTCTACCGGACTTTGAACTTGCCGAGTGGCGGGGTGCGAGCTAAGCCTCGTTGGCCTAGCACGACTACGGGCGTTCGAGGACTCTCCGGCCTCGTCACGAGCGACGACGACGATGGCAACGGTCCCCTACCCCGACAACCGACCCAACATCGAGAAGGCACTAGAAGATTCGCCAGAAGATTTCATGGAAACCCAGGAGATGGAAGAAGACTGCCACGTCAGCAATCGGCCAACGGTCGAGGCGGGAAGCGAGGCGGTTTTCGCGCCTCAAGAGGCCGCCATGCTGGGCCCGCAGGGAACGCAGGGCGGAATCGAGCAGGACGACGACCACAACTGGGAATAGACCGATTTCACAAGCAGTTTCGCTACGCCACCGCCGCCGCGATGCACTCTGGGAGTTGTGGTACTCCGGCCGGCGGCCGCGTCAGCGCGGTGCGTGGCGCACGCGCGAGAAGCAGCCCTGTTTGCGTCGCCACACGGTGTTTCTCTGCGTGAATGCTGTATTTGCGGGACAAGTGCGTTCACCTGAGGAGTGTCGTGAGCTCCGACAACTGTGCGAAGCAGAGCGTCCCGGATTTTCCGTTTTCTAGAAGAGAAAAAGTAGCCAAGACATTGCGTAGAGGCTGTTCACGAGAGGCAGCAGAAGAAGTGCTGTTCAGTACATTTAGCCGTACTGTCCCTATTGATCAGTGGACAATGGCAAATTTTCAAGTTCTGAACTGTATTAAATGCCTTTTACGCGGCTCTCAGCTTTGAGGCAGTCCTTTAAATTGTTAAAAAGAAGGCAATCGGATTTGCCTTCGTGCTGGGTCGTCAAGCCTTCTTTGCAGCGATTTCTGCCCGGTGCAAGGTTGTAAGGGAACAAGTGTGCTAAGATTTATTGTTATATTCAGGAATCCACAATGTTAGCTTGATGCACGTATTCACTCCTGATGTCTCGAGCTCCCATACTAGCGATAATGCTTTCTCTATTTTACGGAATGAGAAAGCGAGGCTATAAAACTGTCGAAATGTGGAATAATTTCCAACGTTTTGTTGCTCACTGGTCGTTGAGTATACATGGTATTCCAGTAACAGCCACATGCCATTTATGCCGGGATATCACCCACATTTTGTCCGTTGTTTTGGATAAAAAAGGTCATCTAGTGTTTACCAATCAGTCAACCTGTTCAGACTCGTACTACGAAAATAGCGAAAGTGAGTCGTACGGGAGACGGCCCCCCTGGCAGAAGATTATATTAACCTAAATAAAAAGTAATTAGTGTATCAATAACCAAAATAAAACTATTCGTCACGAAATTAAAATTCCCTAAACCCTAATTAGGCGTACTCAAAAGCTCCCCGATTGGCTTCTCCTTTTCTTATTTTGTACTGAACACAAGCATTTGTCACATCTCCATTTAGAAAAACGGCATAGCTCGCTCGAATCGCTCACCTTTCCTGCTGGTGACCCGCCGAGCACGTCGTGAATACATGTATGTGTTTACGTGAATAAGAAAAAAATAATCGCATGGTCGGTTTTGATCAAGGGCTATGATGAAAAAATAAAGGCAACAAACGCTGTGTGACACGTCTATAGCGAATGCCTAGATGAGTACAGCGAATACTGAAACAGCAAAATGAGGTGGCAAGAAATGTAGATACTGTCTGAAGACGTTAATTAAATCGCGTGCATCGCTATGCGTTCAAATGTTCTGCTGACAAAATTAACGAAAGCGGCGGACAAGCGCGTTTTTGTCGCCACCTGCAGCATTTTCCAAAGCAAGGTTCGAGGAACAAACGCAGCGTCGCCACCGCGGCCACTCCACTTCATGCGGCAACTGACCACCCTCTCTGCGCTGCTCCTACCGCGATTAGCATTGCACCCCTCGAAACTCCGCCGTGGAGCCTCTGTTTCCTTTATAGAGCTCAACACAATAAACGAAACGGCGGAAAGCTACTGCGGCCGGGTATAATGCCAGTCAAGGCGCAAAGTAATGTAGGCTGTCGTGCAGACGACGCCACGAAGGACTACAGCCAAGATGCCGGCTGGCTACTTCCGGTAAACGCGCGCATGCGCAGTAGGCTTTGTGAAATCGGTCTATTAGCCACGTCGAAACGCAAGAAGAAACCCCGCAAGGAACGGAAAAACCCCGGAGACTTCCCGCCTTCCGCCCAGGCGGATTTTGGCGCGAAAACCCCGGGGAGCGCCTCCACGGCAGCTGTCGCGCCAGCTGCGCCGAAGCAAGACAAGAAGGAAGCGGCGCGTCGGCCGGGCCCGAGATTGCCGCCGCTCCCGAAAGACGATTTCAAGATAATCCTGAGGCCGAGGGGCCTCGTGGTACGATCGCTGCAAACTCATCAAGTCGCCCGAGCCGTAGTCGCGGCGACCAGTGCAAAGTGTAAAAGTGAAGACTTAATCATAAGACTACGAAACGGTTCGAACATCATCATAGTCAGCACGGACAATGAAGATGCAGCCCAGAACGTGAGACGCATTAACCATCTAGCGTTCGGTGACAAAGTGTACGAAGTCAACGCCTACGTGGCAGCCCCCGAGGGCACTCAGCGAGGCGTGATCCACGGCATAGAACCGGGGACATCATCCGCCGAGCTCAAAGCCAACTTAAGGGTGCGGACCCAGGGAGTCAAGATCCACAGCGCCCGAATGCTTGGAAAGTCAAGCACAGCCGTCATCACGTTCGACGGACCCACCACCCCAAGACAAGTACTATACTACGGAGGGGAGATGTGGTGCTACCCATACCGCCCAACGCGGCAGATTTGCTATATCTGCTGCCAACAAGGACATAGATCGGACGTCTGCCCCAAACCGGAGAGCAAGGCCTGCAGGCTCTGCGGGACGCAGAACCCAACAGAAGGACATTCGTGCACAACCAAGTGCCTGGTCTGCGGAGGCGATCACGCAGCCGGCACGAGAGAGTGCAAGCACCGGCTCAAGACGGCCGAAGAGCTGCGAGGAGGACCCCCACGAGGAGGGCCCTCACAGCGACAAAGCCGGAGCCGGAACCGAAAGGGAGGACGTAGACCAAGGTGGTTCAGCTCGAAGCGGACCGGGAGCCAGGGCCGGGACGAGGCGAGCCAGTCCAGGAGCCAGTCGCAGAGCCAGGGCCGGGGGCAGAGCTGGACCAGAGACGAGTCCTACCCACCCCTGGTAAAGCAAAGCGGAGGCCCGGGACAACAAAAACAACAACAGAAGAAGAGTGGAGTGAAGGTGAGCTGGGGAGCAGGCCCTCCCAAATCACTCTTTCCGCACTCGGGTCAGCAAAATCATACAAATAATGACAAGAAACTAGCTGAGGAGAACAGGGCACTAAAACAAGAGCTCGAACTTTGTCGCGAGGAAACGCGGCAACTTAAAAAAAGAATAGATGATCTCATAAGGGAGATGCAGCTCCAGAGGCAGGGTTCGCCTCCGCGGATAATGAGTCCGCCTCCGCGAACGCCGGGCCCGCCCTTGGAGCAGCATACACAACAACCACAGAGCTTAGAAAGCAAATTAGAGAGCTTTATGAGTATGATGCAAAATCAAATGACGCAACTGCAAACGCAGATGCAAAACCAAATGACACACATACAGCAGAAAGTAGCGCTGCAAGATCAGAACTTCCGAACATACGTCAAAAGCCAAAACACACAAAAAACCACAAATGACGCCAGAGACAGGCTTTTTAATGAAAGAAGATTCGGAGCAGAAAACCAAAGTGGAAAAAGTAGTGACGCAATATGGCAGGACACAACCAACTAGACATATGGCAGTGGAACTGCAGGGGATACCGGCGCAAGCAGGGACTCCTCCAGCAGTTCATTAACACTAGACACGCAACACCAGACATGATCATGTTACAGGAGACTAACATAACACCCACCCTGAGGGGCTATACATGCCAGGAAAGCGGACGCACCGCCACCCTCGTCAGCAACAAGCTGGTCACCATAGCACACAAGGAGATTGAGGGCACACAGATAGAACATGTAATAACAGAGATTATACCCAAAAAGAAACACAAGGCCAAAAGCACTTTCATAGTTAACCTTTACAGCCCCCCCAGACAAAGGGATGGCGATTTTAGCAAGCTTTTTTCGGAGGCGAATAAGCTAGCCAAGACGAACACCTTAATAATCGCGGGTGACTTTAACGCAAGGAGCTCGAGCTGGGGATACCAAAAAACTGAGAAAAAGGGGTAGCAGATATGCGTGGCGGCGGAAAACATAGACTGCGACCTCCTAAGGGATGAAAACCAACCTTGCAACTAGGCGAGGTAACAGTGTGAGTCCAGATACTTGCCCTGACCTCACCTTTATTAAGGGAGCAAAGCAGGCCGAGTGGGAAAATCTGCTGGAAGACCTTGGCAGTGACCACTACATTCTAAGAACGACAATCGAAGCAGACAACGTAAAGAAGAAGATCGGAACGGCCCACCTTACCAACTGGGACGCCTTCCGCAAGCACAGCGAACGGCTAAAAGGGGAAATCACTTCCATAGAGGAGTGGAGCCAACAGCTGAAACAAATACAAGAACTCTATACAAAGGAAATAGATAGAACAGAACAAGCACCGGAGGTGGACAGGCGGCTACTCGGGCTATGGGAGGCAAGACGCGGGCTCACCAAACGCTGGAAAAAACAAAAGCTAAACAGAAAACTCAAAAAGAAGATTGCGGAAATCACGATGAAGGCAGAGGAGTATGCGACGCAACTGGCCAGGCGGGGAATGCAGCAGTTCAGCAGCTCACTGAACGGCACGCTCAGCACGGCCAAGACGTGGCGCATACTCAAGGCCCTCATGGACCCAACCAAGACAAAAGCAGAAAGTGGCAAGGCAATTCAGAAATTGGCCTACCAGTACGAAGGATCGGACGAAGAACTGCTAGAAGCAGTCCGCATCAAATGCTACGGCAAGGACAACCCCCAGGGCTACAACGGAGAGTACCAAGGAGCAGAAAATCCCGCAATGGACAGGCCGATCACAAGAAAGGAAGTCCAGGCGGCGATAAGCGCGACAACAAGAAATACAGCAGCCGGCGCAGACAAGATCAAGAACGCCTTGATCCGCAACCTCAGCGACGAGGCGATCGACCAGCTCACGGCGCACCTCAACATGCTGTGGGCAGAGGGAGTGGTGCCGAAGGAATGGAAGCACGCTGTCGTGGTTATGATACCCAAACCCGGCAAGAAGCTTCAGATTGAGAACCTGAGACCCATTTCCCTCACGTCGTGCCTTGGCAAATTGTACGAAAGAATCGTCACCAGGCGAATTCAACAATACCTGGAGGACGAAGAACAGTACCCGCACAGCATGTTCGGCTTCCGGGTGAACCTGTCGACTCAAGACGTCCTGCTGCAGATCAAGGAAGAGATCATAGACACGGCACCTAGAACTGGCGAAAACATTATCATGGCCCTGGACATCAAAGGGGCCTTCGACAATGTTAGCCACGAGGCCATTATGGAAGGCCTAAACAACGCCAACTGCGGAAGAAGAACCCACGACTACGTAAGATCCTTCCTGTCAGAACGCACAGCGACTGTGGGATTGGGAGACCTGCGAAGCGACACCTTTACCACCCCACGTAAGGGCACGCCGCAAGGATCCGTAATCTCACCAGTGCTTTTCAACCTTGCAATAATCGGACTGGCCAGAAGACTCAGCAAGATCGATGGCATCCAGCACGCGATGTACGCCGACGACATTACGGTCTGGGTGAATCGAGGCTCGCTAGGACAAAAGGAAGAGAGACTGCAAGAAGCAGCAACGTGTGTAGAAGAGTACGTGAGGGAAAGGGGCCTAGTATGCTCCACGGAAAAGTCGGAACTTCTTAGGGTAGGGTCCAACCCTACCAAGGAGGAACTGACAGTAAAGTTAGAAGGACAAAATATACCAGAAAGGGATATGATACGCATCCTGGGCATGTGGATCCAAGGAAGCAGGAGATGTACCTACACAATTAGCCTACTCAAGAAGTCAACAGAACAAATAAGCCGCATGATAAAGAGGGTATCACAGAACAGAAGCGGGATGAAAGAAAGCGACACGATCAAGCTCGTCAGAAGCCTGATAGTCAGCAGAGTCACGTACTCGCTGCCATACCACCGCATGACCAAGAAAGACAAAGAACAGACGGAGGCGCTGCTAAGAATGGCGTACAAGACGGCACTCCACCTGCCAAGAAACACATCAAATGAAAAGCTGCTACAAATGGGCCTAAACAACACATTCGAAGAACTAACGGAAGCCCAGCTAAGTGCGCAAATAGGCAGGCTCCAGCAGACAGCCACCGGCCGCAAGCTCCTAAAGAGATTAGGGCACAATGTAGAAGGGATCGTAGATAGAACAGCTAGCATTCCAGACGAGGTCCGCCAGACACTGGACATCAGCCCTCTGCCGAGAAACATGGATCCCAACCTCCATGCCGCTAGAAGGCAGGCCAGGGCAGACTATGTGAAGCGGAACCTAGCCACAATGGAAACCACAGTATACACAGACGCGGCCCTCTATCCATGGGACCACAGGACCAGAAAGTTCCGAGTCGCGGCAGCAGTGGTAGATTACATGGGGGAACCAATTAGCAGCGCGACATTAAGAAACTGTACGGTAACGGAGGGGGAGGAAGCTGCCGTAGCTCTAGCGGCGGAAGGTTACCGTAGGAACAAGTCTTTGATAATCCTGACAGACTCCAAAGCAGCATGCAGGAACTACATACAGGGCAAAATAAGCAAGGAAGCGCTGAAGATCCTCCTCGAAGCAAAGCTTCCAAATAAGACCTTAAGACACAGGATTTTCTGGATACCGGCACACACCGGGATAGAGGGTAACTCGAGGGTAGACAGCCTAGTTCGCGAGATCACGAGCCGAGCAGGGCAGTCGGAAACCCTGGAGGACCCCATGACGGTGGAACCAACGTATGCAGAAATATTAAACTATCACAGAGGGCGGAGATTCAAATACCCACCACGGCGGTCCCACTCTGACGGTGAGCGGGAACCATTTTTGGTGATATTTGTACGTCGACTGTACCTCGCTCGTTCGCTTCATAAATATGGTTCAGATATCTCCGAAAAGCTACTTTTCTCTGCTTTCAAAATATGCATTTTGTTTAACGGTAGCTGCAAATTTGTTTCAACTGTAAAAGAAAACGCAAAGATGAAAACTGGCAGTTGAGCTCAACTTGTCTCAGGAAATGCAAAATTGTGAAAAACCTCTTGCACATAGAGAAATATCTTTCGAGATGCTTTGAGATAGGATGCTAATGAACATATTTAAGCATTTAGAAGTACGTGTATAGATTAGTTTATTAGCCACGCATCTTTGAAAAGCATAGAAAACAGAACAATGTAATCTGCAATAACTTTTGGGATATGCATTGCACTGCGGCGCCTTTTTGTACACTTTGAGATCGTCTAATCGCCCTTCCATTCTGAAAATTTCATCCGTCTGCCTTGTTTAGTTTAAAAGTTATTCCTGATCAAAGTTAGCGTTTTTTCGAAATAGTTAAAAACGGAATGCAATACTGTTCAGGTAACCAGCGCGTGGCAGTTTTGAGATTTTGCGTGAAGAAACTTAATACTTCGCTCTACGCGGCTAAGCATCGCCTTTACTCTACGGCCTTTGGGGAATGCGCAATGTCTTGTTGATTTTAGCTACCTTTTTTGTTCTCGTCATGAAGGACACAAGCTCTTGAAACGTTCCGCGGCTTCTTTTTTTCTGGCAAATATACTCTTAAAATGTCGGTCTCTCATTCTTTTAATCAACTTGCAACAATTGCCAAGAACAAAGTCCACAGAATACAAACAATAATAGCAATAACGCAGCGACATGCGATAAATGTAGACAAATGTAGTAAGTAGCGCCATCTACACACATGCACGTGTACTAAATAATCACAGTTCAAAAAAATAACGAGTGTGGCGCTGCTAAACATTTACAATCAGGAGGTGTTCACGAGAGGGAACGATACCTCTACGATGTTTGCACGTTTCCCTCGATTTTGCCCTATGTAGTGTGTGTCGAACTTCCAAGCAGATTTCCGCCATATTGCTTTGCTGGATTGTTTTGTAGCGTAAAGCTAGTAAAGCCACACTACGCGGGTCAGAGCCGAGTTTTGCGCGAGTGTGCGCCGCCTGTTATGCGCATGCGCGAGAACCGCGTGACGTCACGAGAGGCGCAGGTCCGCAGGTGCGTCGCCTCCTCGCCACAGCCGGTGCGAGCTCCTCGCTGCCGGCGCCGCCGGCGTGCGCTCCTCTCCGACGCGTGACCTCGTGTTTACGACAGTTGCGCCGCGCACTACTGCGCATGCGCGAGGAGGGTGCGCGGAGAAATGACGGTCGCGCTCAACATGTAAGCTCTGGTAAGCTAAGGAGAGTCGAGCCGCTGCCAAACGGCGCAGAAGACTGGAAAATGTAAATTCTTCCGATCCCGAGGTTGTCGCCTGGCAGTTCGCCGTCGAGCAGCCAAGGCGAAACGTGCGGCCGAAACACCGGAGCACTTTACGCTACGTATATCCAGGCATAGCAGAGCTAAACCACTGCCAATTTTTTTCACCTGACGCTACGAAACGCATTCTGGGCGTCGTATTATTTTTCGAGGACAGGCATTGCTAAAGCGACAGGAAAGGGAAGAGACAGGCTTTCGCTTCGTGCTGCCGGTTGTTCGTTGTTCCGGCTAGCGCTGTGGAGGGGAAGTTGGAGAGCGCTCGAATCGCCTGCACTCAATGCACCAGTTCGGCAAAGTTCTGCGGCAGCGGCGGTGCGGCGGGTGTGTACCGCTAGTTCCGGCACTTTGAGCGCAGTTTGGCACTGTCTGCTTCCAAAACGGATGGTCGAGTGCAGGCCTGGTCGTCGCTAGCCTTTGCGATGCCAATGAATTGCAGCCAGCTGTTTACTGCCTACATCAGCGGCAGCCAACCTCTCGTATCTCATGAAGAAATGTGCAAACAGCACATCACAATAGCATGTTGCCATGAACCAGCCTCGATCCGTTTCTTTGGAGAACTCGAGCAGCGTTCTAGCTTGTCGACGAGTGAAAGTTACTTGAGTCTCCGCCGTTTATCACAACCCGCAAACCATCATCTGCTTCCATGGCGGCTGCAGCTGCACTATTTCAGCACTAACCATGGAGCAGGTGCAGTTTTCCTGAACTAGACTCACACTTCTTTCAAACGAATGCCGTGGTTCAGGGGGCGCCATGTTCCACCGCTGAAATGAATCCATGTGGTATATAAGTCGGGTACAACTCAAGAACGAAGCAGCACATGCCCATCAAAGGAGACCGCCCAGCCAAGCGCGTCGACCGAACAGTTTTCTGTTCGGTCTCCACAGGTGCGCCGCGACAGCAGTGGAGACTGAAGCTGCCACGACCGTCTGTTGCCGAATATGACCCCACCTGTAACATTCAGCGCTTTTGCGAAGACGCTCTCGCGCGGATCTATGCGAAAGGTGAGCAGCCCAGCCCTCTCCCCCCCTCCCCCTTTAGTGACAAGTGCAGCTGAGACAATAAACGGGGGCACCACACCTACTAGTACCTTCGCCTTTCTCGCCTTTCGACATCCACTCTCGGCTACACGGGGACAAAACGCCGTCTCCTTCCTTCTCTTTCGCAGGCTTGGCTGCATGCACAGCCACAGAAATCGACGTGACTGGCTGGAGGGCTCCCTCTGAGTTGCATGTGCCGCTTCGCTTCGTTCTTTAGTTGTAACCGACTATAGTGCTGTGAGGTCCCCTCTTCCGGAACTGGCACAAAGGACCGCCCCCTCCCCTTGCTGCGCGCCCCTCCTGCAGGCGGGGTAGACTAGCGCCGCAGGAAAAGGAATTCTCGGAAAATGATTACAAGCACGTTATAAGCGGTGTTTACATGACGGGTTGAGTGAAGGATTTGAGCTGAAAACCGGTTACTGGGTTCATGTAAACGAGTCGGGTCCGGGAGTCGAGGGAGCGAGTCCAGTCAACTCCGCTGCAGGGGGTGGGTTTTTTTTTTTTATTCATGAAAATTTAGACAACACAGTGCCTTGGTGCAGAGGGCAAAAGGCGAAGATCAATCCGCCTGACTGGGCCCTAAGCACCACTCGAACACAACAGCAAGGGGCACATATATACACATACATAAACAATATAATGATCACAGTGTAAATGTTTGTGCAACACAACTTCCTAATAGAAACATACATTATATTCTTATTAGCAGAGACAACGTCTAAAAAAAATCACAGGAAAGGACAGTGCAAGAGCATAAATCAAAAATATGTATGGAAACCAATAGTATACCTAGAAAAACAAAAGAGAAAAAAACACAAAACAGAGCAGTGCAAGAGCAGATACAGATCCCTCATATATATAGAAACTAACTGTGTACACAAAACATAAAACAAATGTGCGATCAATAGAAAGGTGTAAGCAGAAAAAAAGAATTATAGTGCATTTTCCTGAAAATAAATTTTCGCCCGCTTACGAAAAGCAAAGAGAGAGGAAGATTTCTCCATAATATCAATTAAGTCGGGATGGGAGATCAAAAGGTTTGGGATTTGCCAGTTTAAAGACTGCCTACCATAGTTTGTTCTGTTTCTTGGTTTCTGTATTTTTGTGTGCCTGAATTGATATCGTGTTTGATCGGTCATGTATTTAGAAAAAAATTGTTGACGATTGGCAATGAGTTCCAAGAATGCCACCTGAGACAGTCGCTCATAATATAATGTTTGTATAGGTAGTATTTGGTTTTTGCTGAAGTAGGAGGATGTGGAGTCATATCTTGATAAATTTTCGATAAAGCGAATAGATTTCTTTTGCAATAAAAAAAGGCTTTCAAGATTTGCTTTTCCAGTGACTCCCCAGATAAGCAAACAATAATGCAACCTTGAATGAACTGCACTGAAATAAAGCTGGCGCCTTAGCCGCAGCGGTAGAAATGGGCGAAGCCTGTTGAGCATTCCAATGCATTGTGCTATGGTACGCTTAATGCGCTGAATATGTGGTGTCCAGAGGAGATTTTCGTGGAATTGTACGCCTAAGAATTTCACTTGCGTAACGCGCTCTAAAGGTCGAGACTGGAAAATTATCGGATTAGCGAGGTGAATTGGTCTGTTGCTAGAAGAGAATACAATATATTTGGTTTTATTAACATTGAGTGCTAGTTGGTTGGCTGCAAGCCACTGTGACAAATTGGTCAGCCATATATTTATAGTAGCAGCTGCAGTTGATAAGTTAGGTGTAGAAAAGAAAACGCTGGTGTCGTCTGCATAGAGAATGATTTCTGGCGTGCCTGGTATTGATACAATGTCGTTAATATAGAGAAGGAATAACATAGGACCCAGTATGGAGCCTTGCGGTACACCATATATTATGTTTCTAAGTTCAGATTTAACGTTATTGGCAACGACATATTGGGAACGATTTGAGAGATAACTTTCTAGTAGTGTAAGGGAAATGCCTCGTATTCCATAAAACGGGAGTTTCTTAATAAGTATGTCATGTTTAATGGAGTCGAACGCTTTGCTAAAGTCTAAGAATATGCCCAGGGTATAGATATGAGTTTCTATGTTCTGAATAAGTGTTTCCTTTATACTAAGTAAGGCAGATTCAGTTGACTTATGTTTCTGAAACCCATATTGACTGCTACATATCAAGTTGTGTTTCTGTAGATGGCTAGTAATCCGAGAATTAATAACCTTTTCAAAGATTTTTGAGAACAGAGGAAGTACTGAAATTGGCCTGTAATTTCCAAGATCGTTCACGGTGCCGCCTTTGTAAAGGACCACCACCCTCGCTATCTTCATTTTCTCTGGAAAAATGCCTGTTGTTAAAGTAAGATTTGCTATATGGCAGAGCACAACACATATTAAGTCAGAAATTGCTTTTATTGGTGCTGCTTTGATACCATCATAACCAGAGGAACAGTTGTTTTTTAAGCTATATATTAGGCTGCAGATTTCTGCAGGGCTAGTTGGAGATAAAAACATCGTATCTGCTAGCCTATGCTCTAAGTATTTCTCAAAATGTCCAGAGCCAGCCCCATCAAAATTTCCAGAAGTTAAAAAGTGTTTGTTCATTGCATTGGCAAGAGCTTCACCTCTTAGGACCTGCCCCCCTATTTCCATTTCAAGCGGGATTTGTGTTTGCGATCTTTGCAGAAGTTCCTTGACAGTACGCCACGTTTTCTGCGGATCATAGTAAATTTCTGAAAACCTTCCACTGTAGTAACGAATTCGAGATTTCTTTAGGTCCGAGCCTAATTTATTCCTAACTTTTTTATACTGTTCTAGAGTTGACAAATCTTTCGTTTTTATAAATCTACCAAACAGATGGTTTCGGGCTCTAATGCGCTTTACTAAATCAGAAGTAATCCAAGGTTTTCGTGCTTTTTTGCCCTTGGTTAAGATTGCTATAGGAAAAGCGCAATTGTACAACTCTATTATTGTTTCTATAAACGTATTGTATGCTACATTGGGGTCGATTTCGCGAAGACAGTCGTTCCAATTTATAGAGGAAACCAAGTTTCGGAAGTGTTGAATTTTTTCCTGTGTTATTGGCTGAACCGTAATTTCCGAGGATTTAAGTGCAGTGATTTGTGCACGCGATCTTGGAATAAAGCAAAAGGTTGACAGGTGGTCACTAAAATCGCTTAACAAGACACCTGACGTCGGGTCCTGTTCGTCGTAATTAGTCAGGCATAAATCAATTAGGGTCTCACTGGAGCTAGTAACACGTGTAGGCACATTAATAATGTTAGAGAAGCCATATAAAGATATGATGTCGAGAAAGTAACTTGTTGCCGGTGATTCTTCCAACACATTTATGTTAAAATCACCCATAATTACAATTGGTTTCTTATCAGAAGACAGCATATCTAATGTATTATCAAGAAAAGAAAAAAACTCTTGCATAGACGCAGAAGGGGGTCGATACACAACACCAAACACAAAACCACTTGTTTTGATAAAAAACGTTTCATAGTGCAGAGTTGAGAAACTGTACTCGGGCATAGCTTGATACGAAAGATTATTTTTAATGTACAGTGCAACTCCACCGCCTTTCTTATTTTTTCTAGACATGGTTTCGCACCTGTATCCTTCGAAGTGGACAATGTCGGCAGCATCTACATACCATGTTTCACTGAATGCCAATACGTCAAAACTATGGTTTAAAGAAGATAAAAAAATGTTGACCTCCTCATCCTTATTTTTTAAGCTACGCACGTTTGCGTGATAAAAGGAAAATGTGGACCGGGCTTTTGCGGCCGATTTTAGAACATCAAAAGAAGTAGAATCGTGATAAACACAGTCGCGCGTTACGAATGGCATTTCGTGAACAGTTCGCACCAAGAGTGGTACATCAATGCTATCACTCTATTTTACTCAGGTCATTTTCATCTCGGATGCGAATGGCGTTCATGCCTGCAGCCTTTCGCACAAGGACGTGCCCGTTTTTCTGCCACACAAATTCATAGCCTTTTGCTTTACCTTTTTCACGTGCCAACCACAGTAGCCGCTTATTCATGGGTGTGAGATTATCAAGGAAGCTTATCTCTGGGGCGTCAGTTTGCAGGCGTGATCGGCAATTCATCCACGTTTCTTTCAAATGTGTTGAAACAAATCGGACAAGTACCCTAGGTTCTTTCCCTTTTTGTTGCGGAAGACGATGCAGAGCGTCAAGATCACTGTTCGCTAACTGCGGAAGCTCAAGCTTGCTGGCCAGGCCATTCATTTTGTCAAGCAGGTTTTCATTTGCCTCCACCTTGAAGCCATGAACCTCCATATTCTGCCTTCGACTGTACTGCTGTAGCTCATTGAGCTGTTGCTTAAGTTCTGTTGTATCTGGTGCATTTCCTTGCTCAATAGACTCAACTTTCTTCTGCAAAACCGCAACGTCGGAGGCCTGCTCACTCGACCCCAACAGCAGATAGCACGTAAACCGGTCTGAGTCGGGTTAGTGGAAGGAGAGGTGATAAATGCGAACCTGTTATTCGCTTGCGCCGTAGCGCCTGCGAGGCAGCCGTGCATGCCGCAATCTTCCCGGCTGCCACTGCCCTTTCCCGCTTCGCCGTTCGACGCTTGGTGCCGCTGCTGTTGAACCGGTCGCGACTCGCTAAAATCGAGTTCATGTAAACATGCAGTCAAGTTGGGCTGACCTTGCTCAACTCGATCTCCTGGCTCGACCCGCCGAAGTCGGGTTCATGTAAACGAGGCTACAGTTTCCTGACAATAGACGGTGTGAAAATAGCAGCTGTTCCTACAGTTTCCAGGTACGCGCGCGTGGACACGCACGCATACACACACACATACGCGGGCGCACTTTTTCAATCTTTGATCCAACCAAATCGAGGCAAATCGACGCAAGGCAAGAAAGATATACATTTCAGCACGCGATGGAAAATTCTGGAGGGAATAAGCAACCTAATGATGCAAACTGGATACAAGAAAGACGTACGTCTAAAATGAATAGGAGCACGCAGTTGAGGGTCCAAACGAGAGAGGGGAGGGGGTCGCCCTAAGTGCCTACAGAACTATCGCTTTGTAGCCGACCCCTTTTTTTTGGCAGCATTCCTGCACACCTCCCCCCCCCCCCCCCCCCCCCCCGTTCTTCTTCGTACAATGTCTATAAAAAAGTCTCGAGTCCGCCTCGTGAATGGTATGCATCTGTATACTGCATTTTTGTGAGCCTTGGCAAAATTCCGTCGAAGTTGATCGGAATTGGTTGCAAGGTGCCGCCGCATGTACGACGAATATTTGCTTCTGAGGTAAACACATTCCGACACCCTGCGGTGCTAACCCTCTCAATAGCAATTTCACGTCTCTTGCGCAATGTCGATTCATCTCAAGGGTAAACAGAAATTGACAATTGCCCACTTCTCTCTGCCTTTTTCTTTACCAACCATAGTTTATAAGGTTGGACAGGCATACGCTGAGCGTTGACTTATCATAGATGCAATGTCATTTGATAAAAAAATATATTTTTTTTTCAGCGCCATAGTTAGCAGGTTACACTGTAGACCAGGAGTGTTCCGACTGCTAGTAATATTACTATGCATCAACAGTGACGAAGTGATTGAACGCGCAAAAGACGAGGGCAGAAGGAAGGACACAAGAAAGGCACCGATTTCAACTATAAGGTTCATTGAAAAAAACAAAACAAAAAACGCTAGAAATATATACATGGGACATAAACATAATTAATTTTCTTTATTTCACACCTGCCTTATTTTTGGCGTCCGCTTCCTCTTTTCGCTTACTTACTAATTTGCTCTGTGCAATTATGTCGACAATTATCACTAACTCTCCCAAGTTTCCACTGTGTCGACGTTGTGCCTTTTGCGATGCGGGCTGGGCAGCATTATTTTTTTCTTTTTCTTTGCTCCCACTAATATATGTCACGACATTGAAAACAGGAAAGTCTGTAGTCGGGTAAAACTCAAGAACGAAACGGCACATTCCCTCAAAGGAGGCCCTCCAGATAGTAACATCGACGGTACAGCTTTCTGCGGCTATTTAGCCAAGGCTAAACAAGAGAGAGAAGGAAACGGTCCTCTGTTCCCGTGCTGGCATCCTTATCCCGAACAAGGATCACCTCACCTCTGACGCCGTTTGGACAAAGACGGTACCCTCTTTGCCCCGGCTCTCCAACTTTTTCCCTTCACCCTTCCGGAACCATAGACCGAATAAAGGAAGCCCCACTCTCTTTGGCTTTGGCGAGGGACAGGCAGAGAAAGAAGCATGCGGAACCACCCCAGCCAACACCTCCCCCCACGCACGACGGGGACTAGCAGCCGGGCTTGCCATGGTTCGTTTGTAATCCTCTGAAGGCAGGCGCAGCAACAAAAGAAAAGCCTTCACGCAGCACGGGTGCACGGGTCAAGAAAGGACCGGACACGTATCTCAACATCTCAACAAAAACCAGTCTCGGGTCGCTGGGGGCAAGACGGGTAGACACTTTTTCAGTGATGGATCAGTGTCGTAGCCTGGTGGCAGAATATGAACTACTCGCAAGATGGCGGCAGTGGAACCGCCACCTTAACACAGCACGAGGCGGTCTGCTGGCGGAGACTGCAAGCAGGGACTTTCCACAATTTATACATACTACATAAGATGTTCCCTACACAATACAGGGACACATGTCCGTGGTGCGGAGCAACCCCCACGCTATATCACATCACATGGGAATGCGAACGTAACAGAACATTTCACAAGCTAAATGACCCGAATGCGGAACAATGGGAGGGCCTGCTGACCAGCAGCGAGCTCACGGCCCAAAGAGCACTGGTGCAGCACGCCTGCGAAGCAGCAAGACTCAGCGGTGCCCTGGAATAGGGGCGCCGACCTTGTGAAGAGGCCGAAGACATGAAGACATCGGCCCACCGCTAAAACCTGATTTTTGGAGCATTAAATGTTTTTCACTCACTGAGCACGAACACTAGATGGCGCAGCACGTCCACAACGCTTCGGAATTAGCTTTTTTTCCGCGGGAGATTTGAATAGTTCATATATGAACGTTGGCCTATGGCGCGGTAGCGAAAGAAGGAAAGCATATAGGAATGTTTTTATGGTCATATTGATTGAAGGAAGAAGGAAGTTGGTTCCATGGTCATTTAGATAGAGATCCTTTTGCACGAAGTAGAAAGGTCAGCCAAGCGGCTTTCGCGGGATCCACACCCACAACCTGCGCTTGTTATGCGCAGTGCTCAACCAGCTCGGGTAGAAGGCAAAGCAGCCACCATCTTACCTCGGTTGGCCTAGCACTGCTTTCAGCATGCACAAGTCATGCATTTGAGTGCCACCAGTGGCAGGTGGTCATCTTAATTCTTTCTCAAATATTATGTCCTATTAACATCACTTATGCAATCAGTTCTCTTCGGTAATCAGCACTTATGTTAAAAAGCAATCCTGTGCATGTTTCTATCTTTGTATGGCTACTATCCTCTTTCGTATATAGCCCCGCCGCAGTGGCTCAGTGGTTACGGCGCTCGGCTGCTGACCCGAAAGACGCAGGTTCGATCCTGGCCGCGGCGGCTGAGTTTCGATGGAGGCGAAATTCTAGAGGCCCGTGTACTGTGCGATGTCAGTGCACGTTATTGAACCCCAGGTGGTCGAAATTTCCGCAGCCCTTCACTACGGCGTCCCTCAAAGCCTGAGTCGCTTTGGGAAGTTAAACCCAATAAACCAATAAACCTCTTTCGTATATAAATACCTCCTTATTAACCCTTTGTTTACATCTCATTGTCAGCTGATGTGCATTTAAAGAGACTTCTAAAGCCACAGGGGTGTTCACTGAGGAACACTTTGTTTAGCATTTTACATAGTTTCATTTGTGAATTTTCGTCTCTTTTGAGTGATCTGTAGTGGGTACCTTTCATAGATATGTTTTGTGGTCAAGTGCTTTAAACCATGCAATCTTCTTGCAGGTTCTGATGTTTGTAGTCGTCAATAGTTGGCTATTGATTCTGCTGTTTTTCTAGTCTTATGTGATAATGAGCTTTTTAAATTTTATGCTTTCTTTTAGAAGATTTAAGAAACATGTAGGGCAGTAATGTAACAGGTTATTAATGTTTTCATTTAAAAGTCTGCAGCTAGTGAGAAACACTTGCAGATTAAATCCTAATCACCCAGTGCTCCCATAATAGCTTGCTTCTGTTTCTAGTGTATGCACACTCTAGTTGCTGAACTGCCCCTGGATTTTGTTTTTATTGCCACTTCGTTTTAAACCTTATGCTTTAGCCATCTGTTTCGATACTTGGTGCTCCCTTCTTTGTGGCTGGTGTGTAGATTCTGCGATTCAGCACTTGGAGGGTTGTGTTCAGTTCAACATTATTACTTCCTTTCTTGAGCATTATAACTTCCTTTTTTTTTCGCATTATAAATATGGCTTTTCAATTCTGGCGCTTTAGTGAGACATTATATATAATATCTATAATTACGCTAGTTAGGAGCGATAGAGCATAAACAAATGTCTCTACTGCAGCTGGTGTTTGTGCATTCCAATCATTCAATGCTAAATATTATATTCGCTACTCGATGCCAATATCACTTAATTGCATTTGAAAGTGTAGTTGATGGTTACCGTTCTAAAAGCATGTATTGCAGTCATCCAGTATGTTTCAACAAATGCTGTTGTACCTGACTGGTGTGGCACTCGTCATTGGAAACGCAGGTGATTGTGTTTTATGGCGCGTGTGATCCAAATAAAACTTTCAAAGCAAACGAATTTTGCTCTGATTTGAACCGTTGCTTACCTGAGTGGAAGCACTCAGGTGGCGCTGGTAAAAGTGCGTCCGCCGATGGACCATGGACCGTCCGGGCATGGCCATAATCTGGCCCGATGCCCCTTGCCAGGCGGCTGCCGATCGTTGGCAAATAACCGGCCACGAACAAAAACCAAGCATGGTCCAGAGAAGATGACCAAGGTCGGGCCAGTCAATTATTGCATGGCAGTTGTTGCTGGACCAGTCGTCTGCCGAGCTCGATTTTTGGGGGAGAGATGGACGCTGCATGCGTTGCGTAGACAACGTTGTGGCAGAAACACGGCACTAGAGCAATACGCGTCGCTGCAAAAACGCGGCACTAGAGAATAAGCCGCCGACGTAGTACATTGTAGTACATTTGGCGAATTGGCATTGACTCCTTGGGTCAGTAGACGCCTCAATCGCGCTTTCAGGTACGAGGCGGTGGCGTCCACCTGCAAAAAACTGCTTTCTCGCACAATAATTCTTGCTTAGCAATGCTAAACCACCAGCCTTGCCATGCCACTGCTTACGTCGACGCGAACTTGTCCTCAAGCGACTACTGTGTCTCGATGGCGGCACAGCGACAACATTGGAGCAGCCGCGTATTGCATCTACGAACCCGCTCCCCTTCTCTTACCACCCACTCATGCCATTGCTCACGCCATCATCTCATTCGCCCAGCTTCCTTCCTCTATACGCACCATATACACAGACTGACCCTTATGTCGCTTAGACCCCACATAATAAGTGGATGCCTGGCCACGCTGGGATTACAATGAGTTATTATATCAGCTCGCCCGTGGTACTTCACACCGGACACCTGCGATCCGCTGGTCAAGTTCGCCCTCCGATCACGAAGCCCTCATTTACAGGAAGCAAATCGCTCAACACTACTCTCAGCTGCATGAAACCCTGCAGACAGTTCCTAGGGCTGCGATTCCTCCATTGTTCACGCCCACATACTCCGAAAAATTCAGCTGAACAGGCTCCTCCCTCCACCCGATTATTCCTCTTTCTGGCGCGTTTAAACCCGTCCTCTCCAAACTGCCCCCACCCATTCGCCAACCTACAATACTGCCTCTTCCAGTGCCATGTAGCCCTGCTGTCGCCCTACTTCCCCTAACCCCTCCCTGCACCTGGTGTGCCTGGCTGAGGACGACACAAAAGGACGACCAACTATCCCTGGTGCGACAGGCCGATGACTTGCTGGGCGTTTTATTTGTCGTTCTCTCTCTCTTTCCCTTCGCAGCGGCCAAAAACGTGCCAGCCCTCCACTACGCTCTCACGACCTGCCACTCGGTAACCCACCGCTTCTGGCATGCGGTCACTCGGCGGCGCTCGGGTGAGGCTCATGCTAGAGTTACTGCATATGTAACTCTAGCTCATGCTAGGGTGCCTCGATGCGCGCTGGAGAGGGCGCGCGCATCGAGGCACCCTAGCTCATGCATGCCGGGTTAGGGCCGTTTCACATGCATGCGATTCTCGCCTGTGACGCTGCGAATTCTGTCGGTCTGCGACTGGGGAGGGCCGTCGGTCTAGCCGCAAACGGCCTGCGACCAAGTTCCGTCCGGTTGGAATTCAGTCGCAGCGTCGGTGTGTTCGCTCTGCGACTGACCAATGGGCAGCGCCGAGACGGCACGTGACGTGACGTCACGCGGGAGCAGCTGCCGCGGCTTCCTCCATGTGCCGCGGCCACGACCGGTCTCCAGGCGCGCGAGCGAGAGCGCACGTGCGTCGAGACCGGCTGCGGCAACAGCTCGCACGTGACGTGACGTCACGCGCCGTCTCGGCGTGGGGCCACGTGGGAGCTGTTCCCGCGGCGTAAGCAAAACTGTTTATTCTAATCAAAACACACGAAATATTGCCTTGCATCTAAAAATACGCTGGTCATAACATTGTCAACACATTCCGTGCAGCGTTTCTGTCGCGTTTAATCGTGGGTTGCCTATGCGAACATCGAGCAACCTTGCGTGTCCCTCCGACCGAATTCGCTGGGTACGCGCTGCATGTGAAAGCACTGTGCGAAAATCGCACTGCGGCGTCACCGACTAGGCCGACTATTTTCGTTCTAGTCGCAGCATGTGAAACGGCCCTTACCCACGCGCTCGCCCTCAGCAAGTTCTTGTACTCGGACCCTTTCGTATCCTTCACCCGAAATCGTCTAAAACACCCTCCAGACCACCCTTGTAGGCCTCTACAAGGCAGCTGTCAACCTTCCTGTCACCACCTCTTTGCCACGTGCCACTGCCTCCTCTCCGCTCTCTTTTGACTCTCCACCGTGACTTCCAGCTGGCCCGGGTTTCCCTTACTCCTCAGGGTCAATGGTTACTGGCTCAGGCGGCTATCTCTCCCATTTCAGTCTCCACCTTTACCTCTCCTATACCCACCTCGGCTCCCAACCTTCGTATTCTACCCCTCTCGTCCTACATGTCCTTCGTCCTGCATTCCGGCAGTCGTAATGCGGCTGCGCAACACCAGTCCCTTCTTCGCTACTCAGGGAGTGGCCTACACGGATGCCTCCTTCGTGGCTGCTCGAGGTTCCTGCGGCTACGCTCTGTAACATCCCACTTTTTCTGCACCCGAAACCGAAACCAACGGCCGTACCTTCGTCCTCCGTACGCAATGCGTCTCGAGACCTTTACCATCGCACATGCCCTCCAGTCTTTTGCCCTCCTTCCCTCCCTCCCCGAGTACACTGCCTACTACGACTCGAAAACCGCTGTCCGCCACATAAAGAAGTGCGCCCCACCCCCTTCCCTTCAACAGGAGGTCGACCGAGTGGTCTACGCACTATACAGCCTTCCACCATTTTCCTTCGCTGGGTCCCAGCGCATTTAGGATCTGACGGCAGCTCGTCCGCGACACTCTTAACCGGCACCGTTGATCCCGTTGCCTAAGCTTTAGGAGGTCGGTAGGAGACTGCGCCGCACTATCAAGAAGATATACCTTAGACAAGCGCATCTACCTACGCCCTCATCTACCCACACTCGCCTCCTCCGGCACATCCAAATCCCTCCTTCCACCTCTTTCTCTATCGCTATCGATTTGACCCGTCATATCTCAACTGCACCTATTCCTATTACCTACGCCATTGTTTTTTTTACTGCTCAGCATTTGGGTTCCTATCCCTCTTTCCCTTTCTATCACCACCAAGATCGACTGGTTTGGCGCTGAAAGGGTAGAGCAGCGTCGACTGGTCTCCCAGGCGGTAAATGTGCTTGGTCTGGGATTCTTGTCTAAAAATTGCTGATGGTATAGCTTGGTTAAACCTAGTGTGTACGCTAAAGCTTCTCACATGCTGCCGAACGGGTTGTCCGTGAATTTCTGGTGAAACTGCCTCGTTGCAGTCCCAAATTCACTGAGACGATTCACGTGGTTAGTCCGTCTCTCTGACTCGGTTTCCATCGGCTGTTGTTGAGCAGACGTAGAGGCGGCAGCATCTTTCGCGGTTCATTGTCGTCGCTTTTCCGCTTCTTATCGTCGTCGTTTAGTGAGCCGTTCTTCCCGTTCTTCGGGCGTTTGAGCCGCACGCTTGGCCTTCCTCGCTTCCATCTCGCATTGTCGGCCGGCCTTGTACCATGCTACGACTTCAGTATCCGTCGACGTAGCTTCTCGTAGCCTTTGCTGATGCCGTACTGAGTACGTACGCTTGCAATCCGCCTCTTCATTCATTGTACATCTGACAAGCGAGCCCAGCTGCGCGCGCCGCCGCGGAAAGAGCATGGCTCATGCGCAGTGAGGCGCATAGCTGAGTGATGACGTCACGCGCGGCGACGCGGTGGAGACCGGCGACGGTGCGCAGCGAACGGCTCGGCGCAGCCGGTTGCCATGGAAACGGCGAATGCGCAGATGTGGCCATGCGCCCGACCCGGCGAAATGCTCCGCAGGTAGCATAGTGAAGCTTTTGCTTCAATAAGAGTCCTTTACTGCTACTACTTGCGTGTAACTGGTCTTAAAACTTTGTGCTATGCATATATTATATGGTGATGTTATTGGGTCCTATTTTCGAAACAGTAAAAGTTTCACGATAACGAGGTTCTTTGACTCTTCCTTCCTTTCACCAGGGGTGCCCCATTAGAGACGAGTTTTGGTTGTCTTGAAGGCTGAAGGTCTAGAAGACAATACTCGGCAACAACAGAGAACTTGCAGGGGATACAAACTGAAGCTTTATGTACATGAGTTTACATATCTACAACAAGTTGAACAGTGAGCACAACAACATGGAACTGGCTAACATTAGGGGAGGCCCCTACTCGGCATAGCCGAAGATGCGTTACATCGGCTTGTAGCCCAAAACCCCTTTCCCGGGCTCCAGTTTTAAAGACATATGGGCCCGGCCCACATTCTTCAGCATCCAACCGCGTCAAACTCTAACACGATTGGTTATTAGCCGTGTGTCCTGTCCTCCAATTGCCTTAAGGCACATCACCCTCTCTCAAATATGCATAGTGTAAAAAGGACATCATTTTCGCTTACAATTCCGAGCATGGACACACAAACGGATTGGCTCCCTGGGTTACATGCCGCGCCTTCCACTGTATTAGATAAACTCTCTCCCCTATGGAAGAAAAAGAAAAACACGTAAAAACAACATAGCAAGACACTTCCACGGATGCGCTGGTCTCCCCAGGACCCGTGACCTTGACGGCTCTAGGAATTAGGGTAATTATCGGTCCCAAACCCGAGTCGCAACCATCGCGCACAACAACCGGGAGCGCCGAACCGCGTCCCATGCGAGTCGGATTACCCTGGACTGCTGACCCAGCAGACGCCCTCCGGAGTCCGGGCGGTGCCCTAACTCAACTGGCCGTCACTGTCTAATTAAGCAGGTGGCTGCTTTCGCTCTGTCCGGTGGTGTCTGCTGCGCTCGCCCGTTTTTCGAGAACGGTTGATGTTTCAGCTTTCGAGGCTTGGCACCATACCGAACGCCAGGCAGCTGCACTGTCGCCGACAACTCCCATTTATCTGGGCACGCCCGACCCCGCTTCGTCTAGCAGTGTTCCCTTTTCAAAGAAAAGCCGTCGAACCTCCGAACGAAGCGTTCACAGCTAGATTGAGCCGCATCTGGTATTCGTCAAGACGCGGTGACCCGTCGTCACACTGGCGGCAAAACGCGCGCCGCACGCCGCCGGCGGCAAGCCGCTTGCCGCGAAACCTGCCGCGGCGGCGGGTTGATCTGCCGTGCAGCGAATGGGTCTCGGAGCCGCGTGCCGCGGAGCGGGGAGACCAATGAGGGGCACCCGGCTTTGTCACGTGGGGAGCGTCTGTGTCGCCACCTCTTGGCTCCTACTAAAGTTACATGCCAGGAAGAACTCTAGTTTGGGCTAGTTGGTTCATGATTCAACAGGAAAATGGCGCAAAAGACGTGGACAAAAGAGACAAACACGACAGGACCAGCGCCAACTTACAACTGAATTTTATTTCGCACCAAACCGCCTTTATGTAGGCCAACACGCCCTAACATCCGTGTAATCACGCACAGGCAGTAGAAAAGATCACAGTAAGATATCTAGCACATGAAGCGCAATAGCGACCACGTAACATACTATCATGGCTAAAAAAAACAAAAAAAAACAACAAAAGTATAGCAACCAACACTAAAATGGTCATGGCCAAGCAACTCTTCAACACCAAAAACGATACACACTCATGAGTGATACCAGATGACCAACAAGAAACGTGGAAAAAGGTGAAGAATGAAGCGTTAAGACCAAAGCAGTGTCAAAGGTAAAAAAAAAGAAGGTTGAAATGGATGAAGAGTGCAAACCTTAAAAATTGGAAACCAAAAACCAGCAGCCACATGAATGATAACCGATGACCAACCAGAAAAAAGATGGACGCGAAGCTGAGACCAAAGTCGGCGTCAAAGGTATAAAAACGAGAAAAAAATTGGAAACGAACAACCAGCAGCCATATGAATGATAACCGATGACCAACAAGAAACATGAAAAAGGATGAATGCGGAGCTCAGACCAAGGTCAGCGTCAAAGGTGTAAAAAACGAGAACAAAAACCGCGCAAAAAACCGCACATCGTCAAAAAAATCGTCAAAAATTGCAACCAATGCCAAAGGAAAGAGCGTGCACAACAAAACAAAACGAAGAGCCTACAGAAAACTTTCCAGAAAAGTGTACTCCTCGTTGCTAAGCGTAATGGATGGCTTGCTGACGCATCTGCTCCCTTCTTTCCTGATGTAAAAGGCTTCGACCACCTCTCTCTCAAATCTGTCCTTCCCACTCCTCAAAAAAATAGTTTTCTCGAACTCCGGACGGCAACCCCTGCAGGCTTTGCAATGATCCACTAGAAAGCTTCCTTCGTTATTCCGCAGATTCCGGCAGTGCTCGCTGGCTCGCTCAATGAGCGAATGAGCGAGCCAGCGAGCACTGCCGGAATCTGCGGAATAACGAAGGAAGCTTTCTAGTGGATCATTGCAAAGCCTGCAGGGGTTGCCGTCCGGAGTTCGAGAAAACTATTTTTTTGAGGAGTGGGAAGGACAGATTTGAGAGAGAGGTGGTCGAAGCCTTTTACATCAGGAAAGAAGGGAGCAGATGCGTCAGCAAGCCATCCATTACGCTTAGCAACGAGGAGTACACTTTTCTAGAAAGTTTTCTGTAGGCTCTTCGTTTTGTTTTGTTGTGCACGCTCTTTCCTTTGGCATTGGTTGCAATTTTTGACGATTTTTTTGACGATGTGCGGTTTTTTGCGCGGTTTTTGTTCTCGTTTTTTACACCTTTGACGCTGACCTTGGTCTGAGCTCCGCATTCATCCTTTTTCATGTTTCTTGTTGGTCATCGGTTATCATTCATATGGCTGCTGGTTGTTCGTTTCCAATTTTTTTCTCGTTTTTATACCTTTGACGCCGACTTTGGTCTCAGCTTCGCGTCCATCTTTTTTCTGGTTGGTCATCGGTTATCATTCATGTGGCTGCTGGTTTTTGGTTTCCAATTTTTAAGGTTTGCACTCTTCATCCATTTCAACCTTCTTTTTTTTTTTTTTACCTTTGACACTGCTTTGGTCTTAACGCTTCATTCTTCACCTTTTTCCACGTTTCTTGTTGGTCATCTGGTATCACTCATGAGTGTGTATCGTTTTTGGTGTTGAAGAGTTGCTTGGCCATGACCATTTTAGTGTTGGTTGCTATACTTTTGTTGTTTTTTTTTTGTTTTTTTTAGCCATGATAGTATGTTACGTGGTCGCTATTGCGCTTCATGTGCTAGATATCTTACTGTGATCTTTTCTACTGCCTGTGCGTGATTACACGGATGTTAGGGCGTGTTGGCCTACATAAAGGCGGGTTTGGTGCGAAATAAAATTCAGTTGTAAGTTGGCGCTGGTCCTGTCGTGTTTGTCTCTTTTGTCCACGTCTTTTGCGCCATTTTCCTGTTGTTACATGCCAGCGGCGGCGGCGGTGCCGCGCACGCTCCTTCAGAATCGCAGACCTCGACAGGTTTGTCACGAAGGGAGCTTAGCGCGGCGGCGACTCTTTGCATGGCCGGGCTAGAGGGGTGACGCGCGCGCGTCACCCTCTAGCCCGGCCCCCTCTAGCCCGGCCATGCTCTTTGCCGCCGAGTGCGGCCGTCCCTTTCGCGGCGGGGGTGGCGCCGCCAGCAGCATGTCGCGCGTTTTGCCGCGCGACCCCTGTCTCTCCTCATGTCTTTCCGCGAAAGGGGACATTGGGAGGTTTGGGCGAGCTGGTCACTCCCTCTCTGGCTGCTGCCTGTTTTGAGCGCTTCTCGTCGCTTCCTGCCGGGGTCACAGGAGAAGGAAGGTGGGTTCAGACGAGTGGACCGGATCGCGGATGGACCGGGTGCGTCAGCGCTCTCCGCGCGCCACGTGACGGGAACGTCACGGCTCTGGGCGACCTTGCCTTGAGCGGGCGGCGCCATGGAGGAAGGAAAGAAGTTTTCCGTCCTCCATGGGGCGGCGCAGACTTTTCCGGGCCCGGATCGCGGACCGAGGGAAAAAGGCGAGCGCCTTTTTCAATCCGCGCAGACCGAGCCTCCGCCGCGGACCGGGATTGTTTTTGCTCTTTTGCTTCTAGGCGCGCTCGTCTGGCTAGCTATCCTGAATGAAGTCGGCTTTGCTCCGTGCCGGCGCCTTTCGTTTTGGCGCGCTTTTCGCCCAATTTGCAGCTCGAGTGCGACATTGTGTGTCCTGCTTTTCGTGTTTCGCTCACTGCGCTGTTCACACCGCGTATGCTGCACTGCGACGCACTGTGTATTTGAGCGTGTGCGTAAATGTCCGCTTTGCTTTGTTGTTTCTTCTAATTTGAGTGAATTTGGAAAGAAGGCGCTCAGTGAGCCACTATCTGGTAAAACTGCTCTGGACTCAGCCGCAGCAAGCGTTTGTACTCTCCGGGTCGCATTCAAGTAGGTCCTCGTACAGCAGGTCCTGCATGCCCGAGCACTTCTTTTCCAACCATGACTTCGCCCAACATAACAGTTTTTAGCCACGAAAGCTTCCTCCTCGTCCTCAGACGCTTCAATGGCTACAGCCAGTGCGGCGAGACGACGTTTTCTCTCGGCGTTCATGTTGAAACTCTCGGCAGCTGAGTTTTCGAAGCCACGCAAACAGCGCAAGCGCGCCGTCGGCGAGAGAGCGCGGATTGTCTCCCGGAGCTTGGTAATGCGTCACGATAACCGCGCTGACGCGCGCGGACCACCCGCGATCCGGTCCGCTCGTCTGAACCCACCTTAATGATATCCGAGAGCGTTTGCAAACTGCCTCCCTTCCCAGTTAGGTCAACAATACGACGGATGCCAGAAATCGTCACAAACGCCTTCTTGGGATCGGCAGAAGCCTAATGATCCCTAAAGGTGGGTTCAGACGAGCGGACCGGATCGCGGATGGTCCGCGCGCGTCGTGACGCATGACTAAGCTCTGGGAGACGGTCCGGACGTCGAGCATTCACACGAACGCAGCGGACAATCCGCGCGTCCTCTCGCCCACGGCGCGCTTGCGCTGTTTGCGTGGCTTCGAAAACTCAGCTGCCGAGAGTTTCAACATGAACGCCGAGAGAAAACGTCGTCTCGCCGCACTGGCTGTAGCCATTGAAGCGTCTGAGGACGAGGAGGAAGCTTTCGTGGCTAAAAACTGTTATGTTGGGCGAAGTCATGGTTGGAAAAAAAGTGCTCGGGCATGCAGGACCTGCTGTACGAGGACCTACTTGAATGCGACCCGGAGAGTACAAACGCTTGCTGCGGCTGAGTCCAGAGCAGTTTTACCAGATACTGGCTCACTGAGCGCCGTCTGTCCAAATTCACTCAAATTAGCAGAAATAACAACAAAGCAAAGCGGGCATTTACACACACGCTCAAATACGCAGTACGTCGCAGTGCAGCATACGCGGAGTGAACAGCGCAGTGAGCGAAACACGAAAAGCAGGACGCACAATGCCGCACAGGAGCTGCAAATTGGGCGAAAAGCGCGCCAAAACGAAAGGCGCCGGCACGGAGCAAAGCCGACTTTATTAAGGATAGCTAACCAGACGAGCGCGCCTAGAAGCAAAAAAGAGCAAAAACAATCCCCGTCCGCGGCGGAGGCTCGGTCTGCGCGGACTGAAAAAGGCGCTCGTCTTTTATGCGTTGCATATTGCAATCACTCAGTTCAGCCCTTGGGCACAGCCGGGCAGCCACCATTGACCTTTAGCGCAACCACGTGACGTCACGTAGCCGGAGGGAAAGCTGGGCCCCAACTCGCGCGGCCGCAGCCACCACCTGGCTCCCGCTCCTCCCGCTAGGGGCGCGTGACGTCTTGCCGAGAAAATCGAGTGCCGCCAAGCAATACCTCGCCCTCAAAAAAAAAAAGACCGCGCAATATGCAACGCATTCTTGGCTTAACCAAGCTAAGCCTGGGCATCTTTTTTCACTCGGTCCGCGATCCGGGCCCGGAAAAGTCTGCGCCGCCCGCTCAAGGTCGCTCAGAGCCATGACGTTCCCGTCACGTGGCGCGCGGAGAGCGCTGACGCGCCCGGACCATCCGCGATCCGGTCCGCTCGTCTGAACCCACCTTTGCAGAAATGTAATCCCTCCTGTTGCGACGCCACCGCAATAACAGTTTATGCATTGTACTGGGGCACATTGTCTGTCAAGCCACCTTTTTCGCTTTTTGTGTCACCCCCCACCCCTCCCCCCCTAAACGTCACGATATTGAAACAAAGTTGGATTGAAAAACTGCTAGCGCGCGGAACCTCTTGAACTCTCTTGAAAGCTAGGCTTTTAAAGGGCAACTGACTAGGGTCTGGACATTTTTGAAAAACAAGCCCACTGCATAGATGATGCATCGAAGATAACGTCTGCAAAATACCCTAGCCATGCACACCCCGAAAAGCTGTAAAAATTCAAACCAAAGCCCGCTCGTTCTTTCCTTCCACAAGTAAGTGTCCTCCTCCTCTACTCTGGCTTCCGAGCCTTTGGTATGACGTCATACGGAAAACTTTCGCTAAAGGCATTCCATTGGTGCGTCGTTCTGACTGACGGGCAAAGGGTGGGCGTAGCCGCTTCGTCGCGTCGTCTGCTCGTGGTGGTGGTAGTGGTTTATTTTAAAAGAAAAAAAAAGATGAAGCAAAAGAGTGTTGTGCTTACCTAAATCGCGGTGTTTCTCCTTGTGTCACTGATGTGTAGTTAAAGGGACACTGAGGAGAAATTGAAGTTGGCTTGTATCGACAGAATACCAGCTCCTGATTACAAAAACGCCACTCATATTAACAACAAAGCTCTTGTAACGTAGAAAAGAGAAAGAACCAAAATACAGGTATCGCCGCCACAGGCCAAACTCGCAAGTACAACCGTGATGACGTCATAGGACAAAACAGTGTTGCTAGAACCATTGGTTCTAGCAACACTAGAACACGAGAATTCCCGAATCACTGAGGCGCAGCCAATGCATGCGCAAATCTCCTTGACGTCGCCAGATGGCGCCACGTACCCAGCAGCTACGCACGCGCCTGCAGCATCGGGACCAATCAGCGCCTGCTCACTGGCGGTAGGCGGGCTCCCGGTATTCAGCTAAGGGTAACAAGGTACACGGTAATGCTAAAAGTGTCTATTTGCTAGAACTTCGTTGACGACTTCGAGAACGGGATCCATCGTAACGCTGGCAAAACGCCGGTGCAAATGTAAACGAAGTGACGGTAGCGACGGCCGCAATAGCCCATCGATGCCTTCAACGTGCGGCCGGCCGTAGCTTTCTTTTCGGCTGCTGCCAGGCCGCACTGCTGGCCTCCAGAAATCACGGAGTCTGCGTTACGTCATGTGTACGTAATGCTTCCCGTCACTTAGTCCTGTGTCGTCATAAGAGAATCCCAAGTTTGAATCAGAGCGGCGGGAAAAACTTTTTCAACTTCGAATCCAAATTTCTTAGAAATAAATGCATCTTTCGCTGCCGGCCAAGTGGCAACAGAGCCATGAAATGCCGAACTATCGGATTTTGCTGTAAAAAAATATTTATAGAGCTCTCCTCACTGTCCCTTTAAGATGTTAAGCTTCCCCTCTAAGAGTGGAACGCGACAGCGTCTTGCAACGCTGCCAGCGAGCCCACAGAACGCCATCGCCCGTTCGGCTCTACGCCTTGCTCGCCGGTAAATTGGTTTTTGAGGAAAGGAAATGTATTTGTCTCGCATATCTCGGTGGACACCTAAACCTCGCCGTAAGGGAAGGGCGGAAGATCGGAGTGAACGAAGACACCGTATTCACTAAACGCGCCTTTGTTCATTTCAAACCATCGAGCTGGCATGGCGGAGTGGTTACCGTGCTCGTCTCGCATTCCGGAGACCCTGGTTCGGTACCCCAACTCGACCAATTTCCTACTCGGTTTTATTTATTCTTCTGGTCTGACTAGAAAGGTCAATGAGGCTAATTGGTTAATTAACTCATAAACTAAGTCACACTTACTTGGAGTATCACTATACCGTCCCTTTAATTGGTTGCACGGTTACTAGCCAAAGTATAATTGGCACCGTTTGAAATTCGCGCATTGTGACGTCACAGCCATCTTTTCAATTGGTCGAAATGGTCGCGACGTCACAGTGCGCGAATTTCAAACGGGGTTAATTGTAATTTGGCTAGTAACCATGCAACCAATTAAAGGGATGGTATAGTGATGTTCCAAGTAAGTTTGACTGAGTTTCGTTAGTTGCTTAATTAAACATTTAGAATAAATAAAAGCGAGTAGGAAATTGGTCGAGTTGGGGAATCGAACCAGGGTCTCCGGAATGCGAGACGAGCACGGTAACCACTCCGCCATGCCAGCTCGATAGTTTGGAATGAACAAAGGCGCGTCTAGTGAATACGGCGTCTGCGTTCACTCCCATCTTCCTCCCTTCCCTTATGGGGACGTTCAGGTTTCCACCGAGATATGCGAGACAGATACATTTCCTTTCCTGTAAAAACAATTTACCGTCGAGCAAGGCGTAGAGCCGAACGGACGATGGCGTTCTGTGAACTCCCTGGCAGCGTAGTAAGACGCTGTCGCGTTCCACTCTTAGAGGCGAAGCTTAAAATCTTAACCACAGATAAGTGACACAAGCAGCAACCCTGCGCTTAAGGCTTTCGCCTCACCGCACTTTAGGTCAACAAAGTGCCCTCTGAATTTTCTTAAGCATTCGAGCTGCAGCCGGCGGAAATTAAAGGCAAAGGGAGAGGATTGTGAGAAGTATAGAGGGGAGCGACAGCAAGAAAGGACAGGGGAGAGCTTTGTACAGTGTCGCGCACGCTTTCTGCAGCGCTTTCCGTTTTGGCACATGCCTACAAACTCGCATGAAGGAAAAAAAAACTGAGCAGGGAGCATCCGGCGACAGCCTTGAACCCTAGTCATAAACAGTAAAAAATAGTAAAACTACGCTATTAAAGAGTCTTTTCAAAAAATATATGCGGCCGCGCCTTCCGGGGACGACGCCTCGCTACCAGAGAGGTAGAAAATATTTTCGACTAGAGGGTAGTCAGTTCACCAGTGGCAGTGTCCATAGGAAATACATGGGAACTTTCAGAAGCTGTACCGTGTCTAAACCTGGCTCGATTTTCATGAGGTTTGTGACAGCGTTTTCTTCTTTAGTGAATAGAGGAACTGTTGCGGGCAGATTTTATTGTTTAAGTTTCATTTTTTTACCAATTACACGCAAAGTTCCAGAAAAATGGTGCTTTTAGATATGTCGAACTTTCATGTCATCTCGGGAAAAAACTAAGCCAAATATCAAAATTTCGTCCGCCACATTTCCTCCCTTTTTCTTTCTTGATTGTTAAGCCGCAATTTTTATCCATATCGAACCTAGTGTTTGCGTTTTACAGGCTCTGAAAGTTGTGTATGTATGTTTTGCGGGAATTTGAATTTCGCGCTAAAATTTTACTAGTGCGACGTGGCTCCACCTAGCCACAAATTATTTTGTCGCTACTACACTCTACCACCAACTTTTTGCTTGTCTGTGTTCGTGCGCACACTGTTTTCTTAAAACCTGGACGAACTTGATTTCTTTCTTTCTTTCCTTTTTTCTTGCTTGGGCTGTATTTCGACAGGATTTCTGCTTTTCTTTTTTTCTGGAGCTTGTGGTGCGAAAAGGAAGCGGGTTGCAAGGCCGCACCCAAGAGCGCCCCTTCACCCCCGCAGCACACACAGTAAGGCATTGTTCGCACCAAAACACAGGTGAGTGGAGTTACCAGGTCAAAAACCGGTTCTGGGTTCATGTAAACGCGCCGAGTCGAGTCAGCAGTCACGGGGTCGGGACGAGTAAACTCCACTGCAAGGGGTAGGTTGACTCAACCCTACCCTGCCCGGATGTGCTTGTAAACGCTGTCGAGCCGAAAAAACGGAGGGGAGAGGATAAATGCAAACTTGTTTTTCACTTGCGCCGTCGCACCTCCGAAGCAGCGGTGGTGTGCCTGATGCTACTGGAATCTACTTGGATGCTACTACTTGGAATCTACTCGGATGCTACTGGAATCATATTTGCTAGCGCTTAATTAATTGCACACCAATCTTTCCAGAAACAATCATTCTAGGTACAATAAAAACCCAATCGGAACGTGAAATTTTTGAAGCTATGTGCAGTGATAATGAAGGTTCGAAATGCGTCAGCACCCCGTCTGTTAATCTATCACAAAAAGAAATGTTGCTCCTGAAGCGTGGCGTTGCTACTGCGCGTGTGTGAGTTCGGCATTTTTGAGATGTCTTGTATTGATTTTTTTTCGAATAAACGGCTGTTGAAGACTAGCGTCTATCCTGTGTATTTGTGTTCTGGTACCGTGTGTTCACTAAGCGCTAGCAAATACGATTCCAAACGCTTTCCAACTAGCCCAAGTTTCCGCTTTAATAATTGGATGCTACCACTGCTCGCTCGCAATGCGGTGCTCGACGCTTGGTGTCGCTGCTGATGAACCGGTCTTGACTAGCTAAAATCGAGGTCATGTAAACACGCGTTGGTCGAGTTGGGTTGACTTCGCTCAGCCCGACCCTCGACTCAACCTGACGTTATTGGTTCATGTAAACAGAGCTAAGCAAGAACTCGCTTATGCATTGCCAAAGTTTTCCTTTCAGTCACCATGCACAGCTACAGGACGCTCTCGGTGCTTTTGCAAACCACACTTCTCGTCCTTTTAGGTTCCATCCAACTTTGATTTGCTTGGTGCCTTGTTGGTGCTGAGAAGCGGAAGATGGGTATTCGGCTCTGGGAAGGTTCGTACGAGACTAGGCAGATGTGAGCTACAGGCTGTCACTACAATCGAGGACATGCTTCTGTAGCTATGCAAGGAAGGCTGCGCGGGAAAGGTTAGAAAACCAGTTATAAGGCCTTGTGCTAGAAGCTCCTTTCTTTCCTTTTATTTGGAGACTGACTACATAGGTGTTCAACACAATGGAACCTTTTCCTGGTAATGTCCTGGGCATGCACCAAGCCTCTCTTCAGCCATTTTAACCGACCACACCTGTCTGCTCAGGCGAAACCAGTAACCCCACCCTACCATTGAAAAAAAATTTTCACAGAAAAGACTGAAGGAAGCTTAGGCAACCCAAACCGGAAACGCTAAATTGGTGGGTTACTGGGAAATGGTCCATTGTATGACCCCCACATCCTTCCCTGCTGAATGGCTTGAGAGGGGTTAACTTTTTTGTGCTTCGGTCCCCAGAACCTTGGCCGCATACCTACAGGAAGTTCTGGGCTCTACTTTTTGTACGCGGAAGAACGAATACTTTCGTGTCGCGGTTTAGTTTACACACCTGGAGGGGGAATAGAACTTCCCTCCTTTTTGGGGTACTCAGGTGCTGCCATCTATCCACAGAAAAAGTTCAAATCTGAGTTGCCTTGTAGCTGGTGAGCCCTCTTAAACAAACTTCGACGCGTTTTTTTCCATCATGCAACCAAAATTTGCGAAGGGTTCTGTGCTTACGCCCTCGCTTACCGCGTATGATTGAAGTCATTCATGTTTTTACAAGAAGTTACTTTATTCTGAACAGAAATAGACAAACTTAATTCGGCATGAGACAGTCTTCATCTCAAGGGTTGATCAGGTTGTGCCATGTGCCTCTAGGCCGCTCTCTTGGTTGCCCCCAGTGTGGCTGTTGGGCTTTCGACGCAGCTTCGGGTCACTCGAGCTCGCTGACCGGTCGCGCTGCTGCTGTGATTCCTGCTGTCGCTATTCTCCCACTCATCCAGGAAGTGATCCATGTAGTTCGTCGTTTTGGGGTTCAGGGCGTGCTTCTTCTTTCCGAGGCACACGCTATTGACAAAGGTGTCGTGCCGCTCCGTTTTCTTCCACAGGTAGTAAAACTGCACCAGCTCGCCAACCGCGCGGGTAGGTAACTGATGCACCTGGATTTGGTGAAAGTCCTTCCCGTACAACCGAAGGCCCGTCTCAAAGCTTTCACATTCCTCTTCCGACCAGGGACGCACCTTCGTCGTAGTGGTGGCGTCCATTCGGCGTCTGCGCAGCGCTTCTTCAACGTCGTATTCACACTGCAGCAGCAGGCATAACGCTTCCTCATCGCCTCCCATGCTACCGCCAACGGGTGAGCAGTTGGTAACCTTGGTGGTGTTTGTGTGTCGTTTTTGCGTCTTGTAGAGTTCGAGATAGCGTTCCACGTCGCTGTGCGACAGCTTGGCCGGATCCCACAGGAGCTCATCTTCGGTCTTGTAAGGAGGAGCATCGTATTCGCTCAACCGCTCGGGAATGGCGGCCTGGTACTCCGAGCCAACCTGAATTGTCCTAGGAGCATCATTGGAGACGACAGCGCACTTAGATCTTAGCATGTAAGCAAGAGTGGACGAAGCGGTGGAGGTGTAACGCGGCCCATCTTTCAAGAACGACATTGCCGCCGACCTCGTACGGACAGAAGTGTCAGCCATTTCTTCATCATCATACCCGTCGTTGACGTTCATCTCTGCCGAAAGGTCACAGTCTTACTCGCTGACAGTGTGCCGTAGCAGCAGTTGCGTTTTCCCGTCAAATACTAACACGATTAGACAGCAGCTCTTCCTTCGCAGCCTTTCCGTCACACCTCTCCGTGTCCGTGCAGCACGCGATCACGTGACTCATTGGCGCTGTAGTCGCGAACGAGAACCGGCGGGTCCCACGCTCCGGGAAATGCTTCGAGAGGCAGCCAGTCGTCTGCTACGTCTCGCAGGTTGAGTGCTGAAGCCACGGAGGAAAAAAAAAAAACGAACAGGAGGGATTGTCTGGCGGTGGCCTTGAAGCCTAGTCATAAAAAGTAAAAAGAGAAGAGCCTGTTCCCCACCCCCACCCCCATGATAGCGTGCGGTGATATGTATCTCAGCTGCGCGCGCGCATGCGCAAATCAGCGTAGCAAACAGACTAGATCAATCTCTTTGCTGTTGATCCCCGCGACATAGGCCGCGCAGGCGTGCGCACTAAAACGTACGCACTGACTCGGAGAGCGAAACGCGGAGGTGAGAGCGGCTTCACGACCCTCCACAGTGGCTCAGTGTAACGTTAGGGCGCTCGGCTACTGAGCCGGAGTTCCCGGGTTCGAACCAGGCCGCGGCGGCAGCGTTTCGATGGAGGCGAAGCGCAAAGATGCCCATGCGCTGCCTGATGTCAGTGCGCGTTGAAGATCCCCAGGTGGTCGAAATTATTCAGGAGCCCTACACTACGGCACCTCTTTCTTCTTTCACTCCCACCTTCCTCCCTTATGACGTTATGTTTCGGAGAAAGCGTGTTTATTAAAACATCGACAAAAACGAAACAACTCATCTCAACCACAAAAAGGTACGCTGAAAGAACTAGCGATTTACAAGAAATAGAAAGCGGACGTTGATGTCAGAAGAGAGTGTCACTCTAGCGTTCATCCTGCTAAACAAATAAATGAGGAAAAAAAAAAACCTGCTGCTGTAGTTGCCAGTATATTTGACTTCATAATTGTATCACTGCTAAAACCAAAAAAAAAAGTGTGTATCTAATGAATTTCAGTGTTTTTGTCGCTTGTAGGCGCGATGAAAATCTAAAGTTGTCGTCTGTAACATGAGACGGCGCTTACCCGAGTTCACAGCGGACAACATTGCGGCCACTGCTCTCGATACTATTTGTGAGCGCGCGCTCGCGCCGTCGCTGCCCGCTCGCTCGCGTTCTGAGCTTCAGTTCAAGCTCGATGACCAGTTTTCCTGCCGTCCAGTCTCAAGTTTTTGCCGCATCAAGTGCTTCTTGAACGCATCAACATTTCGACGCCACTTTCTCGTTCAGCGTTTGATCTGGTACGTATGTAGCAACTACAACTACGTTAATTCCATTCGGGGTAACAGTAGGATTTCAAACTGCGGCTTGCGCTTCTCGACGACGTTGCCCGAGCAGAACAAATGAAGCAGATGGATTAGGATTCACGAATTACGCCAAAGCGTGGTGTAAAATGTCAGCAGCTGCATGTGCTATTTCCGCAAAGCGTCGTTTATCCTTTTCAGCGACTTCTTCCGCTCACCGCTTCAAAAGCGGCATGTCGTCATGCGCTTGAGGCGCAGAGCAGAAAGCTGTGAAAAGCATTGCGGTGGCTGCGTTTTAACTATTGTGGGTCTTTTTTTCTCTCGGCAGCATAATCTAGCTATTTTTGTGTCTTTTTTGCGCACAGTATAGGTAAGCGCCTCCTCTTTTACTGTTGCAAGCAAGTCTCTGAAGGTTCCTCTGAGACAAGCTGAGCGCGAGGCGTGTAAGGATGTGCACATGTAGAAACTGCCGCCTTCTAGCTCGGCTTCCCATGCACTGAGGGCAGCTTAGTAGACGGAGTTTACTGCGATGCGCGGAGAACAATGCGTACCGCACTACTTTAGTGAACTTTGACCACGTTTCAATTCTCATATGTGGTCGTTTGTTCACTCTGAGCTCATACTGTCAAAATAAAAGCAATTGAGTTTTTTCTCCTTTGTCCTTGCGGCGTGATTGGCCGTTTCACTGAAGTGAAACGCCAAGTATCGTTCGCGCTGACAGCTTGGTCTAGCATCGCATGCATTTTTTTATGGTAAGCCCCCGTGTGTTTCTTACCTTTAAAGCAAAACCACAATGCACTCCGGTTGCCTTATTGCAGAAATAGCATTCCTCACATGTGCCTCGTGACCATATTTATTTTTTATATCTGTACATATGTTGACGGGAATCACACATGGCAGTTGTTAAATTGCTCTAATGCAATTAGTTAGTTTTCTAGTAATATACAATGTATGAAGAATTTTTCTGACCTTGTTATTAATGCTGTGAATTACTTTGGGGGATTCCTTTCGCAGCAGAGTAATTAATTACTTTCAAAATCACTTTTATTAAAGGATGCGCCACTTTTGTTTTTGTGTCGGCAAAGCTTTCGTGTCTCATTTGCCGGGCCGGGCGCCTCGAGATATAGTAGGAACGATATTCGGAAATCCTGGGCCAGCAAGCCAGCGCAGTACACACACGCACGCACGCAACACCGTAACGCGTTTTTGCGATTTTTAAGTTGTACCCTTCACCGTGAGAAAACATGGGTCCCCCCTAAGACTCCGGAATTTTTTTGACTGGATGGCAAAGCCAGGCGGTATTTTTTTAATTTATTTTTGTTCTATTTATTACTTCATTTTTCACTTTTGCCTTGTTTCCTATTGCGATAATTTATTTTATTTAACAGTATTTTATTACCAGTTCGAAAAATTACGGAGGGCACTTAAAGGTGCACGAAAGAGGATTCCAAGCTCGTCTTTTTACCGCGGGAACTCGATCTGCACGCTCCGAGCATTCTTATAAACTGCGTATTATTGTCCTGCGCGGCCGTTATCCATATTAATCGAATTAAACTTCCCGGCTCCAGCCTTTTGTTCTTGAACTCACCTTCGAAAAGAGGAGGAGTCAGCCAACGCGTGGGGTGCCTGTCAGCCATCCGCGTGGCAGGTTGCCGCTCTGCCATCGGTGGATTGATACATAGTGATCAGTGAAAGCAGAGTCCACGCGTATTTTTATTTCCGTGGGCCTAATTTGCGGCTATGTCGTCTGCTTGTTTGTTGTGGTTTAACGTCCCAAAGCGACTCAGGCTATGAGGGACGCCGTAGTGATGGGCTCCGGAAATTTCGACCATCTGGGATTCTTTTAACATGCACTGACATCGCACAGTACACGGGCCGCTATAATTTCGCCTCCATCGAAATTCAGCCGCCGCGGCCGGGATCGAACCCGCGTCTTTCGGATCAGCAGCCGAGTGTCGTAGCCGCTGAGCCACCATGGCGGGGCTGTTTATCGTCTGCGACTGAAAATATTTGTTCACGTAAACCTAAAAAAAAACAAAATAGAAGCGGAAGCGAAGCCGCCACGCGACTGGCTCAAAGTAACTGTACGCGTTGGCTGACCCCTCCTCTTTCCGAATTTGAGTTCGAAATAAAAAAGATGCCCAGGCTTAGCTTAGTTAAGCAAAGAATGCGTTGCATATTGCGCGGTCTTTTTGCGCGAGGTATTGCTTGGCGGCACTCGATTTTCTCGGTAGCGTTTCCTCCGTGACGTATGGATGGATGGATGGATGGATGGATGGATGGATGGATGGATGGATGGATGGATGGATGGATGGGTGGATGGGTGGATGGATGGATGGATGGATGGATGGATGGATGGATGGATGGATGGATGGATGGATGGACGGACGGACGGACGGACGGACGGACGGACGGACGGACGGACGGACGGACGGACGGACGGACGGATACGGACGGATACGGACGGGCGGGCGGGCGGGCGGGCGGATACATAGATAGATAGATAGGAGCGCCCCCTTTGAAACGGGGCGGTGGCAACCGGCACCATGCTCAGCCGTCCTTCTTTGTTTCTTTTCTTTTTTTAAACGTTTGGTGACGTCACGTCACCACGTGACGTCACGTCACGTGGTTTGGTGGCTGCCCGGATGCTCGGAGCGTGCAGGTCGAGTTCCCACGGTAAAAAGACGAGCTCAGATTCCTCTTTAGTGGACCTTTAAAGGTGCACTAAAGAGGAATTCTCCTCGTACGGTGGGCGGAGTCGACAAACGCGTCGAGTGCCTTTCAGCCAGCTCCGTGGAGGCTTTGCTTTCGCTTTGTTTTTTAGGTTTCCGTGAATAAATAGTTTCATTCGCAGATAATACAGCCGCAAAATAAGCCCGCAGAAATAAAAATACGCGCGGACTATTTGCTACTACGGATTACTACGCATTACTCCGCCGATGGCAGAGCGGCAAGCCGCCATGGGACTGGGTGAAAGGCACTCCACGCGTTGGTCGACTCCGCCCACCGTACGGGGGAGAACTGAAAAAAAAAAAAAGGCGGGAGCCGGACGTTAATCCGATTTAATTAGTGAAATCGGCCACACAGGGCAATAAATCGAAGTTTCTAAGAATGCTCGGAGCGTGTAGATCGAGTTCCCGCGGCACAAAAACAAGTTCAGATTCCTCTTCACTGCACCTTTAAGACTACTTACGTGCTCGAATACGAAAGCATGCAGCGGGATGTTCGGCTGCGGTGATAACGTACTGTTTTAAAGGGGCTCTGAAACACCTTCCAAGAAGAGCACATAAACTCGGTCAATCACTGCATTGTGTTGTCTTGAAAACTTCAGCCAAATAATACGCTTCTACACGCAGCAGAGAACCCACAATCATGCGCGAAAGTTTGCGAGCCCTTCCCGGCGACTTTTTCGCGCACATCCTCCTCCGTCGCTCGACCTGCGTATACAAGTTGAGAGGTGGCTATTGGTTCCATTCTTTCAGGCGTCCGGCAGCGACCGTGTCCGCGGCCAATAAGCCGCGTAGTCCGGCGGGTCAGGAAGCTCCGCCCCCGGAGGTGGGGCCGGCGGAGGAGCGCCGACCTTCCAGCGTGTGCAAGTGACCAGAGGAGAGGGAAAGGCGCGAAGACGCTGAAATTCAAATTCTGACTACAGATAAGTAAGCTTCTACAAAGCACATTAAAGAAATTCTTCCTGGACAATATTCGTGGAGCGGCGTGCTTCAACATCCCAGGCATACCGCAACTATATAGAACCCCTTCTTTTTTTCGCGCCGTTCGAATGGAAGTTGATGAAGACGACAATACCCAAAACCCTCTATGCACCCCTCTTCTTGGCCGATCCCCCTGTGTGGGTATCCGCCACTCTAGAAGGTGAACAACAACAACAACTTTCAGTTCAGCGTGTGGGTATTGTGCTGCGCAGTCCGTGTTGAAAAAAAAAAGCGGTGGTGGCGCAGTGCTCTAATGAAGTGGCCATTGACGGTGATCTATTCGCGCCGGTCTGGGTTCGAAAACCATTGCCGGAGAAATTTACTGAAGAAATTTTATTTTTCTTTCTTTCCGATGATGTAGGCACTGCCGATGACGTCATGAGGTCGCGTGAGTTTTCGGACTGTCTGGCGTTGACAACGCCGGATGTTCCGCCTCATGAACCGTATATTGCTTTCGCGTTAAAATAAACGCATTTTACTCCTTAGGAATTTTCAGGAATTTCGGGTGTTCTAACGCGTACGCGCCATTGATAAAAAATGACGAGGGACTGAGAGTGCGGATGCTATGAACTGAGGAAGACCACAAACTTTACGTATTCCTGCAGTGGAATACATCTAGTATGCACCAATAATCGGATACAACTCTAGAAATCAGTGGCGTATGTGCCCCTCAAAGGAAGCCCTCCAGCCAATGGCTTCGACCGATTCTCATGATGTCGTGGATAATCCCCTAGCGTGAAATCGCAGATGACTGGCAGGTGCCTCCGGGAAATGAGATTATCTCACAAAAGAGAGAGAGAGCTGTCACAAGAAGCGGAAGGTTCCTCTGAGGCCGTTTTCTTGAGGTTCTGTCCACACCGGCCCTCGTTGCAGTTGCCTCTGCAAGTAGACGTAAGTACTCAAAGGCGGCGTCAGCCTTTAGCCTGGACATCGTGCACGAAGAACTGCTGCTGTTACGTTTCGGCCCGTGTCACGTTTCGCCCTGTCGGGTATTCACCTCAACACAGTTGACTTGGTTGTTCAACAATTGGCCGAGCTGAAGTGGAAGAAACAACGAACAAACTGGGCTTCCGGTGAAAGAACGCGTATTTCACGCGGTACCTGAATAAGGGAAGCTTGCATGCAATTGTTGCTTTGTCGGAGCAGCCCATGGCCGCGCATTTTTACGCCCCCCCCCCCCCCCCCCTCCCTTTTCCTCGTGTACGCGGCGCCGTAGACAGGGTAGGGGCGAGGGATGTTTCTTTGTTGGTAGGATTGCAAGGCTCTCGGCTGTCCCCCCCCCCCCCCCCCCCCCCCCCCCCACCCCCCCTCCCAACAAACTCGCCTCCCGTCTTCTGTCCGGCCTTTCTCTTCACATTCTTGGGCAAGGTGTGTCGACTGGCTTTTTTTTCGCTGCCTCCTTGGTATGGTATGAACAGCGCTCGCCCCCACGAAGGTTTGAAGCGGAACTGAAAGTATCGCCCCTAGCGTTATTCATATTAGGTTTAGTTCGTTGTCACTGCTTCTTTCTAGTTTTTGTGGCATACAAGAAGCTGAGTACTCAGAGACATAATATTTTGGATCCATATCGTGAGTATAAAGGAACAATATGAAAACTGGGCGTACAACAAATCAGAAGTGCAACGCCCAATCTGGATACCACCTCATTTTCGCTTGACCTCTTTCTCTCTTTCCTCTTTCCTCTTTCACTCCCACCTTCCTCCCTTCGCTTACGGCGCGGTTCAGGTGTCCATTGTGCGGAGGAGGTTGCAATAGCGATCGCTCTAACTCAGCCAGGTACCAAATACGTAGTAAGCGACTGCAAAGCCGCAGTTAGAAATTACAGCAAGGGACGCATCCACGAAATGGCGGCTAAATATCTAAAAGACTTTATCCCAGCCCACAATATTCTAATTATCTGGACCCCAGCCCACTCGGGTCTGGTTGGAAACGAGGCCGCCCACAGGCTCGCCCGCTCCTCTTTACCCCGGGGAGCCATGAACACCTCATACGAATTCAGCACTAAACAGGAAACCAATACTTTTAATAGCATCACAGACATTCAGAAAAAGAACAAAAGGATCTATCCTCCTCCGGATAGATCGCTTAGCTCGGCTGAGGCCTATGACTGGAGAAGACTCCAAGCTAGAAACTTCGCATCCCCGCTCTGGAGGAGCTGGACAGGAGGTGACACGAGGGAGGATGCGGAGGTGTGCGAGTTCTGCGGGCATACCGCTACACTCGAACACATACTATGGAGATGCCCCAGTGCCCCAGGATATGGCAGAATCAATAATGCAGAGGAATGGGAGACCATACTCAGAAGTGCCGACCTTAGCATACAACGATACGCTACCCGCCTGGCAGCAGAAGCTGCGCGACTATACCGTTGCTAGTCTTCCAGCTGCGACGCTGCCCCTCCCCGGACGCCTGCGTGCGGACTCGGAGGGGCACGGGTCTTCTTCTGGCGGAAATAAAGTTTCTTCACTTCACTCAGGGGTCCACCGAGATGTGAGAGAGATACTGCGCCATTTCCTTTCCTCAATAACTAATTATTATTATTATTATTTTCGCTGCCGAAAATGGCCGCTGCGTTGCGACACCATCGGCTGGAGAAGATTAAAATATTAGATATTACGATTTCGGCGATCTCTTTAGGCGTTCAGGAACCACAATGCCCCTTACTCTGCGTACAAAGAATGAAGACTTAATGCATTATCTACGTCGCAGGGCCCGTTTAAGGGTACAGAAGAAGCGGTAGTCATTTTTAATTTTTTTATTTGCGTTCATATATGTCGCGTACGACTAGCAATGTTTAAGACTCCAGCACACATGTCATATATGTCGAGTATTCCCTGTCGAGTGTGAAAATAAATCGTTACGAATTACGGCGGTGCCTTCAGAAAAACGGGCGTGTAGGGAAATAACTGTTTCCAAGACTGCGATCAAGCATCACCTGGCCCACGTCTGGACCGAACCGACAGGAAAGAAAATTAGCCTAAGGTAAGCCTGAGAACATCATCATCTCTTCTCGATAATGCGATTGAGCGCAGCTGCGGTGCTCGAACCGTAGGCGTCCGCGCACGGAACACGCAGTGCCGAACGGAGGCCGCTCTGGGTTTGCATTCCGCTGCCGACCAGCCTTGCCTGTGGCGTTACAGTGCGCGCTACTCTGGCGCCATCTCTGGTGAGCAACTCTACCTTACAGATGACGTCATCGGTAATCTAGTGCCGCGGGTCGCCGCCGCGCAACCTGCCTTCACGCTGTAGTCGGATACAAGTCAAGAAAAAGCGGCTTTTCCCTGTTGACCCCCTTCCAGCCAATGGTGTCGGCCGATTCTCCTGAACCTGCTAGCGTGACGATGCAGGGAGTCGCAGATGAAAGGGGATAGTCCCCTCCCTTCATTGTCGGGGATAGCCCCGTTCTGCACTGTCAAGCCATTTCCTGCATTGTCACGCTAAGAGGCTCATGAGAATCGACCGACACCATTGGCTGGAAGGGGGTCCTTTGACAGGGAAAAGCCGCTTTTTTCTTGGCTTGTATCCGACTACAGTGACAACGCGCCGAATTGACAAGAGACGTTAGGTGACCGCACAACTGCGACACTGAAAAGACCGGTGGTAAGCACTTGTTCTTACAGAGGTCCAGGCTGGCCAGGCCCTATAGTCGGATACAACTCTAGAATGAAGCGGCAATGCCCTCAAAAGAGCCCCTCAAGCCGATGGCCTCGACCGATTCTCCCCCTTGATCTAGTTTCCCCCTATAGTCGGACACACCTCAAGAACGAAGCAGATGCCTCTGAAAGGAGGCCGTCCAGCCAATGGAGTCGACCTTTTCTCGTGACACCGTGGTGAATCCGATTAACCTGCGGTAATTCCCCTTTCATTGGCCACCCCCCGCGATTTCACGCTAACCGGTCCAAAGTGGTCAATCGAGGGGTAGAGGGGGAGAATCGGTCTACGCCCTTGGATGGAGGGACTCCTTTTAGAGAGGGGCATAGGCGGATGCAACTCAAGAACGAAGCGGCTCTTCCCCCCGCCAAAGGACCCGCTTCCAGCCAATGACGTAGGCCAATTGTCATGACCCCGTCACCCTGCTAGCGTTACAATGCAGAGAGGGTCCCAACCATAGAGGGATAGGATTATACCCTTTCATATGCCATTGGCTGGAAGGCCTCCTTTGAGGGGCATCTTGCTGTTTCATTCTTGAGTGATGCCGTGGTTAATCTGATTAATCCGTGGCAAATCCGCTTTCCGTTACAGCACAAGAAACGAGGACGAGTACACAGACACGGCGCTCGTCCTCATCTCGTCGTTTTTGTGCGCTGTAACGATAACGGCACACCAACACGCCCAAGAAGATTCCACCTTGTCCCTTTCGTCCACCACTCCCTGGGATGTCAGGTTAGCAGGTCAGAGGAGATTATCCACAACTTCATGTGATCGGTCGACGCCATTGGCTGGAGGGCATCTTTTGAGGGTCGTTTGCAGCTTCGTTTTTGGGTTGCATCCGACTATACAAAAGTCGGAAGAGTACGAGGGCACCTAGAGATCGAAGTCTTGAAAGTGCCATTTTTTGTGAAATTCGCATTCAGTTTGGAAACTTCACATTTGGTGCGATAAAGTCGGCCCGGTGTCCGTGCTCGAATACGGCTGTCGCAGAACGACAGTGTACAAACCGGCATGCACGCTGACGCATACGAGGGAGAGACCAACTGATCACCGGTGCTATACACACGCGCAGGTGCAGGAACACAACAGCCCGAGAACAGAAGCTCTTTCAGGAGTTGGAAGCCAGTATATTTGCGCAACACAGGGATGTAACAAGTGCAACCATCCGATGCTTCTCACATCCGCATGCTCGGCGAAAGCCAGGGGGAGCTGGACAGACGACAACCACGCACACTAATGCAGCCCAACTCGTTATAACAAGCGGAGGACCCTGCGATGCCATCTGAAGACGACAAAAAAAAATAGCAGTGGCTTAGCTCTGCTATGCCTGGATATACGTTGCGTAAAGCGACTGTTGTGCTTGGACAACCTCAGAATCGGAAGAATTTGAATTTTCCAGTTTTCTGCGCCGTTTGGCAGCGGCTCGACTCTCCTTAGGTTCCATGTCGAGCGCGACCGTCTTTTCTCCGCCCAGCGCATTATAACACCTTTCCAACCTGGGCGCTGCCATATTGTGGAAGCGGCGGCGGAACCGGTTTCCAGCAGTCCAAAGAGGAGGCGTTTCGCCGCTTCCACCGTGCTAGCGCGAGGTGCCCACTGCAGTCCAGGGAACAATATGGCAGCGCCCAAGGAGTTGGAGCACCCTCCTCGCGCAGGCGCAGTACGCACCTCGGCTCTGACCTGCATAGTGGAGCTTTTAACGCTACAAAAATGACGCTGATGGTCACGTGTGTTGGGCTCGGCGGACACAAGATAACGAAATAGTGGTTGCCAGTAATAAGCTGCTGTATCGCAACCGCATCTCGCCAGATCATCGTGCGGTGGCTGCGTCCGGCTCGGCACGGGCAATCCCAGCTCCGAACATCGTATGCACTGCCCTCCCAAGCGCCCACCAGTTATCAATAAAAGGCTTTTCTGCTTCATGCTGTCTCGAGTGACTGTCTGCTTCGTATTGTCGCGTAGTGGTGACTTCAGTCCGGCGAACAGGAAAAGAGGGAGAATGGCTTCTAAATGAAACTCTATTTGGGCTGACTTGCGCCCTCAAAGAACTGAATGACTCGGCGGCGGCGTAGCAACAGGCGAGCTCGGCGGTCGTCGAACAGAATGCCCGCTGCTCTCGGACGTAGTTAACTTCGAACTCTGGTCATCCTTGTCACGGCACCGGTCAAGTTTCTCCTCCGGATCGTCGTCGGAATGGCCGGTTCGTCTATGATCGTACGTCGTTAGCAGTTCGAAGGGCACTTCTCGCCTTCGTCCACTCGCCCGGCGACACGTTGCCGGTTGGGGCAGCAACTCCAAACTTCTTGAGAAGCAAAACTTGTTTATTGAAGACGGGACCAAATACAAGAGCTTAGAGAAAAAGGCGGTTTAAAAAAAGGCTTTTTAAAAGAAGGGCTGTAGAAAAGCGGCCGAGACTGAGACTTGGCGAGCTCCTTCACCTTTGTTTGCAGCGGGTTTTAATACCTTCGATAATTGGGCGGAGCTTTATTAAATCTGCTCTCGCCCAATTTCAACCAATACTGCTGCAGTGGCACTGTACATACAAGTGGGCGGAGCCCAGTGCTCGACAGAGCCTGACTCTAGAGGCGCCAGTAAAGTCGAACTCCACCGCTTAACGCGGCAGTCGGGTGGTTTCAGAAGGCGCCGACCTTATTGTCCCCCACCCCCACTTGAGAGCTCATCTCTCTTGAATGGGAAACGGTCGCCCACCCTCTGCAACCCTGTCAAGGCTGTTCGCGGTCTGCTCCCCGTTTCCCGCGGCCTTGGAGAGCGCCCGAAGCGCGCGACGCGCTGTCTCCATTCCCGACCCCTACAAACTTCCGACGGATACGGTAGTAATCGGCGAGAGGGGGAAAGAAGCTACTGGCGCCGTAGGCGTCTAGCTTAACAGACATGTTCTTTTAAAGCTGATAGCGAACTTTCGAGATAAAGCTTGGAAAGTTCTAGAACATTCTGGAACGACGTAGAATCGGCTCCGCCTGGATGCGATCGAGATAAATCTAGGCGCGTCTTGCATCACAAACAAAGCGATAAAGTGGCGTGTAGGCAGCTTTGAAGAATGAACAAACACTACAATGATTCGCGGCAGTATGCTGCGGTGAGACGTAACATAAGCCTAATTGTGTTATTGATCTTAATTCACTTTGTGCAGTTTACGGAACTTGCTTGAAAGGGCGCCCCGATGTTTTCCTCAGTGCCGAATAATCCGATTAAATGGATTAGTCAGGCGTTCCAGGGACCAATGCAAAAAAAAAATTGGAAGTAGTTTAGCTGTGGTTAAACCTGGAGGATTGCGAAAGCAACGGGGGGAGAGAGAGAGAGAGAGGCGGTGAAAAGCACACGGCGGCGGCCCCGGCACGCTAGCTAAGCGCCATTACTGCGCATGCGCAACTGGCGAGCGCTGCGGTGGCACCTCTGAGTCACCCGCGCAGCGACGGCGGCGGCGCGCCAGCTGTGCGCCGCGTGACGTCACTGCTCCTCGCGCATGCGCAGTATGGCCGTTCGTCAGCACCGCGAAATGGCACGGCGACTCGCGTAGTGTTGCTTTCGCAACAAAAATATTCAGATCGAAGCATGCAAACGAGTTATTCCACTTGTAAAGTTCAAAATAAAAAGATAGGACAAAAACTCGTTTCACTCACCCCGTGCTGAGATTGGGCGAAACCAATGAGAACCGCGCCTAGCTGCCGGGATAGCCCCGAGCCGCGCATTTTGACCGCGTCGTCCCCTCGTGTCTGACCTTCCTCTCCCTTTCTCTTTTACCTCCGCCGGCTGCAGCTTGTTTGTAATGATGTGTAAGGCATTATTATAAATGGATTACCACGTTGTATTCTCCTACGACCGCTAAATAATTTATAATCGAATTTCTTTCTCGTGCTGTTTCGGTTTCAACAGCCGACCGATGACTGTGACGTCAAAGTGTGATTATAGATCATGTGAGGCATGAAAAAACTGCAATATAATCGCTGCTGCTACATTCGTTGTCATTCCGCCTGTTGAGGAAGGATGGCTTCAGCACTGTAGTGAATTAAAACGATGAATCAGCGATTATATCGAGGATTTTCCATGCCTCACGTGACGTAAAAGCACACTTTGACGTCACAGCCATCGTTCGGCTGTTGAAACCGAAACAGCACGAGAGAAAAATTCAATTATAAACTATTTAGCGGGCGTAGGCGAATATCACTAGGTGATTCATGCATAGTAGTGTCTCCCACATCATTGTAGAGAATAAAACATGACACCAAACTTAGGTGTCTATACTCCTTTATTAGACAGCAATTGCCGCGGCCGGCAGCATTCTTTTCCTTCACTTTTTCTTTAAAGTAAACCATGTGGAAAACCTGTTCGCCGCTCCGTTTTCACGCGGCCGACCGTCTTCATCACCGTGCGTCAAGACGGCACCGGCTGGGCGAGGAGGGAAGTCTCCCTCAAGGCTCAAGGGGGAAGCAGAAGCAGCGACGGGAGCGCCACCTCGAAGGCTACGTGGAATTCCGCGGAGCCGTTGAGTGCCTCTTCGGGATCCGGCCAGCGTCACGAGTGGTTGCAGCCGCACGCTCTCGTCACCTTCCGCGGCAGGCGCACGGAGATCTGGTGTGCCTTGCCGGTAGACTTCTGGTTCCAGGCAGCGAAACGAGCGCAGCAAACGCGCGCTCTCGTCACCTCCCCCAGCAAATGCTCGGGGATGGCTTCGCTCCAAGAATGCGGCGCACACGTGAAAACCCGGCCGCCATTGTCGGCGCGTACAAACTTTCGCCGCCGATACCCCTGAAGTCGTGCCCCTGCCCCAGCCGCTAAGTCGGAAGCCCTTCTTACGTAGCCTTCTATTACCGAGGAGTGCCTCGTTGATGCTTTGTAGCTAGCTGGCCCACTCTATGTATTCATTGCAATGTAATAAATAGCGTACGAGTGTACACGCTTTGTCATCTCCCCCTTTGTTCCCTCGAGCACAAATCCCTCAACAAAAAAAGCTCCCCGATGTTTCTTAACTCCGGGTCCCCCCCCCCCCCCCTCCTGAACCTCGCCTCCTGTCCGGCCTTTCTCCACATTTTTGGTCAAGATGTGTCGACCTGCTTCTCTCTTTTTTTTTTTCGCTGCCGTCTTGGTGTGGTTTGTACAACAGCGCTCGCACCCACGAAAGTTCCAAGCGGAATGGCAAGTGTCGCCCCTAGCATCTTATTAGTTTTCATTCACTTTCTTTTCAGTTTTTGTGGCATGCGGATAGCTTACAGCACTCCGAGACATAATATTTTGGACCCATTTCGAGAGCATACAGGAACAAGGTTCAAACTGGAAGCCCAACCAATCATATAAAGACAGCGCCCAATCTGGATGCCACCTCATTTTGCTGCCGAAAGTGGCCTCTGCGTGGCGACACCATCGGCTCGGAACGAGCAGTTCTGGAGAAGAATAAAATAATTGATGTCAACATTTCGGTGATCCCTTTGGGCGTTAAGGCCCAAACTTATGTCCCTTACTTTGCATGCAACTGTCTGCACTATGCAACTATGTTTTGCATGCAAAATTATGATGCCTGATCTGCGTCATTCTCTGCTTTTTCTCTGCATGAGCCCAGTTCTGTCGCCCAATTTCGGAATGAGGTGCGAAAAAGAGAATTAACTGAAGAATATCTCAATACCTATAGCGCTTCTTCAAGCTAAATTCGGCTAATTAGTCGCATAGCGGTGACCGCTGTCTCGTGAAGTCCGGCAAGCCGAACATACACTTGGTGAAGGCATCATCCAGTGACCGTCACCGTAATTTTTTTATAAAGCTGTAAAGATAAAAAAAAAACTGCTGAAGGTTTAACTCTTCTAACCTAGGTATACAAAGCGAAAGCGGGCGATATCCTTGGGGTGGTCAGATGTCGCTTGCTGACGACGTTGCAAGGTCCTCTGCGTAACGTTCCAAGATGGCCCAGCTTTGTTCGGATCCATGACGAAGCGCGCACTGCCTAGGCGAGCGGTGCGCTCCTCTTTAACCGCGGCCAAGCGCGCGACGAGTCACGCAGTGGGACAGCGGGAGAGCGCATGCGCGGCGGCTCCAGCTGCGGCGGCGGAACCGCCGTGACAATATGACGTGGCTGAAGGTCGCTGAAGGTCAAAGCGACGGAGTCGGCGAAAATCGCCCTGTATATATGCTTCGAAGACCTTAGAATGACTACCTACGCTGTCTAATTTTAAGCCTGCTTTCTGTTTTTATTATTCCATTTTTCAGATTCCTTAATATTAAGCAAACTTGCAGCATTGGGTTGAAGTCGGCAAGCTTATAGATGCCAGAGCTGCTTGCAGGCATATTTTTGTTATATCCCAAGAGCCAGCGCTATATTGCACAATAAATGGTGCACACATGCATTTACTGCCTGCCTGAATTCCCACATACTGCATGCATTAGGGCGCTGGTCTCGCCTCCGGCCGTTTTACGAGCGCAGCGCCCTTTTCTGCGTTTCGCGGCGTTGCTGTCGTCGTTGTAACCAGGAGAGGGTAAAATCGCAACCTCCTCCCCTCCTTAGCAAAAAACAAAAAATTGGCAGAGGCTCAGCTTGGTTAAGCCCGGAAATTGCGAAAGCAACTTCATCCGTTTCTTCAGCCCGCATCCGCCGTGTCTACCGCCGCTCTCCGCCGACGGCACGAGTTGGGGCCCTTCTTTTTCACAGATGGTATGACGTCACTCCGACTGCAGCGCCCCTAGCGGAGAAGCGAGTGGCTCACCGCCCGCCGTGTCTACCGCCACTCGCCGACGGCACGAGTTGGGGCCCTGGTTTTCTCAGCCGGTGTGACGTCACACCCGAGGTCAAGGAAAAGGTCAAACGTGTCCACCGCCGCGCTACGCTGAAGGCTCAAAGTGCGAGCAGTATTGCTTTCGCAATAAAAAACAGCGCCGCGCGGACGGCTCTCGCCGGCGCGCATCGATACGGGGGAGAAGGAACCCCTGGAGAGCGACTAGCCTTGTGTGTGGCTGCCCCCTCTTCCACTGCTCGGCGACGCGGTGCGCGGGGGGATTGCCGTCGATTTTTCTAGACTGTCCGAGTCGTTTCTACGCGATATTGACAGAGAGGGCGTAGCCTTGCATGCGCTAAGAGATGCCCTCCACCTCTTAACTCGCGCGATGACGGCGGCGCCACGACAGAAAGTTCATGATGCTCCTCGAAGCCACTCCCGGCCTTTGACCAATGAGGACGCGCGCCCAGCGTGAAAAGGGGACTGCACAGCCGACGCTGTGCGTATGTGCACGCCTGCCTTGGCGCGAAGAACAGACAGACGTAGAGCGAGCCTATATAAGAAGAGTGTTGACCGCCCGAGCCGCCGTTTAAGCTTCAGTGAACAAATTTTGAGGAAAGGAAATGCGCAGTATCTGTCTCCCACAGCTGCGAAACCAATAGAGCGGGGGCTTGGAAAGCAGAGGGTAAAATTTGTAAATTGGTTTTTGAGGAAAGGAAATACACAGTATCTGTCTCACACACCTCAGTGGACACCTGAACCAGAGGGTAGGCGAATAACTGCCCTGTTGGAACAGTGGACACCTCAATCATGGTTTAAGCTACGTGGCAGTAGTGACAGATGTGCGCTGCATGCTTTGGAATTGACAACATTGTGCTAGAAACGCTGCCACTTGCCAGGGCAGCAGGGTGGGTGGGAGCTTTAATGTAGATATATAGACAAGCGGGAATCTCTTCCCACTCTGGAGAATATTCTGTTCCTCTCGCTCATAACGGCTCCAACAGCTATGACAACCTCGTGAAATACTTGCGCAGACCTCGTCTTTGAGAACCAGGCATTGGTGCAGCAAGTCGAGCATATATCCATCTATTTCTCCGTCCACAAAGCTTCCTTCATGACAATCAAGAACTGTTAGTGGAGTGTTTCTTGAAGAAGGAATATGTGTGAAAAATAACAAGTTGTCTGTAATTGTACATACATGTCTTGCTCGAATTCTTTGCCTCAATCTATCGAAAAGCTGAAACAGCTGATGAGCTGCACTCAAATTTCATATTAGGAAGTAATGTAATCGTCGGCAATTTTTGACAGTGCACGAGTGATCGCTGTGGCCCTTGCGCTAAAAAGTTCTAACTCATTGGAAATAGCAATGTATTTACTTTGCAGTGGTATTGTCGGTACAAGTTCAGCGGGCAAAATACGGAGTGCATAAAACGGTATTTTTGTTTGACTTGCCTGCCTTTGCGACGCTTTTTTGAAAAAAAAAAAAATTCTGCGCCAAGCTGCTGCGTCAGACTTTAGAAGCGATACTAATATCGTGATCTTGAGAGCCGGCTTTGGCTCCAGTGTCTAGATATTTAGAACCGGCGCTACCGAAAACGTAAAAAATGACGTACATTTGAGGTCCTCTAACTTATAATCCAGGTGATAAAACGCAAGAATATTTGGCACATTTGTAGACCATGCACACTTTGTTAAGTCTGCAGAATTTTTTTGGGCTGCATTTGTAGTTCTTTAGTTTTCGTTCTTCAGATTTCACGGTAACCAAGGAAATGTTATTCGTTTATGAAGGAAAGCACGTTTTTGTTGTTACTTAGGTGTTACCAATGCATATCAATGAGAAATAAATACACTGCTCTTTTCACTAAGCTAAAGCATTCTGCGCGTAGTTCCAAACAGCACAATGTAGGCATCATTCAAAACAATAATGTACACACTGTCAATCGATGCACACCGCTATAGTGAAACTGCAGTATCAACTGCACAAGAGGTGGTATTGCAGATGACGAATTCAGCAGTTTCGATGATATGACCTACTTCAGAGAACTTTTCTGAAGAAACTACTTCACTTAGGACAGTTTCGTTCGGTCTACATATAGATGTTAATCTAGTAGCAAATAGTCTCAGAATATCTGTTCGTTGAATTTTGTTTGATCGGCGGCCTTTTCAGTTTAGCAAAATTTGGCTATTTTGTGCACGAATATCTGCTCTGTATCCTGGTGCACAGCAGCAATATTTTTACCACTCGGGCACACAATATACTGGTGCAGTGTGCGAAGTTTAATCATCTTTTTATGAGTTCGTTTTTAATTGCACTTCCAATTTGAAGAATTCGAATCGTGGGGCTGTATTACAGAAATCTTCAAATTGGAAAAGCAAATACGAAGGCATTTGTTGCCCAGAGAGCAGCTATGAAGCGTAGGCTGTATAAATCGTAGCAATTTTTCTGTTCCTCAGTAATCCGCCGGACATTGTTGCAGGCGACGGTTATAATCAGGGAAAAGCGTGCTTGGCCCCGCAGTGGAGGTAAAAAAAAAGCACAGGCTATCATGCGATGTGATGTGACAAATCTGCGTAGCAGTATAGGTTGTACATTTCTCTTTTACATTGTTCCCCTTCCAAGCAATTTATTTAGCCGCTGCTTTTTCGTTCCGGTGCGGCGTGGATGTGGATGGGTGGGTGGGTGAAGGCATCCCGGAGTGTGTAGGTGGGTTAACTGAGTGATGGTAGGTGTAGCTTCGGAAGGTTAGGTGATTGGAGGGTGATGTGTGCGCTGATGGTGGGTGGAGGCTCATAGGTGGGAGTTGCATTTTAGTGCGAAAGCACTCATACGCTCACCAACACCGACCAAGAATCTTGTCTCCGAGGTGTGGGTTAATTGATGGTGGGTGAAGGCTAGTAGGTGGGAGTTGCATTTTAGTGCCACTCATATGCTTACCAACACCGACCAAGAATCTTGTCCCCGTATGTACATACGTACAGTCTTTGTCAAAAGTAACCAGGCTGCACGGTCTGCTTCTAGCTCATACAGTGGAGCCCTTACAGCTTCCCTGAAGCTGAAATGGTCGTTAAAGGTAAGGACTGGTGGTCTTCATACCTACCAACACCTTTTTATCTTTAGGAAAGCCACAAGGGCTCCACTATACAAGCTAGAAGCAAACCATGCAGCCTGGTTACTTTTGACAAAGACGGTACGTACGTACGCTCGTTTGATCTTGTGCCTTTGCCTGACAACCCCATTACTGCCCGAGTAACTCGGGCAAGTTTGGAGCTGTGCGATAGGTTGCTCGAAAAGAGAAACGACCCATCAGTCCCTACTGGTGGTTGTGATAGAAACGACCTCATGCCGCTGCAGTGGCGCATCGCTTAACCGCTGCGCCATTGTGCTGGTAGTGGTATGAGGACTGGCCGCCATCTACGAATGTTAACTATGACCAGTTCTGTATATATGGGCATTAACCCACTCCAAACAAATCTTGAACACCTGCTTTCGCACGTCTACTTTAACTACATTAAACCCGTACCAATTTTTTACTGGAGGATGCCTTCTCCGAAGGGTGGAGGCTTCACACACTCGCCTTCCCAATGCATCTTTTCAGTTAGACCTCACCGTCGCATTTACTGCATAAGCAGTAGCAAGACCATTCCGCGAAATGCCGGCGTCGACATTTGAGAGCAAAGGAATGAAGCCTCCGCCCTCCAGAAGCCTCGGAGAGGAGCCCATCACCCACTTCCATTCCACAGAAGTGTCCACCCACCAGAGCAAAGGCTTCAGTTCACCCTACATAAATCCGCAGCAGCACTGGAACGAAAAAGTGACGGCTAAATCAAATCAAAGACGCTATGGGAAGGCGACCAATGAAAAGCGAAAGCCCCAGGCTTGCTGTCGCAGCTTTGCCGTGTCACTTCATATGATCGTCCGTCAATGTTTTTATTTCGGTGCTGTGTGGGCTTTTGGTGGATGGGAGTGGTGGGTGCAGACTCGTAGCTGAGGGATGCATTTCAACGCGATATATCGTTTTCAAAAAATCCGGCAGCGCCGGCGTTGTGAGCGAAAAATCCCCAAAGAAGCAACCTAGGTCGGCCACCAAGGTCGTGTGACCTTGTGGCGTCATCACAATTTGCCCACCGTATTATGAGCAAACTTACCACTGTGGCAGGTGGCAGTTAATGACTGGTCGCCAGAGGTTGCTTGGAAAGAGCAACCTAGGTCGCACAAGCCCCACTGGTGGCAGCACCTGCCATTGCAGGGCAGTGGCGCACCGCTTAACCGCTGCACCACTTTTTCAGGAGTGGTGCGAGGACTCCCAGGGGTCTATGAATATAAAGTCGAGAATGACCAATACTCGCGTCATAACTAGGCGGAGCTTAAGTGTCTCCTATTTTTTTTTAAATCGTTAACAGCAGAACCCCCATGTGGGAAAAATGCGTCCGACCGTCTGAAGCCTCAGTTGGCAGGTGGCAAAGTCGAGGGAGGGGAATCACTTTCCATTTTCAGGGGAAAGGGAACAAGGAAGGGTGGGAAACGACAGGTGGTGAGAGGGACACTGTGGTCCCCAGAGTCAAGGGGTGGAAGAGTGGAGCCGGTGTAGGGCGTGTCACATGGTGATTGGTGCCCCTTGCCACCCGCTCGCACGGTCAGGACCAGTCAGCAGCAGCTGCAGCTCCATTCGGAGGGAACACTAATGATAACGCATACTCTGCTGCATGGAGAACAGTTGTCTAGAGATATAACATTGGTTTTGAGCAAGTGAAAGGCGTAGTAACTGTCTCATTTCTCAGTTGACACTGCAACCACGCCGTGAGGGAAGGAAGGTGCAGTGAAAGAAGAAGTGCCGTAGTGAAGGGCCCCGGAATAATTTCGACCGCCTGGGGACCGTTAACGTGCACAGACAGACATCGCAGAACACACTGGCATCTTTTGCTTGGTTTGGTTTATGGGGTTTAATTTCCCGAAGCGACTCAGGCTATGAAGGACGCCGTGGTGAAGGGCTCTGGAAATTTCGACCACCTGGGGTTCTTTAACGTGCACTAACATTACTGAGTACACGGGAACGGTAGTGGGAGATACACTTTAGCCTGTAAGTACCTCCTCTGGAGGGTGAAAGGTTCACACAGACCGCGGATTTTTTTTGGGAAAGTGGGCTATACTGCTAATGCAGTAAAAAACATTGGAGGGGACACTTAAGCTCTGCCTTAAGTGCATGACGCGATAGCTGCAATGGGTTAAATGCAGACTTGGTCATTCTCTACTTATCACTCATAAATCCCTGCGAATCCTCCTACCACTCCTGGCGAAGTGGTTACGTGATGCGCCACTGCCCTGCAATGGCAGGTGCTCCCACCGGTGGGACTTGTGTGATCCGTGTTGTTCTTACCAGCAACGTCTTGCAACCAATCATTAATTTAACTGCCACCTGCCATGGTGCGCAGTTTGCTCACAATATGGTGGGCAAGTTGTGACGTCACAAGGTCACATGACTCAGGTGGCCCACCTACCTCCTAGGTTGCTTCTCTGGGGATTTTTCGTTGATTTTTCGCTCATGGTCAATGCCGGCGCCACCGAGTTTTCTGCTACACGAGCTAACGATATCGCGTTAAAACATCAAAGCATATCACTCGTCACTACTTGAGTGGCGCTGGTAGATTGCGGCCTTTAGTTTGCTTTCCAAGCATTTAGCAGGCCGGCACAGTGGCGAGCACGCTTGTCTAGTGCACTCGGGGTGTGCTGTGGAGAAAATTAGGGGCAAGGTGCTTGTGTATGCACGATTCGTACGTCTATCCAGTCGCGCTCAGGCGGGACTAATATCTCTGAAACTCAGTACCTGTTTTAAAATTCTGCTTCTTTTCCTTCGCAGAGCACAGCTCGAGCGCTCTAGACAAGTGTGCTCTTCTCAGCTGTGATTCTTTCAGTGCTCGTCCTCTTTTGTGATGAATAACGTCGTTTTTCAGCTGTCTCATAATGAATCTGAGTTAACCTACTGTCCCATTTAGCATCTTTACTTTCGAGCAACTGCCCCGAAAAATACCTGTTAACTTCCCGTTACTTTCCCTGGGCATCAAGAGAGAGAATCGTACACTGTTCAAACAGAAAACAAAATGTGCATGATGTGATGCCGCAAATCTGCATTAGCAGTATTCGTCGCCTTCCTATTTGTCTTTGAATTGTTTTCGGCTCGCTTTTAATGCGCTAGCACTAAGAACGCCCCCTCACCGATTTTGCCACTGTCTGTCTGGCGACGCGGGTTGCTAGGAAAGAACAATCGGGGTCACACAAGCCCCACCGGTAGCAGCACCTGCCATCGTAGGGCAGTGGTGCATCGCAGAACCAGTGCATCACTCTACCAAGAGTGGTATGAGGACTCCCATCAATCTATGAGTGTAGAGAATGACCATAGAATTGCACATATACGGAAATATATATTCTCACACACATATATATTGCACATATATGGGAACGCCATCAAGTCATATACCCTTAAGGCAGAGCTTAAGTGTCCCCTCCAGTTTTAGTGTGCTAGCACTAAGCCCCCCCATTTCAATGGTTTTGTGCTTACCGGTTTCGCCCATCTTTGAAGTCTGCTTCACCTTGAAAACCGAGCCTGAAGCCGAAGTGCTAGCGCTCCTAATTTGCGTACAGCCTAACTACACTAAATCATCCGTCATTTTTTTTCGTTCCATTGTGAACCTTGAAGGTGAGTGCAGGCTTATAGATGGGAGACGATGTTGATAGAGGATGCAGGAGGTGCTTTCTCAACGGTGGAGGTGAGGGTGGTAAGTGGACGATACAGGCTGGAATGTTGGAGAATAATGGTGGGAGGTGGCTCATATGTGGTAGATAATGGGTGTTTCCTCTGGAGGCAAACCCCAGAGTGCTGAGACTTCGCACGCACACCACAGACTTTTTGGGGAAAGAGAACTGTAGAGCCAACACAGTAAAAACAGAAAACCGCCCGCATATCAAAGCAATGACAGCACTACAGTTGCGTTGCGTCAGCATGCAGTGGCAATGACCCCCCTTCGCTAGCCATCTTTAAAGATGCGCACTTTAGATTGCCCCACAAAGTGGATGTAGATATGTGTCATGCCTAAAAAGGTTGATAACTAATTCTCGGTTCTCTTCTGTGTCCTGCAAAGAAACAGCAGCGACAGACGAGGAGCTGCAATTCAAGCAGAGTGCACAACTATATATGTGCGATTATATGCGCATACTATTATATATGCGTTATAATAAGCGCAGAGAGGATATGATAGGCTTCTGATAACATATGTCACTAAATTTAGACAGCTCGGCACTATAAAGTTCCTTTCCAATACCAGACTGATTGTTCGTGGTGAACTGGCGTTAGCAGTGCTTGTCTTCTACGGCATTTGCCTGCTGAGTAAGAGGACGTGTGGTGAAGCCCCCCGCCTCCCTATACCCCCTTTGCGCAGCCGCTGCGCCAGCGTCTTTTGCGGCATTCGACTGCTGACCATGAGGATACAAGATGAAATTCCGGTTGCGGAGGAAGCGTTGCGACAGATGCCAAACACAAAAGACACCGGTGTGCTGAGTGATGTCAGGAATCTCAGGTGATATAAATTAATCTGGAGCCCTCCACTACAGAATATCTTCCTCCTTTCCTTTATTTCTTCCCTGACAGTGCGGCTATGTCCACCGGGAGAGACGGTTGCTACGTCTTTCCTTTACTTATGACTTTTTTTAGTCTTTCTGCTTCATACCTCTCCCCTTCCCAAGTCACAGATGTTGGCAAGCAAACATACACTCGTGTGCTGGGTTTCCTTGTCAATAAAGGCTATCACTGTAAACGTTCTGGAATTCAGTGAAGATTTTATCTGTGAAGGCAGGCTTTTTCTTGACTGAAGAGGGGCAGGGCTTGGAAAACTTGGTGGCCGCAGTAGCGCCAGTTGAAACAACCACTGCCGAATTTCAGAAGACACTCAAAGAAGGCGGTTTCTATGACGTCTGGCTAGAATTTCGCATAGACAGGGGAGTCAAAATGAACGTCTCAGTCATGACCAAATGGCTGCTGCCATGAAAATGCGGAGAAGCACTTGCTGATAAGCGACCTTTTCTGTGTCGCAGTTTATCTAGTTTGGTTTATGGGGGTTTAATGTCTCAAAGCGACTCGGGCTATGAGGGACGCCGTAGTAAAGGGCTCCGGAAATTTCGACCACCTGGGGTTCTGTAACGTGTGCCGACATTGCACAGTATACGGCCTCTAGAATTTCGCCTCCATCGAAATTCAACCGCTGCGGCCGGTATCAAACCCGTATCTTTCGAGTCAGCAGCTGAGCGTCATGGCCACCGTGGCGGCTCATTTTACCTAGGTCTTCGATACTAAGCTCAAGTTTGAATTCTCGACGCGCTTTACTTTCCCCGAGTTGTTTAACAGGGTAATGGCAACAGAAGATCGCATGTTACTCATGTTTTCCCATTTAACTTGAATTGCCGAATTTTCACAATCAAACCTCCTGAATACCTCTCGCAAATGCATAATTAAACAGTGGCGAGATTGTTAGCTTGCGTGGCACACTTTGATACTTAAAAGACTATGATAGCGCTCTTCAGTCCATCTATATACTTTCTAGCATCTTGACATATGCCTCTTCCACGCTGTGATTACGTCATGCCTGAGTGAGTGCTGATGTTTCCATTGAATCAAGAAATGCATTAAATTCCCATTCTCAACAAATCAAGGTGAACATCGTCGCAAATCGTGGTGTACCTGAAGTAGTGAGAGCAAACATTAAACCGAACATAAATTTTCTTCGAACCTGCCACAGTGGCTCAGTAGTTAGGACGCTTGGCTACTGAGCCGGAGTTCCCGGGTTCGAACCCGGCCACGGCAGCAGAGTTTTGATGGCGGCGTAACACAAAGGCACCCACCCGTGTGCTGTGCGATGTCTGTGCACGTTAAAGATCCCCAGGTGGTCAAAATTATTCCAGAGCGCTCCTCTATGGCACCTCTTTCTTCTTTACTCTGACCTTCCTCCCTTCCCTTACGGCGTGGTTCGGGTGTCCACCGAGATGTGAAACAATTATTGCGCTATTTCCTTTCCTCAAAAAAGCAATTTTCATTTTTTTTTTCAAACCTTCTGAAACTTTTTCCCGAATGGTATCCACTAGAAAGAAAACAGTATTATACTTACGCCCCATGCGGAATTCGAAACAATGGCGGCACAAACACCGAAACTTCTTCGCCCCTTGATTTGATGCCTTTGATCGCTCGGCCATTTCCGCAGCTCTTTTTTTTATCTTTGCTTCATGGACGAAACAACCTCCTAAACCCACCCCGTGCCTTACTTGACTGGGTCACATTCTGCCATCCTGTCAAATTCTTACGCCATCATAACGCCACCACACCGCCCGCACATCAAAATGCTGGGAGCCTTCTAGTATGATCGGCCTTTTATTTGGTTCTGTACAACGTGGGCCTGTCCACCTAGGCAGTCCATCACCAGTGTTTTCGTGCTTCAAGTCTGAAAACAAAAAATAATGATACACTGTATCTAACACCTTAACCAGGTCAATATGAATGAGAACAACTTGCCCGACCTCATCTGTAACTGTCTCCAATACCAAACGTGTGATATGGATGAATTTGGATGTTACGACCTTGAATACCACAGGCTTGATGCCAGCCAACGAAATCCAATGCCAAAAGCTGCACACGGGAACAAGGGACCTTTGCAAATACTATCTTGCAACGCTCATACATCAGGACGTCAGACGGTACATTTCGACAATCCTCAACTGGTTCATATAAGAGGTTTTCAAATTAGTTCGGTATAAAAAGCAGCACTAAAAACTTCCAACATGGCAGGCACTAGGCAAGGCGAAAACGTTTCGTACCATCCAGGCAAAAAAGTTTCTGGCCCTGCAGAGCAAAAGTGGCCATTCTGACCTCATCTAAAATAATAGGCCGTTCGGTTACTGCACGCTCCTCATCCTCGAGGAAACACTTCATGAAGTGGCTGATACCTGATCCGCATATCTACTTTACGCTACTCCCATAGAGCTGCACATAACAGTCAGAAAGCTTCAAGAGCACCACTGGTGTGATTGTAATCATTGCCTCCATATTGAAGCTGCAAGAGTACCACTGTAATCATTGCCTCCGTACTGAATCTTCAATACCTCCTTTGAAACAGCATCCTGGCTTTCATCACTAAACACCTGGCGAGATGGTTGTTCATCAAAGAACCTTAACATTCAAGGCCTAACTAAGGCTACCCAATGTTTTTCTGTGGCAAACCCTTGTGACTGCTGTGCTTAGTTGAGGTCAAAATACGCTTCTGGGCTAATTTTTTGTACCTCATGCAGCTCATGGCATGACCGATTTTAGTAACAAATATAACAAACCATGTAATTATGTCTAGCTTGGCAGGTCAAGTGGTTTTTGTTTTCACTGAGACTCGTAGAGCTTGGAAGGTTACATGTCATAAAGTTGACGCAACACAACCCAAACTACAAGGAAGTGTAAATTGGGGGGGGGGGGGGGGGGGGGGGAATCGGGTGACTTCATTTGCGGTTTTCTTCTATCAGTCTAGTGTAGCTTCTTGCTTCCAGACTGATTTCATTTAGAGCGGTATGACATCATGACGCAGTTGCACTTTACTAAGGCAAATTATGATAAGCCCACAAGGACCTCTGTAACTAAAAAAAATAAGGTCCATCTATAGAAATGCAGTCAGGCCATTCTGAGGCACTTGCCTTGGGATTCATTTAACGATTTTTGTATCAACTCAATGAAAACTCAGAAGGCTAATAAACAAACATTTATTTTCAGCAATAGCTCAAATCAATCACATCGTGAAACTTGCAATAGCATGGTACCACATCATATTTCGCAGAGCTGCTAAACTTACCAAGTCAATCCACAGAACTATTTTGCACTGGTTTGAGATGGCGACGATGGCCCTTGTTCTGCTGTGTCAAGCTGCTTGAGAAGACGAAATAGAGCAGCTGCTTCCCTGATTCGGCTGAACTCTATGCAAAAGGCCTGGACTTCAATGAAGAGGTCCTGTAAAAAAGGCCACATTTCTCACAGCTATAGAGCATGTTTGGCATGATAACATTTATTGTCCAAACTAATAAGTAATGCCTGTACTTGATCTTCTATTCATCTCCACTAAACCAACAGAATAATAAAAATCTCGTGCCAAAGCTGTCTTCTTGCAAAAGGAGTCTGCATAAAGCAGGATAATGGAGAACAACGACAAGTTGGAATGCTCATTTTCTTGTCAGTTTCCTTTCTCTTTCTGCGCTGCAATGATAAGTACAGGCAGGGTCAGAGACTTTCGACCCCGTCTGTACGTGTGCGCAAAGCCTCTGCATCTCCTTTTTGCAAGTACAAAGAATGCTGAGAAGCATGTCTCAATAACAGATGTGCATGTTAAAAATGAAATGTTATGCAGCTGACACACCAGTAAAACATATGGCATGGAGCAGCAGCTCAAGAAGCCTTGTGGCGTTCCACTGCACCACCTGAATTCACTTCTGGTGGTCCAGATAAATGCTAAAGAAACAAGTATTATAACCTTGTGAACATATAAACGTAAAACATCACTAAGAACTTTAAGAACACAGCCAACACTGCCCAAAAACTGAAATGTGAGATTGGAGAACTTCAATTAAACCGCCTAGCTGTATGTGTTTCTACACATGAATTATGCTGCACAACAATGCCTTCCAAACAACTAGGGGAACATTCTGAGAACACCAGATCATTAGAGAGATTAAGCATAGCACAATCTGCTACTGTGATCCGCTAATGTGAGGACCAGCTGCACTAACGCAGCAGCAGGTGTGCGCCTGCACCTGCCCTCGGGGCCATCTGCACGTGTGTAAGTTCGTGCTCGCTCTGCAGTAAAGCACGTACGCACAGATGACGCCTCGCAGAACTGGACTGCGGCAGCAGATTATGCCAGTGGCAGATACAAAGGGGGATAGGGGGACTTCTCGACAGAAAATTTTCTTTGGAAAAATTACAAAAAAGCTCCTTTTTTTCTGATGAAGTAACGAACTGAACATAAATAAGCGCCCCCCTCCTCACTTTTCAAACTGCCCCTTCCAGGAAGTGCCCACAAATCTGCCTCTGGATTGCACTATGTCAAAATTCTCTATTAGCAAGTACCTTTACTTGTATACTACAAAAAGAAAAAACAGAGAAGGAAAATGCAAATTGCCATTCTGCTAATGATTCTGTGTAAATCTTGGAGCATACCAGACAATAAATTTAGGAGAAAAAATGCTAGGCAATGAACTGATACGACCCATCTGCATTGCCACATGTTCTATCAAAGCATTGTGCCCAGACGCTATATTTGAGGCAACATTAAGTAAAACAAGACTGAGCACATGTGAACACTGTAATGAGCAAGCAAGAAACTCAACGCAGTTAATGCATACTGATGTGTTTGACAGTTACAAATGCTCTTCTCGTCCTTTCTGCATCAGGTATCCTCTGGTACAGTGTGCTTAACATTAAACTACAGCACAAGCCCGCCAAGCTTATCGAAATATCACATGTACATACTCATGATACTCTGCTATATACAAATGGATCGATGCAGTAACTGCCTGTTTTACATAAAAAAGGCGCAATGCTTTCAGCTGAGTCACCTACCTGTACATTAATTATCTTGTTTCGGATGAGAGACTGGAGGAACACACACACCAAACGAACCAGCCTGTTTTGCATGTAGCGGTCCTTAATGGTCTCACAAGTTGAGATGCAGTTAGAGATGTAGAGATGTACAAACTCTGTAGGGAGCTCCACAGCCTGCAATAATACCAATGCTTTCAAACCACTGTAGGATTATAAGAGGCCTCACAATGTTGTCCACAAGTGTTGCCAGCCACACAAGACTGGATAGTCGACGTTACGTGGTAATGTACCATAAAAGATTACATGAGCAAAAAAAGGTAAAGCCTTCTAGAATACTATACTATTCATGATTAGAGAACAGCTTTGCCTGTGGTAAACACATTTAGATAACTAAATCTTCACTCAGCCAATTCCATACACTTCACCATTGTCAGACGTGTTCAAAACGTCTTTGCTGTTCCAAAATGCAATGGAGAAAGCTAGCAATCAGATTTAAGGCCAGTAGTAAGAAGCTGGATGTTATTGGCTATACTCACAGTTGTCAGCCTGTTCACAACTTCCATAGAGTGCAGTGACATTTCCATGTTCACCAAGACTGAGAAATACCTGAAATGAAAACAGTTCCTTAAAAAAAACAAATAAGTAAAGAGCAATGTGCAGCTTCTTAGTATTGATAGGCCATACAATACAGCCAGTATTGTATTGCCAGTCTTCCAATTCTCCGAGGGGCAAAAGCAACTCTCATAGTTTTGCATAGTTTTGGACTACCAGGGGTGCCGAATAACTCCACTGCATCAGCAAATCTGAACGCCTGGAAGCTTTGATCAAGTTGATACATCCAGTGCATCTGGGTGCATAATACACTTATGGCCCTTCATTTCTTGGTATAATACCTGGAATTTAGGGGCAAAAATTTTTGAGCTCAACTTCGGGTACATATTGGCTTATTCAGCAAAAAGTTATATAATTCGGGTTTTCTTGGGCCATTTCTTTGCAGCAAAAAAAGTTATTACTAGTGCAGAACATAAAATGCTAAATTTTTTGCTCATTATTTTCATGATAACACTATAAAAATAAGGTGTACTGTTTACCATTGTTTTTTCTTTTTCATTTATGTCAGTCATTTTGTACGTATGTTACCACCTACCTGGCTATGTACACTGCAAAAACATCTGTTCAACATCACAGCGACCATATGAAGGGGGGACGTGGCAAATAAAATAGCCAAATGTAAAAATTTTCCACTTTTCAATTAGTTTTGTTTCGTAACCCTAGGGTCTTCACCTGTCCCATGACGAAAAAATAACAGCGAAATATGCAGTAGAAATGTAGAAAATTGTGTTGTTATGCAACTCGCGCTTCTGAAGATTCCGGCAACGGGGCACCATCATCTTAGTATTACCTTAAAGAGAGCAATCAGAAGACCAGAGCTTCCATTGGTTGCAATGCTGCATTTATCTGACCAAAAAACAAAAGCATACGAGGTGATAAACAAGGCAAACAAGGGAATAAACTTAGGGAACAAAGGAATAAACAAAGGGAATAAAATAACAGCGAAATATGCAGTAGAAATGTAGAAAATTGTGTTGTTATGCAACTCGCGCTTCTGAAGATTCCGGCAACGGGGCACCATCATCTTAGTATTACCATAAAGAGAGCAATCAGAAGACCAGAGCTTCCATTGGCTGCAATGCTGCATTTATCTGACCAAAAAACAAAAGCATACGAGGTGATAAACAAGGCAAACAAGGGAATAAACTTTACATAAAAAAAAGGATTTCGGTGCCCAGAGGCAGACAACAAACAGATTATGAAACTTTGGAAGCCTTTCACTTAAAAATGCGGTTCAAAACTGTGTCAGCAGCACACCAGTTTTTCTCTACGATGCTGAGAAAAAATTCCTTTTACGCCTGCTATGATAAGACCTTTTGGCTGCATTTTCCTGTTGCCTTCTATGCATAGGGGTTTTGGGAGGGTATATATATCGATCAATTTCACCTTATTAAACAGTTCAGTAAGTGCCGGTATTGTCTTCTCTCTTGTGTGTAGTAAGTCTTGCCACTAAAATCCTTTTATTATGTCTGACAACCAACTAGCCCAGCAGCTAACTCTTTTATAGAATAAACTTTAGGGTTGATTTTCTCAGCTTTCACTTTTTCTGCGATTGCGATCACTCATTCCGTCAGCATTTTTTAAACAAATGACAGTCGTTTTTTGTGCACGCATCCTGAGACACCGAGGAGTGCAATAAAGCTCTCGAAATTCCATGTACGTAAAGAATAGTTTTTGTAGGTATGTAACAAACATTTCCATGTGAATATGCATGCCAGAGTTTAACTTTCATTTCCATAAGTACTGGGCTTCTAAATAAAAAACTAATAGCTTTATTGCACAGAACACGGCTTTGCGAACATGCTGACAAAATAACTTGTGCACTTTCTCCTTAATTATTGAATGCCCCACGACTTTACGAAGCTGTTATATCTAATTATTTAACCACTATACCAGCTAGCCTAAAATAAATCCTGAAATTAACAAAGAAGTCATATATATCTGTTCCAAATTTGGTTACATTTCATACCTAAATAACGGAAATAGTTTTAATTGCTGTGTCCCTCATTAAAAGACAAAAGAGCCTAGGAGAAGGATATTGTTAGCGTGGGTAGCGCTTGTTAAAATAACGCCAATAAAACATCTGGTTGGTACCTGTTTAAAGTTTTAAAATAATCAACTGAAAATGCCCCTCTGGAATAAGCACTAGATATCCGGTAATTTTTGTGCAGTGTCTACAACTTTCTACATTGGAAAATTAAGTTCTCAAGCAGGCACGTTTCTGGGGTGAAATAGAGTATAACCTGAAAATGCAGGGACCTCAATATACTATTGTGTAGACATACACATAACATTTGACAGCTTTATGCAAGAGGCAGTGGCACAGTACTACATCAGGATGTCCAACTACTATTCTGGTGAGGGGGCATGTTTTGCTCTCCAGTGACTGAACCTCTTTAGTGTGGTTGCACTTTCATTAGCATAACCTCACTGGTCCTTGGAGTTCCTTCTCAGCGTAGGCAGCACCCCATCATTGCTTTTGGTCACTATCACTTCCGTTGATACTCACTGGGCACAATTTTTTTTTAACTGGCAGATGCAAAATCTCCATGCCATTAGTGCAAAAGGTGCAACAAACTCAACTTGGTATTATTTAAGTAGAAATCAAGAGGACGAAGCAGACTTGGGCAGAACATGTAATGCAGAGGAACGATAACTAATCGTCTGTTAAAGGGATACTAACAACAAACTGAAGTTGGCCGATATCAGCTATTGTGTTCAAATGACAAAGGCCACTACTTTCACAGAAAACAGAGCTTTTAAAAGCTAGAAAAGACAAGGAACTGAAATACAGGTATCACCGCCACTGGCTGTTTCCAAAAGGAAACTGGGCTGATTTCAATACCAATTTTCTTTGCACGGATCTCACTCACTTTTCATGAACCCCTTTTTGGTCTTGATGTCATAAGTTTGAATTAAGTAGCAGGAAAACAAAAAAAAAAGTTATATTTCTAAATCTAATATTCTCAGTAATAAACGTGTCTTTGCGACTGAACAGACATCAACAAAGACAAACAATCGATTTTTACTGCAAACAAAAATTGCATGCCATTAACATCAGTGTCTCTAAGATCACACAGTGGATTCCAACAGAAGGGAAATGTACAAGGGGAGTTGGTAGGCGGTCAGGTGGGGAGACGAGGTTAGGAAAATTATGGGGATAGGGTCCTTATGGCTGGGGCAGGGCAGTGTTAATTGGAAGCCAGCGGCAGAGGCCTTCATCTCAAAATAAACTTAGCCTGGCTAAAGATGATGATGGCATGCAGAAAGAACATAAGAACCCAAGCACCAAACTTGTCAAACTGCAGTCCTTACTCTGTAATCTGGCTTGACTGCATCAGCTTCAGCAGGACTTCTATTGCAACAAGTGGGTTATTCTCCACCAGCTCAGGCAACTGAAAAAGGTGATTCATGCTGGTTTGTTTCTATGTAATGAAAACCATCAGCAAAAAGAAGTAGTGACGGCTCAGGATAGCACGCATTTCCTACTTCCATGTTATCCAAAGAAGCTGCGCAACACAATGTGCTAGGAGGGAATGTCCAGATGCCCCAGAAGTAAAATGGAACACATTTCTGTGAAAAAAACTGGGCTGCTGTGCCTGTGCTCCTGATAAGGTGAACATCAAGCGCAGAGTACCGATCAGTCGGATGTGCCATGTGCTCCCAAGCTGTATACAAGTGCATCCAGAGCTAGAGCTTGCAGTGATTCAAGTATTTCTCTGCTCTCGTGCTCAGTTTTATTTCTAGGGCACCTGCACCTCAGCAACAGCAGTGGCCTGACATTCAAATATTAAAAGACAAGAATGCTAAAAACAGTACGAGCACAACTCTGCACCTTAGAAAGTTGAATTACAGCTAATATATGAGCTTACAAAACTATTAACATTCCACTTGCAGCAGATATATGATTGTAGCATTGTCCCAAAACAACACACAGACTAGCTATGCTAAAAGGTGGCAAAAATATGCTTCCCACCTGCTAGCTCTGTCAGCTGGCTACAATGAAACACTAATAACAAAATGACTTTGTGAATCTTTCTGAATCTTTCTGTTTACAAGGCTGAACCCACCAATATTGAAAAGTTGGTTGCTTTAAACTTTAAAAGCTTTAAAAACCAGCCTTTCGGCCAATGTTAGTAATAAGTCGACCAAGCTAGCTTTAGCACATCTTGTACCATTAGGCAATAACAGTTGACGTCAGCGGTCACTATGAAATAAAACAGAAGCTATATGACTGCCAATGGGGGGTCAATATACTTTTAACAGAAGCTCTGCATGTCTCTTTTGTTTTCATGCAATGACACACCTTGGCTGGTGAAAGACCAATGTGATAAACAAGCTTTGGGTCTGCAGCCAGTTCATCCAGTAGCTGCTGCTGCTGTGGCTGTGTGAGGGTGCTCTTGAAGGCACGTGCCATGAGACGCTTCGCTTCGGGACCTGCTGTGTCACTCTGGCAGATTGTGGGCTCCCACAACAATGAGTAGTCCCCCTGTTCAAATGGCGTGAGCCATGCCAACTGAAAACAAAAGCAGTAGTTCAATCTATCAAGTGCGAGAAAGACAGCCTAGCTGACGGCACATTACCTCTAGCAATATCAGTGTAACATTTCAGCACAAGGATTTATTTATAACATCCTCAGTTATCTCACACTGAAGTTGGCCCAAAAAAAGCAGGGTGTGTGATTTCTGCTATGACTGACCAGCAAGGATGATTTTGCGGCCAAAGTGCACCTACCAGCACTTGCAAGGGGTACCACCTCAGGATTCACAGTTTATTTGCCATGGTTGGGCTAGGTGGAGATGCACATGCCCGGTCTAGTCCACCCATTATTACCCTTGTCAGTGCTGTGGCAAAAGCTGCACACATGGGTTTTCTTTTCTTCTTTCTTTAAACAAAAATAGGTTTGGCGGGTCTCACACCACCAGTAGCATGTGCAGTGTAGTAACCATGGAAAGCCGCCCTATTGCAGCTTACCGTTTCGCGGCACAGTCTAATCACGCGTACATGCAAAAAGCGATATGAGTGCGCACTTTTCCTTTCCTCTCCTTCCCTTCCTTTTCATGGCTACAAAAGCTTTGCTTCAACTGCAATAAACGTTCTTCTGACGCCTACACTTCACTTGTGTAGTTCATGGATCAGGGCACACACTTGGCGTGAGCATACGCTATAACAGTGGTGACGAGGCCGGAGAAACCCTCGGAATCAAGGAAGAGCCAACTGACAAAAACCCCGAGGGGGGGGGGCAGCTGTTGAAAGAATAGCACCTATGGCGCATCAACAGCTACCGGATTTCGACGAAAAAAGGGACAACTGGAAGGCATGTGTCATCATAGGAGAGATGCAATAAGGTATTGCAAGAGTTGGGCAGACTTGTAGCAGAGGGAGTACTGTCACCCATCAGGCATTCAGAGTAGGCCACATGGATGGTTCCCGTGTTGAAGAAAGATGGCACCGTAGCGATTTTCAAAGTCAGTTTAAATCCACTTTGTGTATTTGAGCAATATCTATTACCTCTAACTGATGATGTATTTGCTTGCCTGAACGGAGGGAAGTATTTCAGCACCCTAGACTTACGCGATACTATATATAATGAAATTATGTTGGACAGAGAATCGCAGAAGCTTTGCGTAATCAACATGCACCGTGGACTGTTTTGTTATAACCGATTGCCATTTGGTATCGTTTCAGCACCTGCTATTTTCTAGCAGCAAATCGAGACTGTCCTGCAGGGCTTATCAGGAGTTCAGGCTTATATTGACGACATTTTGGTATCGAAAAAAAATGAAAGTGGCAAGTACTTGCGGCTCGTGCTACGATTCAGAGGGTACGGTGTAAAGTTATGATTCAACAAATGCAAGTTCTGTCAAGAGTTAGTCGCCTTTCTAGGACACTGAATCGAGCAAGAAGGTCTGCATCCAACAGAAAAAAATGCAGAAGCAATCTTGAAGGCTGCAAAGCCACAGAATGTTGGTGAATTGCATTCATTTTTAGGAACGCTAACATATTATTCAAAGTTTATGCCTAACATGTCATCTCTGCTAGCACTACAGCATCAGTTGCGAGAAACACTCGCAGTGGAAGTGGGGACCCGGGCAGCAAGTGGCATTTGCAACTGCAAACCGTCGTCTGCTAGAGGCAGATGGGCTCGTACATTTCAATCCTGAGAAACCACTGAAACTAGAATATGATGCGTCACCGCATGATATTGGAGCCGTGTTATTTCACACAGACAAACGTGTGAACATGCCCATCGGGTTTCGTAACGCTGACAAAAGCCGAGCGAAATTATTCTCAACTTGAGCGAGAGGTCCTTGCTCTCGTGTTTGGCGTGACTAAATTTCGGGACTACCTTGCAGGTCATGAATTCACCATAGTCACCAACCATCAGCCGCTCCTGCGCCTCCTGAAGCTGGACTACACTGCCACTGGCTGCTGCTCACATCCAGCATTGGGCCTTATATCAGGGAGGATTTCGCTACAGGCTATCATACTCTCCCAGCAAGCTGCACACCAATCCCAATGCGCTGAGCCGGTTGCCCCAAGAGATGACAGAACCAGAGACTGAAGGTGAGCCTGCCGATTACCTCTTGGCATTGAAAACCTTCACAGTCGAGACTATTTCACCAATGGAGTTAAAACGCCAAACAGCAGTTGACCCTTTCATGTCAAAAATTGTAGTGTTGTGCGGATGGCCAGCAAGTATGGACAAACTGCAATCGAACATACGCCATCTTTCAACCGGCGATTGGAGCTGTCCGTAGCATGATTTGTTGTACTGGGGTTGAAGAATGGTGATTCCAGAAAAATTGCATGTATGAGTGCTGCACCACTTGCATGAAACACACAAGGGTTCCTCTGCCATGAAGACGGTCAGGCGATCACCAGATCCCCCTTCTGGTGGCCAGGTCTTGATAGCGACGTCGAATGGCTACCGGCTTCCTCTAAAAGTTGCGCACAAAACCTGCCTATGCCTGCAGCCGCACCGTGCTGGAACAGGCCAAAGACAGAGGAAAGCTCGGAAGGAGTGCACGCTGACTTTGCTGGGCAAGTTTCGAGTACAATGATCCTCGTACTTGCGGACACTCACATTAAGTGAATTCCCTTGAAGTGAGCAAGTACTTCCGCTACGATCAGCTTCTTGCAGAATATATTCTGCAGATTTGGTATTCCTAGCACTACCGTAACTAATAATGGCACACAATCCACCAGCAATGAGTTTGCGACATTTGTGAAGAGGAATAATATAACACATATGCATACGCCTGTGTACCACCCACAATCGAATGGGCTAGCAGGAAGGGTAGTCCACACAATTAAAGACGGCCTCAAGAGAATGGGCAACAGCAGACTAGAAGACAATCTGGATTGTCGTCTTTTTAACTACAGAAGGACCCTTCTCAGTTCCGGAAAATCTTCTTCTGAATGGGCTAGCAGGAAGGGCAGTCTGCACAATTAAATGCGGCCTCAAGAGAATGGGCAACAGCAGACTAGAAGACAATCTGGATTGTAATCTTTTTAACTACAGAAAGACTTTTCTCAGTTCTGGAAAATCTCCTTCTGAACTGCTTTTGGGCTACTGTATCCAATCCTGCTTGGAGACATTATTTCTTCCCATTCATGTAGGATCCATGCAAACGGACGAGTGGATGCTGCCAGCTGACATTGCCATTTACGCCCATAATTACAGTTTGGGAGAGAAGTGGAAACCAGGTAGAATGACATCCGTGTCCGGCACTCGAATGGTCACAATCGATACCCCTAATAGACCCATGCAGCAACACATTGATCAGGTGTGCTCTACACGGTCAAGCCCGAAGCAAGTTAAATTGGTTCCGGAGCACGATGGAGTAATTGAGCCACCCCTGCAGCAGATATCGTCATCAGTGCAGCTACCAGTACAAGGGCTGCCGCAAGACACCACTCCTGCAGATACCTGCGAAGTCCCGCTACATGGTTCTAAGCGTCAGCGCAGACCCCCACAGCATTTACTGTACTAAGGGAAGAGAAATGTAACCACCACGAACAGCCGCACTATCACGGCTTATCGTTTCGCGGCAGTCTAGCCGCACATATACGCACCAAGCGATCCAAGTGTGCACTTTCCCTTCCCTCTCTTTCCTTTCCCTTTCGTGGCTATAAAAGTTTTGCTTTGGCTACAATAAATGTTCTAATGCCTACACTTCACTCGTGTGGTTCATGGATCGGGGCATAGGCTTTGCATGAGCTTATGATGTAATGTAAAGGGATTTACTAACCTACTTAAATTTGTTTATAAGCGGTGCAACATGAACCCAATTTAAATGTCATGTAGAGGCCCTGTGAATGAATGTTCATACTCATCCACACAAAGTGCAAAGCCTGGCAAACTGACAGTTAATACGTTATATGTCTTTTGAACAAAAGCTTTAGATCCTTGCTGTCACCACACACAGTGAAACATTTGCTTTATTTTCTTTTTCTTTTTTTCAAAATGCATTGGAATCAGCTTTTGTAAACGAACTTCTTGCTGGGTGAGTTGGTGCATAGCTTCCTTAGGATGGCATTGCGCACACGAAAAAACATACACAGGAAAGAGCAGAAGATGACAGAGCGCAAACTGTCAACTGAATTTATTGCTTTCACAACAGCATATATAGTATGCAGTATTCACATGAGCAAAAAAGAAGGGGGGGAGGGAGAAGAAAAAAGAAGGGGATGACAAGTCAAGCCTGCATAGGTCAGCAAAAGCCACGGATAAAATTCCTTTCCCTATCATATAAGGTGACCCAGGTATCGCTAACACAAATGTCGCCTTTTTCTTTTATGTGGAATGCCTCTAAAAGTTCGCGGGCTATTTTGTTTTTACTCTTGCCCAGAATCTTGATGTCTTAGAGCATCGGCTCACAACCAGAGCATGAAATGCATTGGGTGGGCAAGTTCGCCCCTTCTCTTTTTTGTATAGAAAGAGCATGCGCCCCTGCATGTTCATTGATGCAGCGTCCAGTTTGGCCGACATACATGCGTCCACACTTGAGCGGAATTTGATAGACCACGCCCGTGGCACATTTCACATACTGTTCAGCATGTTTCATTGTACATGCGCTTCGTGGGGCTCCTTCCTCGGTGATCTTGGGGCATAACCCAGCAAGCTTTTTTGAGGCCGAAAAAACCACCGGAACACCATGCCTGTTAGCCACTTTTTTAAAATTGTGGGCGACTTTATGCATGTATGGAACCACCGTCACCTTTGTACTCTGCAAGCGCTCAAGGTCACAGCTACGCTTGCCTTTCTTTATCTTCTGGAAAAGTTTTTCCGCTACCACTGTGGTGAGCGAGCAGGGGAATCTGGCTGAAAGCAGCCTGGTGATCTGACTATGAAAGCTGGAATGCATTTCATGCTCGCATGATTTGGTTAAGGCTGATTCTAGGCACGAGTTTGCAACTGCTCTTTTCGCAATCTTTGAACGTACAGAATTAAATACTAGAAGTAGTGCTTTCTGTGCTCTAGGAACATATTTCCAACAGACATGATGCAAGCCAACCTGCAATTTAATGTCTAAAAACTGCAATGAACCGTTAGTTGGGAGTTCCTGCGTGAAAACCAAGCCTTTGCCATATTGTCCAAAAAGAGTTAACACACTGCTAACTGAATCAGTGCAGGTCAGCGTTTCTTGTTTAGAAAAAAAAACCAATAAAAAAAATCGTCAACATCGCTAAAACACTTAAGAATACCATGGTTAGTAAGCTCTGCAGTCAAGGAACGGTCAATAGCAGCTAAAAATATTTCACAGAGGATCGGGGCGACACAGGAACCAATGCAAATGCCTAGTCTTTGAATGTAAAAACTGCCTTTAAAAGAGAAAAAGGTGGCTTGCAAAATAAAATTCCACCAGGGACAACTCCGGTGAATTATAGTAAGGCTCTTGGATTCCACTGCTCATATTGGCTACGCCTTTTCTACCGATGTGGAAGATCTGTTTTACTCTGTGCTTCATAATGAGTTGTTCGCAGCTGTCAAAGAATGCATTGAGAGTTCTGGTGAAATAGCATTTCAAAACTTGGCTGGGGTTTCTGTAGATAGCTTCGTGTCCCTGCTGGCCAACTTGGCATGTTATGGGCACGGCACTCCACTTTCTTTCTATTCTCTCGTGACACAGTGATATACGGCTGCACTCACCAGCTTGCAACAATGGTCACAATCAACTGAAATGTGCGAATACTCAAAAAGGCAATGCCAAATTTTTTTACACTGGCCTAAACATGAAGTAGAAATTGTCTTTTTAGCACGCCCTGAGCACTTGATTTTGGTATCCATGAAATGCCTAGAATTTCTGCCATTGATATCTCAAGGCGCTTGGATGTTTCTTTACTACTGTAAGTGGCTGTCCTCAAACAATGGCAAGCTTCAAAGACTAAATGTAAGCAAGTGCCATTAAATCTGTAATTAAAAAGGTAGTCAACTTTTGGTAACTTGTTCTTCATAGCTGCATTCTTTAAGGTACACAATGTCAGCCTCGACAAGACTAGTTGCATTGCTCTAGTAGGTCTCTTTCAGAGGTTCTGCAGAACCAAAAGAAAAACAACCTGCATGAATACAATTCGACAGCGATATAGCTTCAGCATGTCATGAGAGACCCATTCTGACAATGGAAGTGACGATGTCGCCTCATTTTGCAGTTCCTGTATAACCCCCCCCCCCCCCCCAATGTAAGGAAATGGGTGTAGGTGGAAGTGATGACTCACCTCTCCCTCACAATCGTGAAGTGGGGGAACAAGTCTCAGAAATTCAGGCTGGAACACCCCTTCCACAGGGGGATTTTCACCGGTTAAAAGCTGCTGCATAGCTTTGGCAGGACTTGGCGCATCACCTCCAATGCTTCAAAAAATTAAAAGAAAAACAAGGGCACACTTCAAGCTGCAACTCATGGCACTATGTACTACATTTTTGTTTTTAATCAATACAGATGTGAGACAAGAGCAGCTATGAGAGCAATGCGAAGTTCTACCCCCACAGTTCTTACAGCTCTTACTTTCTGACACCAACCTTTCTTTTTTTTTTTTATTAGCTGACACCTTTAGCACCTGCATTAAAAAAGCAAGGCAAACGCCTAGCTATCTATGCTCCCACGTCTACGTGGCTTTATGTGTGTCAGCAATGCCACCTCTAAAAGTCTCACTGAGAGGACGATTTACACCAGGCTCTCTTGTTCAGATATACAGGAATGCAGGAGAACACCTTTCTTTTCAGAAACCCATGCAGTGGCATCATGCAAGTGTCCCACAACTCGCAAGCAATTCAGTTTCTGCAGCTGTTCCAGCAAAGCTACCCCTTTAAAGGAGCAGGGATACCAAATTTTTGGTTTCATGCTTTTTTTTTCCTTTTAAATGGTGCACTAGACGTTGGTATGCAATTTGCCTGTGCCCACTAAATAATTATAATTCAAACTTTTCTCTCATGCTGTTCCAGTTTCAGTTTCAACCGTAGAACAGTGGCTATTACGTCACAGATGAGACAAGAAAATGTTGAGATCATATAAGGCATAAAAAAACTGATAAAATTGCAGCTTTACCATTTTAATTCTAGAGCAAGAGTGACAACAAATGAACAAACAGCCATTACATGGAAGTTTTTGCGAGTCCCATGTGATGCCAACATTGTGTGAACTCAACTGCAATGCCACAGCCACCATTTGTCTGTTGAAACAAACAAACAAAAAATAAATAAATAAACACAAAAAAATGTAAACTCGTATTAATTACATGGCTCAAGTGAATTGCAAGTGAGGGTCCATGTTTACTGATGCCTTGTACATCATTCCAAAGGAAGAACACGCTTTGGAGTCCCCAGTTCATTAATAATAAAAAAAAAGAAAGCTGACACTAGAAGATGCATTAACTTCTTAAAAGTTGTGTTGTTCATTATGAGATATGTTAAAAAACTGGTGCCCTCGAAATGCCATATATAACTAAAAATTGTATTTTGTTGGTTTTATGGTCTAAATCGAAACTGCTTATAAGTCAGAAGTACTTGTATTTGGGCGTGTTGGTTCATAACTTTTCAGGAGGACACAGGGGCGCAATAAAAGACACGGACATAGAAGTAGACAGGGACGAGCGCTTACTATCAAGGCAAGTGAAGTTACTAATTATTCACTTGCCTCTTTCAAATGCAGAAAGTTCCTTTCAACTGCTTTAGGGGTTGCTAAGCAAAATACCTGCCATTTCCTGATATACTGAAGTGGAAAACAGGAGGTAGGTTTGCAGTAAAGCTTTGTCTTTAGCAACACTACGTACTGAACCCAGTTTTCCTTCACCATCCACAATGTTGAACATATTTTGCTTCCACACCGTTCTGTTTAGATCTTCACTCTTGCTGTTTGTTGACAATACCATGCTCATGCCCTTTCCTGTACTGAAGTGCCCACAACATTTTTCGCATAATCTTAACACTGCATAATCCTGTTGATCAACCACTGTTCATTTAGGTTGTAGCTCTCCCCTATTATAATTAATAAATGCTGCAAGCTGCATGAACGCAGGTACTTAATGCTACTCGCTTTATCCCCTCCCAAAAAGATGTCCAGCACTGACACCAAATCAGACTTTTGCTACACCATATCAGTACAAGCAACATCTGACTTGAAGATAGTTTTAACTGTGATAGCACTAGCAGGAGTTGCTGATAAATTTTTTTACTTCACCGTGTTTCACGTAACAAAGAAAATCCGCAACAGTACTGTAAAAAAGCAGTGATAAAACTTTTCCAGGCTGCTTTATAACAATGTAACTATTACAACAACAGTACTAACTATTTTACTAATGAAACTTGTATTCCGTTGGACCAGGCTAGAACTAACAACAGTGCAGCACACTGAACCTGAGCTGAATTGGTACTGTTTTCAGTTTGACACTTTGGCATAAAAGGATTAAAAACTGTAATAAACCCAAAAATTTAAATATGAAGTGAACTGCACCAAAACGATCTAGTGACATAAACAATGCAGCAGTGCACTAACTGGCTATACTTAAAGGCTGCAATCTTTGGCAATTTCTCGGTGTGTCATACTTATCAATTTATTAAAATAGGCATTATTTGACTACTATTACATTTATTCTACTGGGTTTATCACCCTTTGTTCGTCAACCTTCATGAGCACTTGCTGTGAGTACTACTGGAGTAATAATTCCAGAACAAACATCCACAAGCAATGCAACAAGCAGCTATACATGCATCTACAGGCAGATAAGGAGACAGTGAATGCATTTCAGAAATATTACTTCATTTCATTTCAGAGTCCTGAAATGAGAGAATTTATTACAGAATCCTAAAGTATTCTCAATTCATTTCAGAATTCATTCTACTCGACTGAATTCTGAAAGTTGTCATGGCAATCAACAATAACCTTTCTGTATAGTGTGCACAGACTAAGATTTCAAAACTTCTGAAATCCTAAGTACCGTATCTTCTGGTCTATAAGTCACACCTGTGCATAAGTTGCAACCCCCTACAAACAGCAGTTTTTCTGAAAAAAATGACATATAAGTTGCACCGGTGTACAAGACGCACCTGTCTGTTCGATAAGTGCTATAAACATGCTGAGGATCCTTTTGTCAGAGAGTGCAACGAAAATACACACTTGCGGCAGCTGCCGCGCAGATGAATCTTGTGCTCTAGCCAGCGTGCTTTTTTTGTTGGTTTCATGCACTAGAGCGCTCTTGCATCTTTGTGCCAGTCCCAGATCATTTTTTGCCCACGTCGAACCATCTCCCTTGCTGCCTGGTTCCCATTTTCCAGGGTGTATTCAATGGCACACACGTTGAATTTTGCGTCTTAGCTCCTTCGCCTAGCAGGCAACCTCATGATGAGCAAAAATAATGCACGAAGCCAAGCAAATCCGACATTGAAATTTAAACTTTTGGTGGCAGTGCATACTCCGCGCATTCATTATGGCTGTGACAAGATTACGTGATTCTACGCACAAAATATAATTATATTTTTTCCTCCTTTACACATCGACTTCCTTTCCAAACAAAGTTACTGGGCATTGAAAAAGATGGCGCATGGTGACATGTCAGAATAAAATTCAGAAAAAAAAACCTGCTACTTATACACCAGAAAATATGGTAGGTTCACGAGGTGATGAAAACGAAATTCAGGTGCTCAAGTTGCACATTAATATTTTATATGCCAAAGCTACATAAGGGCCTCGGGACATGCCATTGAGACAGCCTCTGAATTCTTTGTGATCAGCCGGGGCTCTTTAATGAACACCGAAAACTCAAGGACACTCTTGCATGTTAGCTCTGAAAATACAGCTGTTGCAGCAAGCAACTCAATCCAGGGACTTGCGAAAAACGTAAAATCCCGTAACAGCTCCACTCCAGCCTGGTATGTTTGCCGCAAGCAGAATGCTGCTGTTTGCACGTCCTCAGTTCAGTTTATACCCATGTCTGTTTACTATCTCTGGTGTTACAAAATATTGTGACAAAACACTCTCCCACTCTTACAGCCTCTATACAATGGCTATGAACCCTGCCATAATAAACTGGCAACTTAAAGCTCTGCTTGAATGAACACTTATGGCTTCTTGAACAAATATTCCACGTTAAGGTTGGCACATGCAGGTAAAAGCCTACGACTTACATAGGTCTCCTCAGGTCAGGATCATCAATGACCAGTGGTATTCCAGATCGGCTAGACTGTGGCATTTCAGATTGATGCTCGGCAAAGGATACCTGGATACCTCCAATGTCACCCATCTGTTAATGAATGTAGGATACATTTTTAACATAGCACTATCATTTTTTAAATTTAAAACAGCAATTAAGAGCAAGTATATGTACATAAAACAAACCTGTAAGCAGCTTTCATCCAAGTTCATAACCTGCCAAGGTGTCTTCTTAAAAAGCTAAAATAGAATGAATATTGCAAATCAGTTACTAGTTGGCAACACTAGTAAAAAAAACTCTGGAAAAGTGAACAAGAATATGAAGCACACCTATACACAAAAATAATCAACTGTTTTTAGCTGTCCCTAAAATCTGTACATGTTCCCTGTGTAGCTGCTGGCTGTACTGTGAACAAGCACAGAGACATTGAAAGGTCACATGCACAGCACTAATGACTGATGATGGATGATCTATCAACACCCCTGAAAAGAATCAGCTATGCCTCCCACAAGCAACAAAAACAAACCATCACCTTGTCCTCCCAATCGCCCACAAGGGCTGACACACAACAAATTCCTCTTTAGATTGAATAAAATAGCTGACTGGATGTTTACCCTTGTTACAACACGAATTTCAGCGACAGCTGGGGTGGTGAAAATGACAAGCGCTCAGTAAATCTGGGTAAGGGTGTAGGACGTCTGTTGCATTTATGCCGCTACACTCGTATTATGCACCTCAGGTAAGCCTTAGTGAATGCCTTGCAACATCATGAGTAACATTATCTTTGCTCCAATCAGCGATAGGCATTCTGGCTAATCAGGGTGGTGCATTGCCACGCTTTCTGATGGACGTCAAGTGGAATGGCAGTCAATTGTGACCAACCAATGTGGCACATTGTCATTATGTCATGCGTGACATCAATCCATTCTGGCCAACCAGCATGACACATTGCACCTGGTGTGTGACGCTGACAATGGCACCACATAAGCAAGAAACGCGGCCTTAATAGCTGTTGCTGCAAAATACTGTGAACTAGTTAACAACTTGCAATGGTGTCGAATTTTGCAACAGCGCACTTTTAATTTTCACTCAATTTTAATGTAAGAGCCATTTTCAGTTTCGTTTTCGTCTAGGAGAAAATGAGCAAACCTTGGTTGAATAAGTACATCCTAATTTAACATTATGCACACCGATAATCAATTAGTAACAAAAGGCAGCGCTGCAGCAATTTGAAAGAAATTTGCTGCCCACTCAGGAACAGCACAAACATTTACTTCTACTGAGATTCCATGCTTGTACAAGTGACCCCAACGTTATAAAGAAGTTTAACTCTTCATGTAAACAAGAAGTTGCCGCGTACTACGGCTTTAGTCTGCATAAATTTTATGCCCAAAAGAAGCACTCAGAGAAGTAGAACGCATACAGGCATCACTAAAACCCCTAACTTTCTGTGGCGGCAAATTTAAAATTTAAGAAGTTCATAACAAAAAATCTGCAGTATTACGCACTAAATAACACATATAAAATAGAGATATAACTATTCTTAAAATATGCTTTGTGTACTCCAAATGTACCTTCATTAAAATCAAATGTGGCAGTTGCAATTCAGCATCCGATAGCACTTGGTATCCTCACACTTGAGGATTGACTTCACTTGAGTAAATACGTGAGCCACCCCTAAAAAAAAAAATTAAGCTCCAAGAAGAATGTGATATCTTTGCAATAATAACAAAGAAAGGCCATCGAATGCTGCTATTTTTAAGCCTTTATTCATTTGCCAACTTTACTTTGCAGGCTTGGATAGACAAACTTTTAGACAGTACGGGTCACACACTGAAATTTCCCTTCATAACCATCCTAAAACTGTTAAGCAACCCTTTTTCTATAAATTTTCAGTCATCACCATCATCTATTTTGCCCTTAAAGGTCCCTATTGGAGTATTGCATAAGGGGGGGGAGAACAAAATAAATACGATGAAGAGAGACCACTACTCTTTTTAATATATATAAATGACTTTCCACATAACATTTCTTCTAACATTCGTCTTTACGCTGATGACTGCATTTTATACGAAGTAATTAATGGCCCTAATGATCATCGTCACCTCCAAGAGTCATTTGCTATGTTTTGTAGTTGGTGTAGTACCTGGCAAATGAGAATTAATTTCGACAAAACCGTCCTCATGTCTTTTTGTAACAAATCTTCCGTTTCCCATTTTAGTTACTCTTTCTATGGCCGTGTGGTAGATAGGGTCTCTCAGTACAAATATCTTGGTGTCATATTCACGCATAACATGTCTTGGTCTAAACACATTGATTACGTATGTAATAAAGCACTAAAAAAACTAGGTTATCTACGACGCACGCTACCCAATTCACCAAAAGACACAAAGCTACTGTTGTATAAATCTCTAATCCGCCCTGTTCTTGATTACGCAGCTGTAGTGTGGAACCCGTACAAGCAATTCGAAATTAACATGTTAGAAGCAGTCCAGAAGAAAGCTGTGCGTTTTATATGTCATCGTTATGATCGCGATTTCTCACCCTCTTCTACACTTCTCTCATTGAATTTAACCACGCTGTCTGCCCGTCGCCACACTGAATCATTAAAATTCTTACATTGTATCGTCAATTCCTCAGTAAGGCTCTCAGCTAACCACTACATTAACTTTGCACCATTATCATCTACAAGAAGTCATCACGAGCTTAATTTGATACCTTATTTTGCGCATACTAATTTGTTCAAATTCAGTTTCTTTCCCCGTTCAATAGAAGCCTGGAATTCTCTACCTGGGTCCATTCGTTCTTGTCCATTTCAAAACTTTGTAACTGCCGTTGAAGACGCATAATAGCTGTGTATTCTTACCCTGTCGTTAACAGTTCCTTCCTTGTTTGATATTTCGTTTGTGATATTAACTTTTTGTAGTGCTCACTTTGTACATTTTGCTGCATTTTGTTACCTTGCATTTTGTGTCTTTCCCACTCCTGCCATAGCGCATATAATTGCCCTGCAGTATGTATAAATAAATAAGTAAATAAATACAACGCTATTAAAATACAACACACTGTAGTACAATACAATGGGATGTGATCTTTAGATAGCAGCCAATCTATGATTGTAGCCAGACAAATAACATGAAGTAACAAAATTAAAATGCTAAAGGTCAAAATGAAACACATCAGAACAGCACGGAAGTGATATGCTCACATCTTTTGCTGGCACAGTCAAAAGCTGTGTGAGAAAGTACTTCTCATGCACTGTCAGCTTGGGAATGACATGCGCAAACTCTGGCTTCTTGCCCCCAGTTTCTTCAGCGGGATTCTAGAAGAGATCAAATGCAGCGAGTTTCAAAACAGATTCTGCAGCTCGGAATACACGAAGTGGAAATGCATTTATGAAGCATGAGGTAAGTTTTAGCCTCTTGCAAGAGATATAACAACTGGAGTAAAATCGTGAGAAGCCCATAGGTCCATAGTTCTTGCACCGTCAAATTCTAAATTTCAGAATGTAAGGATGAAATCAAAATTCATGTCCTATGTTTTGTACACTACTTTGCACTTGAGTCCATTAGCAATATGCATGTATGCCTTTGCATGTGCTCAGAGCTGACTCTCCAGTGCTTTGAATAAACAGTGCCTCCACAGTTCCACTTCGACTACAACCATTAAAGCAAACAAGACCTGCGAATGCACACAGAGAAGAGTTCTTCGAGAAAAAACAAAAGTGACATGACTTTTCATTATAAAGCGAGGGGCATATGCAGCACCACAGCTATGCTAGGTCAGCTGCTGCAGAGATAAAGGCTGCTCACTCCCTCTCTCCAAAACATTTCACAGTAACAGCCGCCAACTGCACTTCCACATCACTCCTGTAGGGTCACCATGTGAGCACTGAAGTAGGTGCTCTCATGGAGTGCAGTGGATGGTTCAGAAAGGTGGTGATCATTTTAGCAGTGATCTTGCGACAGCCCCACAAGTGTAGCTCTTGTACACCAATACGACAGCATAAGTGCCTCAAAATATATTTTTATATATATATAGGCCTGACTGTAAAAACTGCACTTCAGACTTTGTGCATGTGCCCGCACTCAAAATGTTTGTTTCAGATGTGTCCTCAAGACAGGAATGTATCTGGCCACAAGCTAAAGGCACCTTTAGGAAGGCACATACAAAGAAGCAAATTAAACATCATTTAGCTCCGCAAACTCTAAAAGCCAACATCACATGCATGAATGGTTCATACTTACAAGTAGATGGACGAAAATTGAGATGAAAGGGTTCATGTGTATCGATTCAGTACGGTACATTTCATACAAGAAGTAAAGTGCAACTATCCTCTGGCAAGGTCCGCTGATGAGATCCGATTGTTGAATAAGCAAAGCCTAAGAAAAAAAAAAACAATGTTCACCAGCTCCAGCTCCACATCTCCTTTCATGCAACAACAAAAACAGCAAAATTCAGGGGGGCACTTTGTTGGCCTAAAGTGCGGTGAAGCGGAAGCCTTAAGCGTGGTGTTGCCGCTTGCGTCACGGATGTGTGGTTAAGTTGTAAGCTTTGCCTCTACGAGTGGAACGCGACAGCGTCTTGCAACGCTGTCAGGGAGTCCACAGAAGACCATCGCCCGTTCGGATTTACGCCTTGCTCGTTGGTAAATTGGTTTTTGTGGAAAGGAACTGAATCTGTCTCGCATATCTCGGTGGACACCTAAGAAGGGAGGAAGATGGGAGCAAACGAAGACACCATATTCACTAGATCCGCCTTTGTTCATTCCAAACCATCGAGCTGGCATGGCGAAGTGGTTAGCGTGCTCATCTCGCACTCCGGAGACCCTGGTTCGATTCCCCAACTCAAACAATTTCGTAATCGGTTTTATTTATTTATCTGCTGCGACTAGAAAGGTTAATTAGGCTAATTAGTTAATTAACTAAACTAGGTCCCACTTACTTGGAGCATCACTATACCATCCGTTTAATTGGTTGCATGGTTATTAACCAAAATACAATTGGCCCCGTTTGAAACTCGCGCACTGTGACGTCACGACTATTTCGACCAATTGAAAAGCGTGACATTTTTGTCGATAACTCCTGCTTACAACGATGAGGAATTAAAGGCTTTCGCCTTAAAAATGATAAGCTTGCCAAGATTTGTGAAGCACAAACCAAACATAACACAATAAAACAAGCATTCAAGGAAATGTTTAGGTGGTGTGGGAATCTTTTAAAGTAGAGGGTGATATGTGGGGTGTAGCAGCATTAACCATCCTTTGTAAAAGTTATTCGCTGAAAATACTTATTGATTAGTGCCCTGATGAAGAAACACAAGATAAACAATTTTCAGCATTCGCTGCTAATACCACATGCTTCTTCCAGCTGTGCCCATAAACAAAAAGTTTGGTGCTAGCTACAGTAGACAACAGTAAGCACCAAATAACCGCTGTATCTGACTTGATATCCCTGTCAGTAATAAATGTAATGAGCACACTCTCCTACTCAAAGAAGTGCATAACATGCAAGAATAGCTACAAAATATTAGCAAAAAAAAAAAAAGCCAGAAGTCAGTGTCCCTCCAAGTAGGTTACTAGGCAATAAGCAACAGTTTCAAAGGAAGAATTTTTCATTCTGCCTCACAAGGAAAAATTTATGTACGTAACCAGCAACAAATAATTTCTTCATAAGAAACTGCGCATGTTTGATACAAAAAAAAAAAAAAAGAAGGGAAATTTCACAAGTAGTGAACTCAACAAACTGCAATCAGAGTTTGCTTCTGCCCCAAAGCTCCTTTTTCACTCTTGCAAACATTTCTAGCTTATTAGTACTGAAAGTGTGCTGAGCTGTCACCCCCCTATTAGAGGAAGAACAGCCTAACTGATAACTCTGAAGACACGTCAAAGTTCAAAAGGCTGAGCTTAGCATTTGCATTTCAAGAGATCAACAGTAACGGTGCAGAGGTAACACTTCCCTCCAAATGATATGAACTGTGCAGGGAAAGCGGAAATTTGAAAGCACCAAGTCTTTCCTCTGTCTTTTTTTACTAAACTTTTAGGCACATAAAGCGCTTTAAAGAGACAATGAGGAAAAGTCCCCTGAATTCTTGTTCTCAGCGAAATTTGACAGTTTGGCTTTTTGTGTGGCTATGCTAGAGTTTTTTTTAGCAGCAAAAAAAAAAAAAAAAAGCAGATTCCTCTTTTTGATTAAGCAGGGCAAGTACCAGGACAAAGTATTGCCCAGAAAACGCCCTGGCAGGATCACTGTTCCTGACAGGACCATGCTTGTTGTCCTGCTTGGCACTTAAAGGAATACTGAAGATGAATCCACCTAATTATTGTTCTCAGTAAAAACTGAATCTGTGGTTCTTTTTATGCATGGTAACGTTTGTCTGGCAGCAAAAAAAAGCCATTTATGGCTGAGAAACTTTCTCACTACTCGATTCAACTTAAGATGGGCCATAACGAGAAGGACTGGTTGCCACTGTTTTGAGTGATTAGCGGTTCAGCATAGCTTCTGGGACCCATATCAGGAATTCGATGTCGACACACGCAGTTTATCTGCGAAATTGGTTGTTAACGACACCTGTATTTTTTTTTTTGTCTTTCCTATTTTATAAATGCTCCACTTTTGATGAGAGTGGTGTTTCTGTCATTAGAACGCCGCAGTCTACTGATACAAGCCAACTCCAATTTTGCCTCAATGTTCGTTAAGTCTCCATCTGCAATGAAGCTCGAAAAAAAAGTACTTTCATGTGATGGTTTTGTGTGGTTTTAAAAGTAGTTTAGCTAAGTCCGAGACCTCTGAGAGTTTGTAGTATGTTTTTGAGGACTTTGCTCCTTCCTGCACAACAATATTGGTGATTACAGCACTTTAGAGGAGGCAGAACATCACTGAAAGAATAGAAGAGGAGGGGGTGCCCAGCAACTGCAGTGAGTCCGGACAATTTTGCCATTGCAGAAAGAATTGTATGCAAAAACAGTCAAATGACATTTAAGGACACTGAAGTGGCACTACAGATTGGAGACCTCAAGGATGAGAAATAGTTCAAGAGCATCTTTGTGTTAGGAAAGCAATTCCGGGAGGTGCCTCGTGCTTTGAAAAAAATAAAAATAAAAAATAAATAAATAAAAACCAACCCGCGCTGGATGATGCAAAGAAATGCCTGTCAGATTTTATGGAGGAAGCTGAAATGATGTTTCTGAGTCGCTGCAGCTGATGAGACTTGGATTTATCAATTTGATCAAGATAATGAGTGTCAGTCTGTAGTGTGAATTTTTCCCAACGAAGATAACCCAACAAAACTGAAGCGGCCCCAAAGTGCATATAAGAAAATGGCGGCAACTTCCTTTTGGCAAAAGCTGTCAAGTCAAAACTATTCACTTGGACGAAGAACAAACTGTTACCGCTTAGTGCACACAACACTACGCCGAGCAAAGGTTTCTGGAATGCTACAAGAACAGCAGCCATGGACAAGAGTGTGGAGGTTCATCTTGGACCAAGACAATGCATCAGCACACACATCCAATTCATCATTCAGTTCCTGGACTCCATAGAGGTCTTAAGACTCATCCACTTTAGAGTCCCCCTCACCTGGCCCCAAGTGATCAATAACTGTCTCCTACCGAAAAAAGTTGCATGGGTGATTGGTTTGGTTTAAGGGGGTTTAACGTCCCAAAGCGACTCAGGCTATCAGGGATGCCGTAATGAAGGGCTCTGGAAATTTTGACCACTTGGGGTTCTTTAACGTGCACTAACATCACATAGTACACGGGCCTCTAGAATTTCACCTCCACACAATTCAACCACCGTGGCTGGGATCGAACATACGTTTTTCGGGTAAGCAGCCAAATGCCATAACCACTGAGCCACAAGAGCGGCCTTACATGGGTGATAACATGTTCTCAAGCCCTGAAGAAGTTGTTCATAGCCTACTAAGTCAGTTTGCAGCAGCCAAGGAAAATAAGCGAAAGAGGCATTTTAAATCACAAAAGTGCTTAGAACGTCACACCAAGTATAAGTGGCTTGCAATCAAGCTACAGTGGCCACCATGTTGGAGTACGCGGAGCATGACTGAAGGCTGCCTGTATAGGGAGCTTGCATGAATGCCGGTGACGCTATGCATTCTGAGTAGTCCACCATCTTGCTATCCTATGCAGAAGAAGATGCCGCGCAGCCAACATTCAATGAACTGACCGAGCGCCACGTCATTTTCGACAGTCCACCAAGCAAGCACAGGGTAGCTTATGCACCACCCCTACATGTGTGGAAGACGTTAGCAGTTTCCTCAGGAACGTATGTGTCGACGCTATGCCCGAAAGGTCAGGCACGCTATGAGGAAACGGCAAAGCAGTGTGGCATGGACGACTGCACTATGGATTTGGACATGTGGCCGCCCGCCGACGTCGTCCGCATTCGTGAATTTCTAGTTTGGAGAACTAGCTTTGTCATTCAGCAACAATTTAAGGGCAGGGAAGCTTTGCAAGAGCATAGCATTCTCAATAAGTGGATGCGTACGCAAGCCATGCATGAAAACGGTCACAGCTGACATTGTGATTCTCAGAGCACAAGCAAGGATACCAATACTGCTATGCCAATTCCTTTTGTTTCCGTTGTGATTTGTGCCCACGTAAACCACTCGCAAGGTCTGAACAAGCAACCCGTGAACGTGTGGGCCCTCGCGGAGAGCGACGGCGACATTATCTCAGCACACTGCATCTGTATGGCCAGCAACTGCAAAGCCTGCTCGCAAGCTGCTGCCCTACTGTTTTAGGCAGAGTATGGTGTGCGCACACATCAAAAACAGTTGTTCATAGACAGCCCTACACCTGGCTGCCAGTCATCAATGGGATCATGCTTTGCGACGTTGACAGTGCAGCTGATTTTGGCATTTCAAGGCATAACGCAGGTGTAGCGAGCCCAGTCGGGGTTGCAATCATCAAAAAGTTTGTACGGTTGACCTGAAAAATGCATGCGCATAACCAAGAATGGTCAGCCTCGTCAGCAATTCTCAAGTACATATGAGGTGCAAGTGTTGAAAAAACTACGTAGATGCGTTGCCTTGTGAAGCATAGAACGTGGGAGCTGCAATAAATAAATCAAACTCGCCGTAAGTCGCAGATTGCTTACGCATGTGACACGGAAGTGTCATGAAGAGACTTCTGGTACTTGTCCGGAAAGGCGTTGATCTGTTAATTCATAAGAGCACTCCTGCAGGCATATTTTCAGTATCCAGTATCCTAAAGCATTCGCAATTGATCTGTCCTGTCTTTAGTTCCTGCGCTTTGCTTTGGGTTCGGCTGTTCCAGCCCATGACACAACAGTACAACATCATGTCAGCACCGTTTGCAAGCACTATGCGACCGTAAGAACTTGGCTGTGTTGCACGTGCGGTGGCTGCGTCGACTGCTGCCTAGGACGGCAAGATGGCGGACTGCCAAGAATGCATAGTGTTGCCAGTGTTTGTGCAAGCTCCCTATTTCTAATCCGTTTACTGCCACTTGCTCCAGCCTGCACAACTGAAGCTGTGTACCGTTACGGCGCCAGTCATTTCATGTGCATTTATGAGCATATTGAGAAAATGTCACAACTGAAAAGAATGCTTTTTTTTTTCTCATTCTTCTATTATCTCATAACCTGTAGTACCTCTTGCATATTTTAGTTTCATGCTTTTTACTTCTTACAATGGTCTGGAGTACATTCCAAAGGCATTAACTACAAGCTGCATGCTTTACGCAGTTTCAATTAAACACCACGCAGCTGCGAATAGAATGCCTGCGTGACACTAATCACAACTACTGAACATGAGAAAGGATGCAAGAAACAAAACATACAAGCAATAATAAATCCAGCAAGTAAGCAAACAAAAACAAACAAACCAAGGCACAGCTGACGCGAAAGTGATCTTGCTTGGCGAAATTGTGCTGCAGTGTTTGGCCCAGTGATTCGAAAGTCTGCTTCTCCAACTGGTCATCCTGCAACAGGCTGAAGCAAAAGGAACGGCTTAGTTGCGAAGGGCTGTGCAAGGAGGTAAGGTAAAGGGGCGTAAAATTTTTTGAAAAATTCACACCACAGCAAGCAGCTTCTTCACTTACACCCACACAATAGAGAAAACGTGTGAATAAATGCGAATTCATTTACCTGAGTAGAAGTCCAAGCTCTTTTTCTGTTAAAGCCATGATAGGACAGACACCTAGGGCATAAGAAACAAGCGCAACTTTTTCAATCCTTTTCTTCTTCCCGAGCAGGGCTGTTGCATTTACGACTACCAGACGTGCTGCAGAGAATTTAGCTACACTAAGACAACAAGCTGCCAATTAACGACCGTTTAAAGCGATCGTAGTTGTCAATCGGCGCGCAGTCTCCGTCACAACTTGTCACTCCCAATACACGATTCGAAACTCGCGCTCGTAAGTAATGACAGCCCTCTAATGCTTTCCACCGCTGGAAATCGCCAGCAGGTTTATTTTTCATATGCATGACACGTCGATTGCCGGAAAGTTTGCACAAGTAACACAATGCAGAGTTCTTTACCGGGCGATGATGCCTCCACTAAGGACAAGGAACCGACCTCAGAAAGCACACATTTGGACGTCTAATCAGGAAGAAATCACCGTCACAGAAGTCCTGACGAGGCTTTTTCTTTTGTAGTAATCAATGAAACAACGTTACTAACGCTAATCAGACTCCGGCTTCCCCACCACGCCATTCACGCTCAGAGCCTGAGTAGCCTGAGCCACCTGAGCGAGCGACCAGCGCGCCATGATGTCGATGCCCGTCGGACTGAAGAAATCACTTCGTTTATCGGTTTATCTTATTTGTCCTCGTCGATTTCGGTTTCGGTTAAAATGAAAATTGGTTTCTGAGGCAAGAAAATGACCCAGTAACTATTTCACATATACCGGTGGATACCCGAACCGCACCGTAAGGGAAGGGAGGAATGTGGGAGTGTAAGAAGAAAAAAAGAAAGTGGTGCCGCCGTATGAGGCTCCGGAATAATTTCGACCACGATCTTTACACGTGCATGAGTGAAAAGCACATTTTTTTCATTGTTATAGATAGTTTTCTTCTGGACGGATGATGCCCCATAAGACATTTTCAACTTCAGTGCTTTCATTTTCAACTTCGTTTCGACCCTTCGAAGGAATTTAAACTTGAATGTGACGCGTCTCCGTACGGTGTGGGAGCTGTCTTGTTTCACACGACTAGAAGCGATCACAGGCCCATCGGGTTCCGCTCGCACGCAGGCGGAGCGCAAATATTCACAGCTCGAGCGAGAGGCACTGGCACTGGTATTCGAAGTCACGAAATTCTGTTACTACCTTCTAGGTCGGGAATTTACCTTGGTGACTGACCATCAGCCATTGCTGGGCCTGCGGAGATCAGACAAGCAGACGCCCACAATGGCCGCCGCACGGGTACTATAAAATCACAGGTATTCTAGTTCACTATAGTCACAGGATACAGCGTTGGGCGCTCCACCTGGGGCCTACCGATACCGGCTACAGTACGCACCGGGACGACAGATGCTGAACGCTGACGCCGTGAGCCGACTTCCGCAGCGATCTCCGGAAGCTTGACGATGACGGTGAGCCGCCCGAATATGTGCTGTTGCTGAACCAGCTGAACTATGGCGCTGTAACAACGCGTGAGCTGAAGGGGTCCTGGTCGAGGTCAAACGGTACATACTACATGGGTGGCCCAGAAACGCAAACGGAATGGGCCGGGCCGTACTGCCCTTTTTTGTAGCGTGAGCTATACTGGCCGAGGATGAGCAGTTTCGCGTGGCTCCTGGAGAGCCGTGCTGCTCATGCGCGAGGAGCAAGTGACGTCACTACGCACAGCTGGCGCGCCTCGCCGCGCGCGCTCGCCTTCCTTTCCTTAAAATGACCGGAGAGTAAAACATTGACAACGCCAATGACCACAATGAACGCCGACGGCCTATGGCTTCAGCGCCGCGTTTCTGGCACAACCTTGTCAATGCCTGCAGCCCACACCTCTCTCTCATCACCCCACGTACCTATAAGCACGATTCAGGCGTCCACTGTCCCAGGGAGCCATTATGCGCACTTCCTTAAAATGATCGGAACGTAAAACGTTGTCAACGCCAACGCCAATGAACACAACGAACGCCGACGGCCTATGGCTTCAGCGCCGCGTTTCTGGCACAACTTTGTCAATGCCAACGCATGCACCGCACACTTGTCACTACCGCCACTTAGCTTAAAGCACGGTTGAGGTGTCCACTGTTCCAAGAGGGCAGTTATGCGCCTTCCCTCTGGTTCAGGTGTTCACCGAGATGTGGACACCTCGCCCTCACCTCACGCTATGTATATCCTGACATAGCAGAGCTAGGTCACTGCCAATTTTTTTTTACCGTAAGCTCGAACGGCCCGTAGCACATGAACTGGTGTACTGGGGTAATAGGGTCATAATATCGACCGAAGCTAGGGACCGAGTGCTGCACCTTCTACATAACACGCACCAGAGTTCACTGGTAATGAAATATCTGTCGCACGTTCTTTGTTCTGATGGCCAGGCCTCGACAAAAAATATTGAAGAGGTGTCTGCTCAGTGCCAGAACTGTGTGCAAAATTTGCCGATGCCAGCCGCGGCCCCCGTCGTTAACTGGCCTGAAACAGGCGAAAGGTGGTCCCGTATTCACATCGACTACGCGGGTCCGATCTGCGGAAAAATGATACTCGTAGTAGTCGTCGCACATACCAAATGGCTCGAAGCAATACCTTTGTCGCATGAGTCAACGCAGACTACCATTAACTGGGTGCATGACATTTTCAGCAGGTTTGGAATACCTCGCACGATCGTTTCTGACAACGGGACCCAGTTTACCAGTCAAGACTTCGCGTCGTTCTTGGCAAACAACATTATGCACCTTCGATGCGCTCCATACCATCCCCAGTCTAATGGTGCGGCGGAAAGGGCAGTGCGAACTATAAAAGATGGCCTTCGAAAAATGAGGGAAGGAAACCTGGAAAAGAACCTAGCACGGTTGCTTTTTAACTACCGGAGGACTCCGAAAAAGTCGGGTCAATCCCCAGCAGAGCTGCTTTTGGGCTATCAAACACGCTCACGCTTGGACACATGCTTTCCTCCAGCAATTCCGGGACCAAAAGAGAACAACGATGACTGGCTGCCACTACATGGAAGTGAGGTGTATGCCCGCAATTGCGGTGCGGGGAGCAAGTGGACGCCCTGCCAGGTGAAGGCGACGTCTGGAGCGAGAATGTTGACCGTGGAAACATCGAACGGAGTCGTCCAGCGGCACGTAGACCAGGTCCGCCCGCGACCAGAAGCACCAGGAGATAACCCGGCAGTAACTACACAACCACCACACATCGCAGTACCAAGAAACACAACTACAGCATCCTGAAATGGTGAGTCCGGATGAAGGTATGACTGCTCGGTGCATCCCAAATGGCACTGGTTCTCCAGATTTTCCGGCACCAGACATCCCAGTGGCCCCGTTGAATACAGGTGTCGCCCAGCAAACTCTGAGACGCTCAACGAGAGAACGCAAGCCAGTGCAACGCTTTCGTTTCTGAGGAGGAAGGAATGTTGCAGCTTCACGTGTGTTTTCGAAGTGCGCGCACCTTTTATCGCCTTACCTGGTGATCCTTCAGGGCTTCGGATTATCACTACAACACGTGCCCCTTCCTGTCTTCCTGCCATTCGGCTACTTATAAATGCGCTCTACACCTGTGAATAAAGGTTCATTTTTGGTTCTACTGACTACGCTGCTGCTTCATTGGTCTGGCGTTACTGCGAGCACGGCATGGCTATGCCACAAGTGCAGAAACAAGAACAAAATGTCTCATTTTGTGCAAACTGACTGTTTCCTTTCACGTTGAAGCTACTTGTAGGGTGTACATGTATACCCGCCAAAAAGTGCGAAGGCGTGCAGCTATGATAGGCACAGATCTGAAGCGTGACTGGAAGCCAACATGGCGCCTCGCTCAAAGACATGGTAGAAGATATGTCGTGCTCTGAGTGTTGCGGGAGCCTTTTCATATCACTTAATTGCCTTTCTCTTCAGAAAGAGAAAGAGTGCAAAAAAGCACTGCCTTAGTAAATATATACCGGCTACTCCTAAACAACGTGACCGAATGAGGACAAAACTTACACTTCGGTAAACCATTTTATCCTTCTAGAACAAATACAAAATGAACAAAAAGTAATAACAATTCTTCGTACTCACGCTACTTGAATCAACACGGGCCAAATTGTGAGGCGGAGGAAAGAAAATATTCCAAAGGACTCGCGGGCGCATCCTGCTCTGGTGAACGCATATAGTTCAACGTTTGCAATTTTTGTTCTGCAAGAACTCCGCGTTTTTTGTTTTGCTGTTTTATTTGCATTGAACATTTGTTTCCTTTCAGGGAATACATTTTTCACAGCCTCAAGCTCTCAACCAGTGATCTCGAAGACATCTTTGGGTGACTACCTACATCGAAATGGAGGTGCTATATAATTCCAGCTGGAAAAACAATTTCCTAGCTTCATTTATAGCTGGAGTTACTTGAGATGGCGTTTTGCAGCAGGAAGTGGAAAATTTCCAGCTGGAGCTAGCTGGAAGCACAATTTTTTTTTCCTATCTCTCGTTTACCAATTCGCCACGGCATTGTTATCGGCGTTGTCACCATGTGTACAAGCCGGGTTCTGTATGTGCGCAAAATGAGGCTCCACTTACTTGCCCAATTATATTCCCTTTTTTGTCGTTATTTTTTCGTGGTTGAAATTGCTTTGGCTTGCAGTGCATTCGAAACCATGCCTCAGATATAGCCTCTGGGAAGGTGCGAACACCCCCCCAACCACTCATCCGTCATCCGACATGTCGACCCTCGTGTGAACAAGGACTGTCCCTGCCCTTGCCCGGCGACCAGCTTCTAGATCGCCGTGCGCAGGAGAAGATCGCTGCCAGCTCATGGCTTCTGAATTTTCGGGACCACACTCGAAGGCAAAAATTGTCGTAATGAAGTTTCCTCTCCCCCTAGAACACAATGCTAGATAATTTTCCTTCTCATAATAATAACTGTTATTTCCAATTGTGCGCGTCAGAAGGCTGCAGGCTCTATCACTAAGCGAATGAGCTTTGCGAAAAAGCCACCCGCTCGGGCCCAGTAGAAAGAAATACAGACGTGCGGGCGCGAGAGGCGTAAGGAAGCGGAGACGATGAGCGAAGGTAAGGCGCGGTAACTGTTTCACTTTGGGCGACTATCTGGACGGCACTGTGAGCGGCGCCACAGTTCTTGCCATGGCGAGTGGCACGGCGTGATTACCATGTTTCGCTGGGGAACGGGGACATAATTTTGTCATACCGATTGCAGAGCTAGCGGGCCAACAGCACCGATGGTGTGGTGGTTATGAGGAAAGGAAAGGTGCAGTAACTCTCTCATTCACAGTGGACAGGTGGACACCTGAACCGCGGTATGAGGAAAAGAATGAAAGAGGGAGAGAAATGAGGAAGAGAGAAAGATGCCACTGTAGTGGTAGGTGCGGGGTTAATTTCGACCTCCTGGGGCTCTTTAACGTGCCACGACACCGCATAGCACATGGACGATTTTACATCTCCCCTGCATCGATATGCAACCATCGCGACCAGGATTTTATCCCGCGCTCAGCGGGATCGGCAAGGATTCAGGCCTGTGACCGGGCTCAGCATCCTAACGCCGCAGCCAGTGAGCTACTTAGCCACCGCGGTGGGTGCCGGTAGTACTTCCAGTATTATTGACAGTATATCCACACTGGTAGGTGACTTCATCACTGCACTGCTGCACAGATGCACACAAGAAAAAAACTGCTGTCGTCAGCCGTCGCTGTAAACCGGGCATCCTTTTCACATTTTACTTTGCCGTATGTGTCTTGGAAAGAGTAACGTGAGCAAATTTTGTTCATCTCATTAACCAAAGTATAACGATGTTGAACATGGAACGACTGCTAGCTAGTGACTCTTTTTTTCTTTTTATTTTCTTTTTGGCACTACTCACCAACAGAAAAAAGTGCTATACGCGTTTTTCTCCCAACGCATTAGCAGACATATCAAGCGTACGATCCGCGTAAACCCTACCCGTCTCTTTTTCTATCGCTATCGATCCGACGTCTCCTGCCCCAACTGCACCTCTGCCTATGCGAACCTTTTCAGTTGCCTCTTCTAGTGCGGGTTTCTACCTCCTTTCCTTTCCTTTCCTTTCCTTTCCTTTCCTTTCCTTTCCTTTCCTTTCCTTTCCTTTCCTTTCCTTTCCCTTCCCTTCATTTCCTTTCCTTTCCTTTTCCCCTTTCCTTTCCCGTCCCTTCCCTTCCTTTCATTTCCTTTTTTCCTTTCCGTTCCCTTCCTTTCCTTTCCTTTTTCCTTTCCCTTCCGTTCCTTTCCTTTTTTTCCTTTCCCTTCCTTTCCTTTTCCTTTCCTTTCCCTTCCCTTCCTTTCCTTTCCTTTCCATCACCACCTGGCTCGTTGGCCCGTAATTTTTGTCGGAATAAATGTCTTAAACTACTACTACACAATAGCGCACAATGCGCAGTTGGTATGCTCGTTTCGTGCCGTAATAATGCACCGGATTGAAATCTACGAGTTAGAAGTAGAAAGACATAGTCACAACGTCTGCTGCTCTGTGCTGAAGGCCGAGTCAGCGGAGGCTGCGAAGATAGCAACCACATACCTCCAAGAATTCGTCCGGAGTCCCGGGCATATATGCGTATCGAAGCCAGGCACCCAGCCGTTCACTTTTCCAGCGGGAGCTGTTTCTGTTAGCCATCCGCCTGGGGCATATGCGTGGCCCACAGGTTCGCGTTGCGCCTGTCTGGGGGGAGCTGTGCGCAATGCAAATTACTGCGCGGCCACCGTGGGCGTGGCCGGTGGATGGTGCTGCTGAGGTCTTGTCGGAGTCGGATCGGTAGGGCGAGCACGCGAATTACGTAACGATGGGTGCTCGATCGAGCTCGAGAGTGCAAGGGGGAGCTTAGAGACGGACGCTTCGCACTGCGTGGTCGCTTTGCTCACCACGAGACCACAACGGCGCGTAGCAAGTGGGTGAGCAGGGTTCTCGGCGAGTGGCGCGAAGGAAATAAACAATTGAGGGTTGGACCTTACGTCACTTTCTTTTTTAAGTCAGAAGTTAGGACTCCGTCATGCCCGTCGATCACCAAACAAACAAATCAGGTAGCCGAGAGTGACTGGCGTGTACTCTGCTATAGCAACTCCCAAGCATACGCCAAGTCCAAGCAGCCCAGGGCAGCAGCCACTGCGGAAATCCTCTCAGGTGAGCTTTCTGCAGACGTCATTGCCATGACTACTGAGCCAAAATATCCCATTGTTCCTGGAAAGAAAAAAACGCACCTGACTTCCGGCACGCTTTCTGCAGCACAGCTCGGATAGCTGGACCACTTCTATGTTTTCCTTTCTCCATTAGGAGTGGAACAGAAAGCTTCGACAGTCTCGGAGGTGAAGGGTGCTGGCGCTGCTATATACGCATTCCTCGGGTAATAAGTGTGGGGACATCAGTGGTTTGAGCAGGGTGGCGCGAAACGGTTGGGTGGGTAGAGGGATACAGTGGGTGGTGAATAAATACTTACAAATTGCACACAGTTGCCACTGTGTTCAGCCATTTAAGAAGCATAGCGTAAACATTGCGAACTTTTTAACGCGATAACATTAAAAACCTCATGTCACAGAAAATCTGACGTCGACGTCGTCGACCGTGAGCGAAAAATCCACCAAAAATCCCCAGAGAAGCAACCTAGGAGGCAGGTGGGCCAACTAGGTCACGTGACCTTGTGACATCATCACAACCTTGGCAGGTGGCAGTTAATGACTGGACGCAAGAGGCTGCTCGGGAAGAGCAACCCGAGTCGCACAAGCCGCACCGGTGGCAGCACCTGCCATCGCAGGGCAGTGACGCATCGCTTAACCGCTGCGCCAGGAGTGGTATGAGGACTCCCAGGGATCTATGGATGTAAAGTAGAGAATGACCAATTTCTGCATATGTGGGCATTAATCCATTACGCTATCGCGTCATGCAAGCACGACTTGCATTTCTAGGGAATATTTTAACGAGATGCTCTGCATATGCTTTAAAGGATGCTTTAAAGGTATCTTCGAAAAAACTCCAAACGTACGTTAATCTACAGTTTCAGTGTTCAGAGCTGAGCCGACACTCAAACCTTGCGCTTCATTCTTGCGCCTCCATCGCGCTTTGCCACTCCCACTCTGCGTATTCTTCACGATGGAACTCGGCTCTCTACGAACTGTAGCTATAGCGTGGCAAAGAACGCGCGACGACGGTGAGTGCACGTTGGATGCGGCCACCGTATGCCAGCCCGCGAGGAATGTCAACCTCGTCATTAAAGCGGCTCCCATTGGGCAAGTTCTGCTTCATTTGAGCTAGTTTTCGATCCTCGTTGATGCGAATTAACGAGTTTTCACTGCATCAAAAAAAGCAGCTTGGCTATTGGTGTAGCTGCTCTGCCGAGCGCGAATGAGGTTCGCAAGACCCGGCGATGAGTTGCGTCCTGGCCAGAACTGTATGCGAAGCTATGCACTGGCTTTTTCAGTATGTGGAATGCTACAGCGCATGCGACTGAACAGTGAAAGCTGCACCAAACTGCGTCACCTGAAAAAAAGGGCCGGCAACTGTACTTTCCCAGACAGACATGTGTTGAATATATGCGAGCTCGAAATTACATCTTTAACGCATTATGATGGTTTTATTGATGGGCTGGATGCATGCACACTTTTTATATGTTTAAATCCAGTGAATACGGTTATTTAATCACCTTCTGAAACAGAATTTAAAACTGGTACGACTGTTGTGAATGTTCGTATACTTACGGCAAGTTGTCCCAAGTCGGCAAATATTGAACTACAGGAAGAAAAGAAATAGTGATCGCATTAACCAGTTCAAGTTCTTTTAGTTCTGCCCCACCTTTGATAATTCGGTTGGATGGCCCCGTAAAGTGATCAAGTATTGAGCTGAGAATTGCTTGCATGAATAGCTGTTATGCAAATGCATGTATAAGCGATACTGTGTGCCAAACTACACAACTGGGCTTTTGTTCTTGCTGCATTTTAGGCATCAAAATGAAACAAACAAAGAAACAAGAAAAATAAAACTTTCCTATTTTCTTTTGGACTTCAGCTGGGCGAAGTAAGCAAACTGTAACAATACCACTTTCTGCAACGCAGATCTTTCGGTTCAGTTCAATCCTTTCTTTTCGCAATTTCTAAACAGATGGTTTAGCAGCTCGCCGATGGTCCACGACTTGTGTTTTTTCGTGTCCCGTTATGTGCTTTATTGGATTAGAAAATAGCGCAAATTTTCTAATTAAAACAAATGTGTCACAAGGTTCTTCGGTTGTATTAACTGCGGTTACCACTTCACTGCCGTTCACACCATCCAGACTCTGGCGAACATTCTATACGATAGATGAATTATAGCCTGCCAAATATATTCTTTTCTGTTCCTCTTAACATGCAGTGTGTAGATGTCAGGTTAAAAAATGCTGAAGTGGAACCTACATGATCGCAAGACTGGTCAGTTACATTTTAAGCAGCCTGCGTCTATATATATGACGCAAACATCTACAGATATCTGCTTTCTCTAACTCGTTATCACGTTAGGACGGAGGTATAGTTTGAGCCCCGAGTAAACATAAATACCCCCTCACACTTCACGGCCCATCATTTGTGCACTGCAGACAACAATGGTGGGGGATATGGTTATAAAACGAAGTTGCACATACACGCGCGAAACGCTTTTGCAAAAACCGAAGAAATGCATTTCTGCCGACTGCCTACGGAAGCTCACATGTTGTTGTTGCATCTGAAGCAATGGTACATACCTACGGTGAGGGACTGAACAGAGTTTGGTGCAGATCCAAACAGAAGAAAAATACACACACTTACACGTTGTTGTTGTTAGCCTTATATTCTTCTTCTTCTTCTTTGTCTTCTTCTTCTGCACATGAAAATGGCGCATACCCACGCGGGGGGATTGGCCAAGGTATGGTGGTGAATGCCAAGGAGGTATATGTGCGGGAAAAAAAAAAAAAAAAACAAAGTAGAATAGCAGGATTATTGAAATTAGAAAATATGTATGAATTGTTAAAATTCTTCAATAAATAAACGCTTTCTCCTCTTCGTCTTCCCATTCTCCCGAGCTACCCAGGACAACATGGGGGAGCTGTCTTCCAACCTGCGCGACAGGTAGTTTTGCGATTCGCAACCAAAAGTGAGTGAAAATCTGGCGTGTAAGCGCTAGGATGCACCTCTGCATTCAGAAAACAGTGACAGCGATGGTGAATTGGACACCACGACAAAGGAGGCGTTTTTTGTTGAAACTTGTGCCTGCAGAAAGTGGCCGGCCGGAAGAACTAAACACCAACGTTCTTAACACCATCGCTTCACAAAATTAAGAACCAATGCCGAATGAGCACAACAGCGTGGGCACAAAAATCAGTTGAAGTGCGAGCTCTTAGCACATAATAATAAGCAAACAATAAAGCCTGCACTTTCTTTGGCCTCTCCGCCGACTGAATTCCGTGGAACGTTATGGCTGCTTTTGGTTGCCCACATCATCTACGTGCTGCGCAACTGAAATGCCACCCTGAATCTGGGCCTCATCAACTCGCTATAAGAGAGCGGTGTTCACACGGAGGACCCCGTCAAGGAGGAATGTGCCTAACATCGCCGACCTGCAGGAATCTCCAGCTTGTGCAGCATTCACACGAAAGGCGGTACCTGAAAGGGACATCACTATTGAGAGCGAGCTCCACCACTGGAACGAATGGCGCTAGCATCGATCTTGTGCCCCAAGAGGGGTCATGTGACTCCTGTTGCTGCGGGAGCAAAGGGTGCTGGACAGAATTTCGGCGTTTTAAAGGACACTGGTCGCATTATTTTGTTTATTCTTCCGTGCTAGGGAGTTACTGCGCTGCACATTGGAACTGGTGATTATTTCTTTCAAAAATAAAGGGGAAGCCAAAGGAAAACGCGGTAGGCCTGACCATGCCTTGGCTCCCTTATACAGACAGCACACACACCTCTAGTGCACATGCTACACAGACAAGCATAAATCAAGTATATCATGTGATATCCATGCACGCCTAAATAGAATAGTCAAAGAAAGTAGTAATAGTAGTAGTAGTAATAAAGCACATATACAGGTTTTACTGAGAAAACAACAATGCTCAAGCATCAAAAACATAAATACCATGCTACAGAATGTTTGTACAAAGCAATATCATGTATTCAGAAATGCCCCGCCGCGGTGTCTCAGTGGTTACGGCGCTCGGTTGCTGACCCGAAAGACGCGGGTTCGATCCCGGCCTCGGCGGCTGAATTTCGATGAAGGCGAAATTCTAGAGGCCCGTGTAGTGTGCGATGTCAGTGCACGTTAAAGAACCCCAGGTGGTCAGAATTTCCGGAGCCCTACACTACGGCGTCCCTAATAGCGTGAGTTGCTTTGGGATGTTAAACCCCAATAAAACAATAAACCACATATTCAAAAATACAAAAAACTGAACTATAGCCAGTAAATCAATGCAACTACACAATATATTCATTCAATTTTGTTTTTATATTCTTTTTAAACATCTTTGTTGACGTCAAGAATTCTCCATCTGCTGAAGTTTAATTAATGGCAAATGGTACCTGAAAAGTTAATTTCTGTTTCCCTTAATTAGTCGAAGTGAGAGGCACAAATTTTCTTTGTGTCCTCAGATGGTATATTACGGCAGGTCTGTCAGGTAGAGTGGCATACAGTCTGTTATGATGAATATATAGTCGTAACCGAAACTAATAAATTTGATGTGCGTGCAGAATGGCATATTTTTAAAATAATGGTTCTGTGGGCAAATCTCGCTGTCTGCCGTAATAGCCTTGAATGGCTCTAAATGCTCTTTTTTGGAGAACAAGCAACCTATTAAACTTCTCAGATACAGCGCTTCCCCATACGAGAATAGAGTATGAGAATTTAGAATAAAAAGAGCATAATACGTTTAAATCTTGACCCAGACAGGTATTAATTTAGTGATTTTTATAAAGAAATCTTACAGTTTTACTCAAATATTTTACTAAACTTAATATATACACATTCCATGAAAGGTTTTCATTTAACCAATCACCCAAAAACTTGTGATTGGCGATTTGTTTTATAACATTTTTTATATGTAATAACTACACTGCATTGTTTAGTAGTGTTATCATATATCATCGTGGTGTGATCATATATTATCGCGGTAACAGCAGCACCTCATTTATGCATCCGTCGCGGTGGTTTTCAGTGCCTCGATGCCAGACGTAAGCGTCAGAACTCGGAGAAAACTCCGATTTCGATCCCTAAGAGGTAAAGCTGCAAGACCCATGCTACTTACGCTGAGAATGGGCAGGAATGCGACTTTACACTGTCGTCTGTGCAGCAGGCATTTCAAGGAGCAAGTTTACGTTCATGGAGTTGTCGCTAAACTGCTTAGTAAGTAGCAGCCGACACCGAAGAAGCTGGCTGACACACACACACCTCTGTCTTCCCAAGACCTAGCATCGTATCCATTAGTCTACTCGCCCATTCCTACCTACTTACCCGCAGGTTTAACGTCGTTAGCGGGATTTAGTAACCTGGTGACCGCTCACTTCTGGTTATTGGCGTAGCCTCTTCAGTTTTTAACGGCGGAAACACATGCGCTGAATTACGGCTGCGGAATGTTGGTCTTTACACCGCATCAGCGCGGTGTATAAAATTCACTGTGTTATTCTGCGACAGCTCGTTCACTCGGCGTGGTGCGTTATTGCTGTAGATGTAGAATTTATGACTCACAAAGACTGTAAACAGAACCACAAAGACATAAAGACGAAAACTAGAAGACCTGAGACACACTGCAAACCAGAGTAGCGGCACAACACGTAATCCCCCTTCCATCGTCACATGGGCGCTGCCGGGTGATGGCGCTACGTACGTACTCGCGCCCAATTACCAGAATACCGACCGGCCAAAAAGGGTAATTCCCCCGTGGTCATCCTGAAGACCGCGAGCTGCGAAGTTGCTAGATACGTGAAGGAAAACGCTGCCAACCCCACGCCAAGGAAGGGACCGTTAGTGCCTGCCGAACAAACACTCTCCTCCCAGCCGCCAACGCCTTCGTCCCCGCGACGTCTCCAGAAGGCGTGACGTCTCTGTCACGTGATGCGCGCTCGTCCTCGGCGGGGAAGGGTTACATCGCCCTGTCTCTGACCTAACTAAATTTATCCGTGTTTTGAGGCCCCGCCAAAGCGTGCTTTTCCGCACTAATGAACGATCAACGGGAAAGCCCAACCTGGCGCAGTCGCTTTTAAAGGAAGGCGTTGTTCCGCCTAGCAGCCTCACGTCTTGCAAACGTTAAGGGACGCGAAAAAGCATAACACAATTCGTTTCAGGCTTAAAAAAAACGCCAGAAATTCTCCAGATGGTGACACCGTACGTTTTTCGATGCGATGTCCGTGCACTATTAGCCAGACTGATGCGGGAAACGCCCCTATAGGATCGAAGACAAGGTAACGTGGAGGCAAAATGGCGGCATAGTTTTGTTTGGATTGGCGTGTCTGGCATATAAGAACAGTGGTCGCTGTGCACTATGCATTCAAATACACAGTCTCTATAAATGTGTCGCGAAGTTTCTAGACAAAAGTGGATCCAAGAGAGACACACAAACACAAAAAAAACTTTCCAGAAACATTTTGCACCTGAAGTAATAATGATCTCTTTCTGGTCAATCTATGTGGAATTAAGGAGTTTAATCCTGCTTAACCTCTTTCCCTTTTTGCTCTTCCTAAACATTACGGCGATGTAATTCATGTCTCGTTCACTCTGCGAAAAAATAAAGAAAATATAGAAAGTGTATCCCCCCCCCAAAAAAAAAAAATCAATTTTCTAAAGAATACGCTGTGACAGCTGCAAGAATTCTGGGCGTGTACATTCACAGCCTTACCATTAAGGTTAGTTCTCGCTCGTCGGAAGAGAAGTGTTCTTAAACGCACGAATACGCGTGAGGTTTTCAGCTACCAACTTTCTGGAATATGCGTTGTATAACGTATTTGGAAGCAGTCATGATCTCTAATTACCGAACTATGCTGAATGACTGTGTACTGCACGTTCTATAATGACTGTAGTTAATGGTAACGCTAAATACATGTGGGCATGAAACCAGAAGTGCTAAGCTTACATGTGGACTAACCCTTAATTTTTATCGCTGGGTATTCTCCTTTAGCCGATTGCAGCTATCCGACATCGTTGCACAACACGCTGGCTGTTCCAGTTCTCATTAACGTGCATTTGGTCGGCGTAAAGGTTTGCGACGCGCTTGGTTCCGAAACAGTTTGAATGTCAGGTGTCACAATGGGCACTTCGAAGAACATCGTTGCTTCAAAGACTTCCTTCATTGCTAACAAGTTCTGCATTAGCGATTGCTTCAAACTCTGCACTAGCAATAGAACAGAAAAATATTTGTAGGTAATTAGTGATATAACATTATATTTCCTAAGCTTATTTTTTAATTTATAAATTGCAGCTTAATCTTCTTCAGTGAATGTCACCAAGTGAATGTAACAAAATGGAAAAACTAAGGAAGACTTCTTCGTCCGGATTCAGCCTGTTTTGAGACGTCTGAGCCGCCTGTCATATACGCCAAATATACGGAAGGAATTATATAGCAAATGACGCTCAAAACAAAACCATGTTTCAAAAACATAACGACGTGAATTGACAAGTTTAGGCTGACAAAAAAAAAAAAAACATCGGTGTTCGCCATGGTTGTTCCAGCTTGGTCGCAGATTACAATGAACACGATTGAAATGCTACGACGAACTACCGCAAAAATACTGGGCTCAGATACATCATCTAGGCTTCACTTAAAACTTTCCATAAGATAGACAGGAAAAAAAAGACGGGCAAATAGCGGAACACCGCCCGTTTGCATCATAAGTTCTTCAATTATACTAAGTCGTCTTGGCTGCGAATGAAAACTGCCCAGACTTCTGCATTCCTGTGCTGTGGAAAACGAAAGCCATTGACGGCGGCCCATTTCCGAGTGGAGAGTAGAAGGTTTCTGTTTTTCTTTTTTGTGCCCTAAAAGATTAACCAAACAAAGAAAAAAACGGCTGAGTTTCGCGTGTCGCAGGAATCGTATCTAGCCTGGTCACTTTGCCAGCTGTGAGGCTCCTGACTGCTGCTTTTCCATTTCTACGTCAAGTAATGCAACGGTATTAAATGACCCGCTGCGGCACCTTCTGCTAGTCAGGATCAGTGTACACCTGCGTGGCGGCTAAGGAAGATCATATGAAAGCAAAACCATAATTAAGTAAGTTGGGTGTTTCTTGCTTGACTCGGGTATCACAGAGTGACGGGCCTTCTCCGACACAACCCCATCGTTTTGAGGCGTTTCCACAACTCAAGCAAAAATTAAAGAGAGGCGGAAACTCGGGGACATGGCAGAAGCTGTACGCAGACGGCAGCTGGTCACCAGCTGCTTCCATTGAACTCCCTTCTGTTGCGCGAACTTATAAACGTTCATCTCTAGTTTACGCAAAGAGAAGATCGAAGGGCGCCTCTGAGTCAACCTGTAAAGCTCAAGATGAGTGAAGAGAAACACGCTTCTCAGTTCGACGCTCGCTCTAACACGCTCCCGCGTTCGCTAAGACGCAAGCTTCTCTGATGCCGCCTGGTTTTGCAGCACCAGCCGCGCGGTCACTGCCACCTACGACAGAAAGCAGTAAGCCCACCAAGACCGAGATTCGAATACGAGAATGAATACAGCCCACAGACAAGCAAGGGGTCGAGTAACGCGGCACACGCATGTACATCGAATATCTCGCACGGAGAGACAAGCGAAGTTCCCCTAACGGACAAAAAGTACTTGATATCACGCACGGAAACGCTCAAAGCACAGCGCACTGTGCTTTGAAAGACTCCTCAATTTGGCTCCCTGACCAGCCACGTCAGTAAACACTGATTATTATTACTGATGGCGAACTCCACTCGTACAACCGAGTAAAGCGTGTAAGTGGATTTACTACTCGAACAAGTGGGAAGCATATGCAGGACTCTGCAGACGCCCGCGACGCGTACACACCATCACTCTAGGCTGCCAAGGGTGCGACATAGGTATCTGCCCAAAGATGAAATACCTAGGGCGGGAACTTCCGAATCTAGAGGCTCTTTGAGCCCGCTGTCGTGCTCAAGTGGTGCCGTGCGAAGCCGGAATTCGCAAGCCAGCCGGTCGCTTGTTGCTCAGGAATTTCACATAAGAAGCATCCATCACAGCCGGAAGTACCCTTACCCCTTTCCGTCTTCTCCGCCAGCCCAAAATTGGCCGGCGTGTTGCCCTGTTGTAAACAAAATTTTCATTCATTCATTCTATATTAGTCGTAACAGTACAGAAGAAGGGGGGAAAAGAGATAGATTTTTCGGTCTGTTTAATACTCGGAAAATAAAGCTGAGGTGTCTGCTATGGCGCACGGACACTGTTGACGCCGTCATCGCTTAACGACGACAGTTTACTGCTCTCTTAAATGTTGCATTAAATGGCTTCAGTTGGGCTTTTTTTTTTTTTTTTTCACTGTTCACTTTTCGTCCACATCACTTGCGTCACACACATAAAGCTGAAAAGACAAGCACAGACAGGGCAGATGGACGGGCAGCTGAAAACGCACACCAGCACTCTTCGGATATGCCAACGTCCTCCTCAAAGAGGGTGATGTAAGCGTTCAAATTTATCACATCTTGACTGCCGTTTCGTCTTTTACGACTTGCGGCCTTGCGGGTTCACTTTCTTCTCTTCCGGTGTCTTGGCATTTATGACGAAGTGCGTTGAGGCAAAGGTCCTTTTAGGCGTGCACGACAAAGGTATTTCCCCTGTGCATATACTAGTCTTCCGCCTTTTTTTTTTCAATTCGTTGTCAATCAGTCGCTGGATTCTTTATTGTGGTTCCCGTGTCAATAAGCACTGCATGCATGCCCCGGCCACACAGCAATAGTTTCTGAAAGAACCGTGAGGTGCCGATGTACTCTTACTTCAGTGTGTACCTCATCATTGATTGTATTTGAGAGTTTTAAATGTAACTCGCCGAGGGCGGAGGGCGGTGGGGGCGGTTTTAGATAGGAAAACCATGCCTAACCCTATCTTTCGGCGAAAAATGTCGAAGAAATACGTGGCTCAGATAGGAACGTCCCCTCCAAGAGCTACCCTTAAACCCGCCCCTGTACTTCGTACTCTGCAGCTTCGAAGTTTTAACTGCAAAAATAGCTGTACGTCGTTTCCTAATTTAGACAGGTAGGTCTTGTGCCTGACAAATCGATGCTGCAGGAATGAAACGATTTGCCAGGCAAAAAAGCTGATGAAACAGAACGCAGAAACGGATTTCTGAGCCCGGGAGGACAATTTGGATGATGCCGCAATCATGCCTGAAGCGATGTATAAAGTAACCGTTATTAGGATATTTAATTTCTGTTTCGCTTCTGGCTTTATCAGTTACCGTTTCGCTTTTCAGTATTACATAACCATGGTAGCTACGCTGTTTTCTCTTTCAGCACTAAGCAGGCTTTAAGATAGTTGATATTAGGCCCAATAACAGTGTGGAGGAACGAGGTTAAGAGAGCCGATTTTCGTATTGAGAATACCTGCCGGTGGCCGAGAAAGTTTGTGGAATCGTGTCAGGGCAGATACAAAGCTTGGGGGCTCAGAATCACTGCAGCAGAAAGTATATTGCATTCCTGCTAGCCCGAGCGGCGAGATGATCTCGGCGATGGAAAATGAAAGTCCTCCTCCTCCTAGCGTGAAGAGCTCCCCGGCCCCGCGTGGAGGGGGGCGCCGCGGGCGGTGTCGTGCCGGCGGGCGCCGAGCGGCGGCGCTAGCCGGCGTCGTCGGCTGCCGCACGAGGGCGTGTGCCGCTGGCGCCTCGCGCGGCGGAGCGGGCATCGGCGCGTCTCGCAGGGGGGGCGGCCGCGCAGACGGCGAAGCCGCCTGATCTGTCCTTCGAACGACCCCGAACCAGTGGGAGCACGACGGCGACCGGAGAGATGTCGCCGGTGGCGACGGCCGTGCCCTGCTAGAGCGAGGAGGATGAGCGGCGGCCGCTTTGACTTCGACGATGGCGGCACCTACTGCGGCGGCTGGGAGGACGGGAAGGCGCACGGCCACGGCGTCTGCACGGGCCCCAAGGGCCAGGGCGAGTACTGCGGCTCGTGGCACTACGGCTTCGAGGTGTCCGGCGTCTACACGTGGCCCTCGGGCAGCGGCTACGAGGGTCAGTGGCAGAACGGGAAGCGCCACGGCCTGGGCGTCGAGACGCGGGGCCGCTGGCGCTACCGCGGCGAGTGGACGCAGGGCTTCAAGGGCCGCTACGGCGTGCGCCAGTCGCTCATCTCGGGCGCCAAGTACGAAGGCACCTGGGCCAACGGCCTCCAGGACGGCTACGGCTCCGAGACGTACGCCGACGGAGGTCAGTCCTCGGTGCCGCCCCGACCTTGGGCGCCAACTATTTTCGCGCTAACCGCGGTGACCGTACCTGGCGTCGCGGCCTGTAACCATGGCGACCGAGACGCCCTGCTGGCCACATCCCTGGCCTCTCGGTCTCCCTGGCTTCCACCCTGCTGCACCTCGCGGCAACACCCCGCCGATCGCCCAGCAGCTTGCACAAGGCCCGCTCAAAAGGCAGTCAGCGTCGGGCTATATATATATCCAATAGCGCGGCGTGCTCTTTGGCAATAGAGGGGCACCGCCGGGCTCCCCACGCCACTGCCCCAATCGAAGCCGGCCTCCACCGCTGGGCCTGCCGTGACAACGACGTGTCCGCGACGTATTCATAATTCACATTGCCCGGAATGGCAACGGCGCAGGCCGCGGGCGACCCATTTTGGCGAATGCGTGGAGCCAGAGTCACATCGCTTGTGTGCATGCTGTTGTGTGCACGATTCGCGCGCTTTTTCCTCGAGTTACATCGTCGAAACAGAAAGAGGCCCGTTTCTAGCGCACGCCAATACACAACGCAAAGACACGCATGAATATGGACACCAGAAGAGAGCTGTGCACCTCTACTCTTCCTTCTTGTGCGGCTTGTAATGTTACACGTAGTCCGCAGTTTTTTATGAGAACCGCGCTCAAAATGTGGAACTCCTTTTTTAAAAAGCTCAGTACACCTCGGTTCTTTCAGGAAAACGATCGCAGAGTGACTTTATTTCAACGTGTTTCAATGCTGTTTTGATTACCTGCTTCTTTACAAAACGGACCACCACGCGAAGGTGTCACCCAGACGCTCGAGCGCATATCAAACAAAATGTTCCGTTGTCGCAACTAAGAGCGCGAGATGCGCGCTGAAGTCAGGGAAAGATAGGGCATGGCGCATGCTTTACGGGTGCGAACATGTGTCAGTGGTGCACAGCCAGGGATGCGGCGAAATATTGGCTTAAAAAAAAAAATTACTGGCGTAATTTCGAGATGGACTCACGTGCGGCGACGTAGCACAGAAAGAAACTGCGCGAACCGTATGGAAGGGCGGAGGATATGCTCTGTACCGACGCTGCACCGTGCATCTGCCAGCGGGTGAGATTTTCGCCCTGTCGTCGATCCCTGTAATAAGACATGGTGGTGGTGAAAACTTTCATTTCATGAAATAGAGTTTGGGAGCCACACAGTGGCCCCGCTGCATGGTCGGCGTCCCTAGTCCGGGACACTGCATGACGAGGCCCCGTCTCTCGCCCGTTTCACCAGAGCCCTTTGGGTCTCAAGCGAGGAGCAGTTGAGGAGGGCAGTCTCCCATGCCTCTCGGGAAGGGGTAGGGGAAGGGGGGAGGTGGGGATTTTGAGTACATGCCCACACCATGTGGAAGATATCACAGGTCTCCCCACAGTGCGGGCATCGCCCATCCGTGTTAGGATGGTAATGTTTTATGATCGCAGGACAGAGTAGAGTACCTGTCTGCAGGCGCCTTAAAGTTCGCTCCTCCGTCTTACTCAGCCCCTTTGCAGGGGCCGGGAAAAGGCGGTGGTTGTCGCTATAATGCGTTGTTATTTCCTTGAATCGGAACGGTGAACAATGACGGGTGAATAAAGCGTTGTTCTGCTGACACGCTTAAGTCGAGAACAATGCGCGCGCTCTCGTTATCCCCCAACCTCGGCGGTGAACGGTATGTTTCTGCGGATTAGGCAGGAACCACAGCGGAGCCGAACGGAGACGAGTACTGGCAACGGAAGGCTCTCTTGTTACAGTATTTATCATTGCGTGGAGGAGCGAAACGAGCGATTCTATCCGCGCTTGACATCTAAAAACAAGACTGCACTTTTTTGTGTGCGTGCCTGTGCGGTGGCAGCACGTCAGTCTCGCTTTTCATTTCCTTTTCGGCACACCGGAGAAAGGAAGCATTGTGGGCAAAGCGGGACTCGCGTCAGCGGCGGCACAGCGAACGGGTCGAACCGCACCCTCAGCTCCTGACGCGGAGGGGCGCGCTCTCACCTGGCGGGCTCCACAGTGCGGCTCGAACAATCAAGTGGAAAGCTTCGCTCGGTTCCTCTTGCGGTCGCGTATGCCGAGCCGCGCTATTTACAGTAGCGCGCCGGTACAATGGTCGCCGACGAATCGGAAGTAGGAAAGAAGAGAGCGAAATCTCTCGCCTTGCGCCCCGCGACGACGCGGCGCGTATATAGTATACGGAGAAGGGGGGGAGGCTCATTAGTCGGAGATCAGGGGAACTCCCCGGCAGTGCACTCACATTGCCCACGCTGATGCTTCGATACTCGAACAACTCTACTGCTTCTGTGGTTTCTGTTGATGCCAGCCTAGCTCCCATCTAGAGCTGATTTCGTGCGCTTGTGGTTTCAGAAAGTGCGTGCTCTTATACTGATACGGCTGCGCTGCAGTTCCTTTCACATGCATGAGCTGAGACCTCTCTCTCTCTCTTTCTTTTCTCTTCACCGCTCTCTTTGTTTTTAACTTTTAAAATGATTCAAAATTGAGTGACATCCGATGCGCAGCAATGTTTTGTGAAGCGCGAGTGGCTAGCCATGGGGAAAAAGGCGCACCTGCTGTTGCCCTCCTCTTTCTTCCTGGCTTGTTACTCACTGTTCTTTCCGTGGTGCGTAGTCTTTTATTCCATGATCGCTGTGGTTGGCGTCAGAGGCGTCTGATTCTGCAACTTTCGAGTAGAATGCGGTCTCTAAAAGTCCGCTGCGTCTAAGGACACGAGAAACGCATGGGTTAATTCTGTTACTTACGTGAAGCAACAAATAGGTGTTAATGTTTCACGAGTTCCGTTACTGAGTAAATAGCATTTCAAATTTCAAATTGAATTTTATCTGCAGCACTTCATTTTGAATATCGACACCTGTTTAAAAACAAAATGCGCCGGCCTTTCACAACTGGCCCAAGCCATAAAAGTGCGTGATGTGCGACTTTTGCGGAGATGCTAGCCCTCTGGAGCTCTACGCAGTGAGCAGTCGTGCTGCCGCCGCTTTTTAGAACAGTGAATAGTCAACGGCATCACAGGAACTAGACAGCTCGCTCGCAACATGGTCGGCTTAATCGCGAAATGCCTTGCGCATTTTGGGCATAGGGTGCACGTCTATTCGTTTCTAAAGTGCGGACAAAAAAAAAAAAAAGATACGTCCCAACTACCGATTTCTTCCGTTTTGCGTTCAAAATGTGCGCAGCTTGCCGAGTAACGCGGCCCATACTTAATGTCTACTCTGCTTTTCACTCTGCTTCATGTCTGCTAGCAAACGTATAGGGGACGCCATGAGTGCGTAAACGCTGATATAAGGAAAGCCCGTGTACACTTTTGCAGGCGGTTCAAAATTGTCGCTTGTTGAGAAAGGGCGAGCCAATAGTTTCCAAAATGTGACCCATGAGCTCCTGCTCGGCGTCGATCTCTTCAGCGAGGCGGAGGCAGAAAGCCGAATCGAGCGACAGAAGCCACACTAGGTCGGCTATGCTTGTGCGCCGCGCATTTCGGGCGACGCCATTGCAACTTGCCGGTTGGTCTTTGCAGTCCTACGATTCAGAGAAGCAAGTCTGCCTATTCTGACTCTGTCACAGCCAGTGGCGAGACTGACTTTCACGCCAGCCGCAAGTGAAGGCGTTCGAGGAAAACCATGGGTGCCATTTTATTTAATTTCTCCTCAAACCTGCGACGCGAAGTAGTTAATACATACTAAGCTGAGCGGGAGGCGGAAATCGTACATAGCTAGATTAATATGTGTGTCGACTACTCGCATCGCTTAATATTAATATGACCGGCATTGTGAAATTTCAGTATTATCCTTCCCATTTATTACGCCTGTTGAGTCTTCACAGAAAGAGCGGAAAAGCTACCTCCTTCACGGGTTCTTACAGTACAGTATGAATTTTCTGCCTGCTGCGAAATTAATGGAAGCCATGTCCGTCGCAGCGGTCTTCCAGACTAGCAGAGTTGTTCTTTTTTTTTTTTTCCCCAAACAGCGGGGTGCATTAGTTTTTCTACATGCACAAATGTACTTGTTTACACTGGAGTTCTACAAAACAAAACTAGGTTAAATGAGACGTCTCGATTAACTCAACTATGTACAGAATTAAAACATTCGAACGAACAACCGAAAAAAGAAACTCTCACGTGACACGAAATATTTGTAAATGACATTAAAGAAACAATGAGATTAAAAAATAAGAAAATAGAACATACTAAATGGTCACAGCAGCTGCAAAAGCCAGGAGAGGAAGGCACAACAAAGCAGCACTAGGAAAGCGAGGCAAGAAAAAAATAGGAGGACGTGAACGCGTAGGAAGATAAGAATCACTTCCGAATCACTTCCGAGAAAGAAGCAAACGGGCTATTAGCAGCAGCTTCCTCTTGTCGGAAGGGTAAAATGAAGAGAGAGCGCGCCGTCTTCATCCCCCAAGTGGCGCGGAGGCGGCGATATTTTTCTGCCCGAGCCAAGCTTTCCCAGAGGCCTTGCATGCAGTCGCTTTATCCCCGTCCCTTTGCCCAACCCGAGCCAGAAAATTGGGGCATTGACTGAAGCAGGAAATCAGGGCCAGAGCCGCCGATTCACGGCGCCGCGGCGGGGGATCCCGCGCGGCGTCTTGGCATTTCGTCCGTGCGCCTTGCTGCTGCTGCTGTTGCTGCCGCTGACAATGACAAACGAGCCGGCGCCCCGGTGCTCTGCTCGGGGAAGAAAAAAGAACGGAGACAGAAAGAACGTCTGCCGCACTTTCCCCCGAACGGAGCACGCCGCGCGGTGCGCGCACGTGAAGGAACGGCCCGATGAGCGTGCGGACCTGCGTCGGGAGCTGGCGGCCCTGTCGTCAGCCTTATTTAGGCGTGTCCCAGCGCCGAGGTGAAGATTTTCGCCCGCCGAGCAGAGCGCGACGAGCAAAATGGCTTTCGCCTCGTCTCTCGTCGGCGCCGCCGATGCGGCATCCGTGCTCGCGCTCTCGCGGGGCGGCCAGTGATTTGTCAACGCGCCGCCCTCGAACGCTACGGTCCGAGCATGTGTACTTGACCTTGGAAGAGGAGAAGGCTCCACGTGAAAGGGAGAAAAGGAGGGGAGGGGGCACGGTCGGGATCCGAACTGGCGGCGGAAGAAGCCGATCAAGCGACCGCCGAGCTAGGAGAGGCTGGGCCTGGTGGACGGCTCGCGGCACTCACGGTTATGCGAGCAGCGCTTTCTTCGCGACCTCTTTGGATCTCTGCTTTGCGGTGGTCGTTACCTGATGCGTTTTTATAGCTGCGGGCCTGAGGCGCATCTCAAGGTTTGGGGAGATTTGGACGAGTATCTTTGTTCCGCCCGTGTTTGAGTGTGCCTTCTCACATGCGACCAGTGAGCGGTTTCCGTGTTTCTCTTGGATGAATTCGGCAGGGCAGATGACGAACGTCATTTGGAGTGGCACAATGAGCTTGTGTCGTCGATGGAGCGGGAGCAGTTTGCCTGACTTTGTTTCTCTAACAAATCACGCATGTCAGCCCCGGCGTCCAGCACAACGACACTTGATGTAGTTTGTGTTTCACCATTGGCAAAATGAGAAAGATACGAGATTTAGCGATGAGGGGCTAGTTGGTGTGACATGATTACAAAACATAAAATTGAGCAGGGGACAAGACACGGGAGAGAGGCAAACAGGACGAGCTCAGATACGCATGAACCTTTCTTGGTATTATGCAGCAGTGTACAAGCTAACAAGATCTGCTATCTCATATGCTGTGTGTTCGCGCTCACAAACGCCATCTTTTTGCAAGCTGTGAAGGCCACAGCTCGAGTTGTGCAAATCCCATGCACTGTAGGGAGCAAAAGTGGTACACGCTGCACGAGCGTCGACTAAACTGCATCGCTGCGCCATGTTTCCAACACTTTAGATAAGCAGGGGTGCGACGTATTATAAGGGCAGGCATGCATGCCGGCCGACAAAAAAAAGTCATCCTTTCTACTGTCCTGACAGCAGGCGTGGTCGCTACGTGGTGGTACGATGCAGTTCTGTCGAAGCTCGCGTGATATACACTACTTTCGGACCCGACAGTACATATAAATGCATTTCGCATGACCGCTGGCTCAGCCTGCTCAGACTAAGCCCTATTACAAAATATGAAGTTTAACTTAGGTATTCATACTCTCACAGGCACTCGGTCTTTCTAATCACAACGAAATTGCTAGCGTTTCTGCATCAAATTTCTGCGGTATGTTGGAACTAAGACCCTTGAGTCGTTATACGAAATGCGCCAATTATATGAGATATATTGTTGCAAACTGGCTCTTATTACTTGGGACTAATTGTTTCTTGATTCATTATTGACCGACTACAGAACATTGGTGGGTTTACAAGCCATCACACTCACAAAGGAGGAGTAAGAATACCAACCAGTTTACAATAATCTAAAAATACTATTTGAGCTTCGTCTTGCGGTCACTGCAAAAATATCGTTAGGGAGTTCGTTAAATGTTTTGGACCATAGACGCATCTAATAATAACTATAATAAACGCAATTAGTCCACGTGTATCTTAAATCGAGGCTCTGCCTATTCTTCAATCTAGTTGCATTCATAAACGCATTCAGTATAACCCTTGATAAACAGTATTCAGAACGCGTGCTGGATGCCAGAATGTAGTAAGACGTATTACTGAGGGAGGAAAACTGTTTACAGCATTTTAATATAAGCATCTGCCGTGAACTCTGAAGTTAAAAATTAATGCGCTTCAGCTACCTAGTTATATGTTTAAGCCTACTGAGATACATTAGCCATATAATGCAGCTAGTACGTACAATCGGGGACAAAAATTTGCGGGATCTAGTCCTCGGAAAAACTCTAATTGTAGCTCTACCCCGCCACCCAGTCGCCTGATATTGTATGAAGGTATTAAAGGCCTAAATGTTCCTTTGGTAACGATATCAGGCGACTGTTTATCGAGGTGGTGCTACAATAAACATTTTCCCGAGAACTTGCATCCCGAAAAATTTTGTCCGCGATGGTACTATGCACAGGAAATTTGATTAACTACTTAAGCATCTGTTTTTTTTCTCACAAAAATACTTTTGTTGCGAAAGCAACACTACACTAGTCGCCGAGCCATTTCGCGGAGTCGAGGAAAGGCCATACTGCGCATGCGCGAGGAGCAGTGACGTCACACGGCACGCCGCCGCCGTCGCTGGGCGGGTGACTCAGAGGTGCCGCCGCCGCGCTCGCCAGTTGCGCATGCGCAGTAGCGGCGCATAGCTAGCGTGCCGGGGCCGCCGCCGCTGCCACGCGCTCTCCATCGCCTCTCTCCTCTCCGATGCGCAGTAGCGGCGCACAGCTAGCGTGCCGGGGCCGCCGGCACGCCAGCTGTGCATAGTGACGTCACTTGCTCCTCGCGCATGCGCAGTGCGAAACGGCGAGACTGTGGGAAATGGCTACGCGCAGATGTTGCTTTCGCAATCCTCCATGTTTAACCAGAGCTAAACCACAGCCAATTTTTTTCTATTGAAAATGCTTCCGGATTTTTGTTGGTAGACTTGAATGAGCAGTCACTGCCGTTAAGCCAGTATATATTCCTGTATCAGTAAGGATGGATGTGAGTATGAGGTATGGCCAGAGTATACGAGATGTAACTTCCCGAAGCTGCACATGGGTTATGAGGAACGGCGTAGTGAAGAGCTCGAAATTAAGTTAGACCATGTGAGGGTTTCTGAACGTGCATTGAAAGCGCAAAGAAAGCGGGCGTTTCTTTTTTTAAATATCACCTCCATCCAAATGTGGCAGCCGCGGCCAAGATTCGATCCCACGATTTTAGCAGCAGCCGAGCACCAAAGAACTGAGTTCTGGGATAAGGCAAACACTCTTATTTAAGGCGAAACGTCAGATAAACCTGAAATGACTGATGTAACATGTTTTCGCGGACTCGCTTCACGTTTGCACTAAGAAAGGTCACTTCGCGGAAGAACGTCGTGCAGGCCTATAGAACACTTGTATGGGTTGGGCTTCCTCGTTGACTTCACGTTCGTGAGGGAAAGCGCGCTTCGACGGAGCCTCGGAAGAGGAGCAAAATGCAATTACAAATGTTTCAGGCAGAAATGAAAGGCGCAGTAATAGCTTCACTCTCGGTGGACACGTGAACTGCGCCGTGAGGGAAATGATGAAGGGTGGAAGCAAAGAAGGCATAAACAGAAAGAACCGCGGTTGGAGAGGATTCAGGATTGAATTCGATTACCTGAGTTCTTTAACCTGCAGCGAGATCGCTCAGCAGGCAGGCGTTTCTGCATTTCGCCTCCACCGAAACACGATAAAATTTTGTGACACATCTCACGGTGATAGGCGTGGAATTATGCTGGCGGGCTGGTGAGGCAGAATTTCAGTACGGCATGATATTTTCCCTGTGCAATAGTGGGAGCAACCAAAGGCGGGCATAATGTTGGGCGAAGTTCAGCAATTGAAGAGGCCCAGCTTTCCCCTGAATAAAACGCCTGGAACGCACGATATACTATTGTAGTGTAAGTGCGGGTTCTCATTTTTTTATTATTATTATAGCCCAACTCGTGTGCTACAGACAAGTGTGATGGTGGCTTCACAAATATTAAGGGAGGGTGGGAGGGTGGCTGTAAATGTTTCTATGAGTGGTTACCTACTATTTGGGGGGTTTTTTTAGTTGTTTCGTCTACTTCTTCTTTGCTATAGTTCTCTAGTTCTTTGCATGATCTGCTCTTGCTGTGCTTGTTGCTTGGTAAAGCGAGGTAGCGTTTACTGCATTTATTTCACAGCGAGTCGCACGCAATTAAAATGCAGGTGCATTGAAATGTTTTCACCAACCGACTACGTTTGTGCCGCTTCTGGCTTCTTCTCGTGAACGTGGTCTACATCAAGTATATTAAAGGTTCAGGTTCTCAACTTTCCATTAACTCGTCGCGTTCATTTTTCAGACATCTTGAACCCCAAAAAATTGGGAAGTAGAGGTTGACCCCATTTCTGTTGCAAAACATTTGGAAGCGTGAAGTGTTTGATAGTAACATACAGGTTAATATTGAACGATGGTAAGTTGCCTGATTTATCAGGGTGTGAGAAAGAAAGGGTATTTTCAGTTTTTTTTTTATTGAAGTAGTTGTGCTGTCATCAAGCATCCTTTTCTTTGTGAATGGACGAGTCGGACATCGTTAGGCCTTTGGGAAAGCCGGTACATTGTTTGAGACCATCGCGTTTATTTTTTGCTCTTTCTTGCACGTGCAAGTATAAAGTACATTTCTTTATCTACAGCAGGATTTGGCTTCAGGTATACTCTAATAGTTTACTAGTCGTTTATTATCAGCTGACTCTAGACTTTTATCCCTGTGACTCACCTCTTCTTTTCCTGCACACTTCGGTTTCGGCTTTCTCGATGTGATTGGCAATTACTGTACCTTACCCCTCTACCTTAGCAAACCCTTGCTGTTGTTACGTTTACTGGCCATTTCTGGTCAAGTCACTTAAATGTGACCCTCTCAGGTGGTCAGTGGTCGCAGAAAACTGACCACAGCTCAACACCAATGTCGTGAGAGGTTTATTTTTTTTTTCAGTGGCGTGAACATAAAGTTAAAGTATTCAGAACTGGCCTGCGCTATGTGGAAATATCCATGGCATTTAACCTCGATCTTACAGTGAAAACATGAAAAAAAAAAGCATTGTTCATATATAAATGCCCTAAATCGCTTTCTTTCCGCTTCGGCAGCAGATTGAGCCATTTATTTAAGTTCTCCGCTGTGTATGGACGTTTCTAAATGTCCCACGGCCTCCGGACTGTTCTCGGCTCGTCTTTGTTCATCTACTACCTAAGACCGTGTCACAGTTTCTTTATGGTTTTCCAACCATCGCAACTCAAGCACATATGGGTGCGTTGCTTTCCGGTTTGCGGCCGTGACCGATATATGTTCAAATCTGTTTGGACAGCGCTTTTTATAAAATGACGTTGCGATTGCATGCGTAATTCACTCTAAATTGCCATTTTTTTTCGCTCTTAAGATAAGCCACGTAGGTTTTTATTCTATGTTCGGGAGGTCGATACAGGCATTGTTCTTTGTATAGTAGGCGCGAGATTCTCCGTTCTGATATATGACTATTTTCATGATGCAAGCCAATCTTGGAAACATAGCACATCGCCGACAGAATTTTGATGTCTGAAATACTTTAAGATATGCATGTCAGTGACGGACTCACCAAGCGCGTAGTAATTTGGTATTATTGAACTTCTATGTTATCCGGGCGGTTCTATTTACTCAGAGGTTATTCTTCCTGGCAGCATGACATTGTAATGCATTCATATTCGTTTCTTTCTCGTGAATTCGTGGTTCTTGCAAAAGGTCCTTTTGCTAAGGTAACGCATCACCCTAAACCGGAAAACTGGATTTTCCTAGCGCGTACTTTACCAAATTGCCGACGTGCTTAAGAACTCCATCACTAAAGCTGTTAATGATGAGTTTTTCTCGCAGTAATCAGTAGTCGAATTCGCTATGCTAGCAGCCTAACGCTTCAAATATAATGCTGCACGAGTTGTAGGCAAATAAAAATGACGCGTCAGGCTCACGACCCGAGCTTTTTTGTGCAAGACCTCGTTTTTAGTGCCTCTATAAGCTCAACGAACCGAGACGAACGATGGCAACGACCCTGCAGAAGCGCGTTTGGAAATGATTTCACGGCCGGCCGGCCCGGGGGGCATGTTGCGCCAGCTTTCCGCTCTTTACAGTTGGGCAAGACGTGGTGGCACATGTACTTCCTTGTTGTGCTTCTAGGACCATTAGTGAGAGTGGTGAACAGCGCCAAAGCTGATGTGAGCACGCCCAACCTTCAACCGAGTAACAATGTGCCGCGTTAACCTTGATGCGTTCCATCGAACCGTAGAGTAAAGTTTAGAATAGTTTTTCAAAGGGCTTTGTGAACACAGTTGGGGCGCTGGCATTGTAGCATATATTTGCGGTGTGATGGTATTTAAGACATAGTAAGTAGGCCATCAGCATGCAGTCAACAGAATAATTAGTTATTTCTTTATTGTATTTTACTGAATGTTTGCTGACGCCCATTTCGTACAGTTAAGTTACTGAACAAATGGATGAATTAATCCGTTGATATGCTGATTAAATCGTGGAACGTTGTAGTTATGATTGTCCAAGCGTGCCGCTTTGTATGGACGAGTGCAGTTATTTGGAGTTACTTTCAATCAGGACAGTGTTAATGTACAAAGCATTAGTGGCATGTCATAAGCGCTTACAAAGTCAACACTGAGATGATGTGGTTAGTACGATCATATGCAGGTAAAAAATAGTATTATAGGTATGATATTATCGGAGAAACTCGAACTCAAGAAGGCGGCGGGGAGAAGGTGCCGAATTCTTTGCTGAGAAAAACGGAAAAGGCCATAGCTTGTGACACTTCACAATAAGCTTGTTATAATTGCACCAGAACCAGTAATTATAGCACAGCGACAGCACGGTAAGCGAGAGTGTACAAGCACATTAAAGAAAACTGCATTTAGTTAGATTAGCGGAAGCGGCATAATATCCTACCTGCGAGCGGCGATTCCCTTATGTGTGGTGCTGAACAAGAGGCAAGTACCACATATCGCATGACCACCTTGGTTTTTACATTTTTTTAGCAGGCGTAAGCTGGCAGCTAAAGCACGTCGTAGGTGGCAGAGCCCTCAGTGTTTCAAACCAGACTGTCCCCTTTTCTATGCCATCCCTCACCGCGTCCGGAAGTACTAACGAGTGTAATTTCGGTGTACACCCAACAGAAGTTTACGGAAAACGTTAGCCGCGAAGAAAAAAAAAAACTGGAATTTCATGCGCACTTTTCGCGCTGTCTGGACGGGCATAGCAGTGGTAGCACATACGAATGTGCCGCCTGCAACTCTCCTTAACGTCTTGCGCACTCAGGCTTCGTGAAAATGTAAATTTTTTTTCACGGCTTCCGTGTCCCGCACACTTAGGCCACGTGGCGCGCGTCTCCCAAAGCATGGAAGGTTGGTTTGGTTTGGTTTATTGGGTTTAACGTCCCAAAGCGACTCAGGCTATGAGAGACGCCGTAGTGAAGGGCTCCGAAATATTCGACCACCTGGGGTTCTTTACGTGCACTGACATCGCACTGTACATGGGCCTCTAGAATTTCGCCTCCACCGAAATTCAACCGCCGCGGCCGGGATCGAACCCGCGTCAGCAGCCGAGCACCATAACCACCGAGCCACCGCGGCGGGTAGAGCATGGAAGAACCGACCTAAGTGCATCGCACGAAACCAGTATCGCGTGCATGAAATCAGAATGTCGAGTATGCTGGGCTGGGCTTTAAATGAAAGCGGTTTCTCTTCTCTGGTTGGTGCATAGAACATTGTCTGAAGTGATGGAAGGACCGAGGGGTGAGCTCGAAGAATTCTCTATCTCTCTCTTGGAGGTTGTAGGTTCGGATCCCTGCGACGGCACGGGGTTGTTTTGTCTTCTAGTTTCTAGCCAAATATATTTCGGCCACAAAGTAATTACACTATTAATTTCCCATCGGTCAACACCACAATATATATATATATATATATATATATATATATATATATATATATATATATATATATATATATATATATATATATATATATATATATATATATATATATATATATATATATATATATATATAAGAAGGGGGTGAAGATCGGATGGATCCGGTAGAACATAAACGTAATTCGGTTGACGCACGGTAGAAAAACAACAACTTTATTCTAACGTTCCGACCAGGGTCTGGCCTTCGTCAGAGTGATGGGGTACAGGCAAAAGACACAGTTTATAAGGGAACGTACGCGGGGAGGGAACATTCTGATTGGCGCACCGCAGCGGCAAACACCTCAGTATGAATCGCCAGTGAATGATAAATGTAGTGAACGAAGCACCGTCAAAAATTACTAAATCATCGTGGAGGATAACTGCAATCACATTGTGAAAAAAAATGTAAATAATACAAAAATGTTTTGGTCATAGCTCAAATGCACAAGAAAAGGCGAACAACAACAACAAAAAACAAATAAATAAATAAATAAAAAATAAAATCATCACACACGAGAACACAGGTGAATACTGCTTTTGATTAAACAACGCCTCTTGTGAAAGGGTATGGCACTAAGATGCGGTGTTGTTTCAGAGATAAACAATTTACTAAGACAGAAAAAAGCGGCGCTAACAGTAAAAAGAGGACGAAAATGATCAGTGTAGATGAAACACGGCATGATACTATGAAGTGTTGCGGTTATGACGATAGGCAAGTCAGCTTCCCAACATTTTCATTGAGACCACAAGAAACAGTATTAAATTTCTGTATAAAAAATGATTCACGAACTTCGCGTTCATGATGGATCTTGAAGCCTGATTCCAGTAACGTTACTTGGATTTTATCGAAAGGGTGCTTAGTGCTGTTCACATGTTTAGAGATAGGAAGGCTAGGCACTGTCTTGCAATGAGCTTAGTGATTATTAAAACGATATCTGAATGGTGTCTCTGTTTGGCCAATATACTGAATTTTGCAGACTGAGCATTCAAGCATGTAGATTACGTTGCTGGTATCACATGAGTAGTTTCCCCGAATTTTCACTTTAAAGTTCGATGCAGTGCTGGAAGCCGTTACTGTTGTCATCATCTGCGCGCAGAGTTTGCAACGTGATTTATTACATGGATGACAGCCGATCGACACACTTGTGCTGGTTTTAGAAGAAGTGAGAATGTCACTGAGGTTTTTGCCACGGCGATAGACGACGCGGGGAGCTTGTTGAAAAATGTGTTTGAGTCGATCACTTTGCATGAGAATGACATGGTGTTTTTTCAAAATGCCCGCGATGTTTGGAACCGATGCTGAGTGGGTTAGTAACAGGTTGATATGCGATTGATGGGATGGTTGGTGTTTTGCTCTGAGGAGTGCCTCACGGTCAAGAAGGCCTGCGCGTTCTACAGCGTCTTTTATTAATCGCACAGGATATTTCCGTTTAGTCAGGGCGTTTCGGAGGTTAGTACAGTTTCTTTCGAAGTCGCGCTCGTCAGAACATATCCGTCTAAAGCGGACAGCTTGTCCATATGGGATGCTAGTCTTCCAGTGTTTAAGGTGGCTGCTTTCGAAATGTAAGTATTGTGGTCTGTCACTGGGTTTCCGGTATAAATCTGTGCTAAGTTTGCCATTCTTTATTGAAACTGTTACATCTAGAAAACTAATTGTGGTTGCCGAGTAAGAATGAGAGAAAGTAATGGCCTCATGCGCGTTATTAAAACTAGAGATGAATGATAGAAGTTCAGCTTCACCATGCTCCCAGATAAGAAAAATGTCGTCAATGAATCTTTTGTAGTAGAAGGGTTTTAATGGGTGCGTAGCAAGAAACTGGTCTTCCAATACACCCATAAATATGTTGGCGTAGTTGGGACCAATCCGTGTGCCCATCGATGTCCCGTTTATCTGGACATAATGTCTATTATCAAATTCGAAGTTGTTAAGTTGGAGTATTAATTTCAAAAGTATGGCTAGCGTGGGACCATCAACGTTGGAACCAAAGTCTTGCTTCTCAAAAGCCTGCACAGCTGACCGGATGCCGTCTAAATGGGGAATGTTAGTATAAAGCGACGCAACATCAAGGGTTACAAGCAAAGCACCATGGGGGATGCTGATGTCGGCTATCTCGGCTAGGAAGTGTGTTGTGTCCTTTATGAAGGACTGAAATGTTGCAGGAATTTTGTTGATAAGGGTGTCAACGTAGCTTGACAGTCTTTCAGTCACGGTTCCTATTCCGGAAATGATTGGTCGGCCAGGGTTGTTGGGTTTGTGAATTTTGGGCAATAAGTAAAATCTGCCTGGTGTAAGGCTCAGTGGAATTATTGAATTGACTGTACTTTTATCCAGTTTGTTACTGAGAATGAGATTGGACAAGGTTTTTTCCAAATCAGTTTTAAACTGAGCAGTTGGATCGCTGTCTTGGAGACGGTAAAATGAAGTATCTGCAAGCTGCCTTTCGGCTTCAGCGACATAATCGGTTTTGTTCATGACCACGATGGCACCACCCTTGTCAGCCGGCTTGATAACAATGTCAGTTAGAGAAGCTAGTCTTTTTATTGCTGCGGTTTCTTTTCCGGAAAGGTTGCGACGGAAATTATTTTTAGTGTTGTATGCTTCTGCAACATTTTCCTGCAACATTTCAGTCCTTCATAAAGGACACAACACACTTCCTAGCCGAGATAGCCGACATCAGCATCCCCCATGGTGCTTTGCTTGTAACCCTTGATGTTGCGTCGCTTTATACTAACATTCCCCATTTCGACGGCATCCGGTCAGCTGTGCAGGCTTTTGAGAAGCAAGACTTTGGTTCCAACGTTGATGGTCCCACGCTAGCCATACTTTTGAAATTAATACTCCAACTTAACAACTTCGAATTTGATAATAGACATTATGTCCAGATAAACGGGACATCGATGGGCACACGGATTGGTCCCAACTACGCCAACATATTTATGGGTGTATTGGAAGACCAGTTTCTTGCTACGCACCCATTAAAACCCTTCTACTACAAAAGATTCATTGACGACATTTTTCTTATCTGGGAGCATGGTGAAGCTGAACTTCTATCATTCATCTCTAGTTTTAATAACGCGCATGAGGCCATTACTTTCTCTCATTCTTACTCGGCAACCACAATTAGTTTTCTAGATGTAACAGTTTCAATAAAGAATGGCAAACTTAGCACAGATTTATACCGGAAACCCAGTGACAGACCACAATACTTACATTTCGAAAGCAGCCACCTTAAACACTGGAAGACTAGCATCCCATATGGACAAGCTGTCCGCTTTAGACGGATATGTTCTGACGAGCGCGACTTCGAAAGAAACTGTACTAACCTCCGAAACGCCCTGACTAAACGGAAATATCCTGCGCGATTAATAAACGACGCTGTAGAACGCGCAGGCCTTCTTGACCGTGAGGCACTCCTCAGAGCAAAACACCAACGATCCCATCAATCGCATATCAACCTGGTACTAACCCACTCAGCATCGGTTCCAAACGTCGCGGGCATTTTGAAAAAACACCATGTCATTCTCATGCAAAGTGATCGACTCAAACACATTTTTCAACAAGCTCCCCGTGTCGTCTATCGCCGTGGCAAAAACCTCAGTGACATTCTCACTTCTTCTAAAACCAGCACAAGTGTGTCGATCGGCTGTCATCCATGTAATAAATCACGTTGCAAACTCTGCGCGCAGATGATGACAATAGTAACGGCTTCCAGCACTACATCGAACTTTAAAGTGAAAATTCGGGGAAACTACTCATGTGATACCAGCAACGTAATCTACATGCTTGAATGCTCAGTCTGCAAAATTCAGTATATTGGCCAAACAGAGACACCATTCAGATATCGTTTTAATAATCACAAAGCTCATTGCAAGACAGTGCCTAGCCTTCCTATCTCTAAACATGTGAACAGCACTAAGCACCCTTTCGATAAAATCCAAGTAACGTTACTGGAATCAGGCTTCAAGATCCATCATGAACGCGAAGTTCGTGAATCATTTTTTATACACAAATTTAATACTGTTTCTTGTGATCTCAATGAAAATGTTGGGAAGCTGACTTGCCTATCGTCATAACCGCAACACTTCATAGTATCATGCCGTGTTTCATCTACACTGATCATTTTCGTCCTCTTTTTACTGTTAGCGCCGCTTTTTTCTGTCTTAGTAAATTGTTTATCTCTGAAACAACACCGCATCTTAGTACCATACCCTTTCACAAGAGGCGTTGTTTAATCAAAAGCAGTATTCGCCTGTGTTCTCGTGTGTGATGATTTTATTTTTTATTTATTTATTTATTTGTTGTTGTCGTTCGCCTTTTCTTGTGCATTTGAGCTATGACCAAAACATTTTTGTATTATTTACATTTTTTTTTCACAATGTGATTGCAGTTATCCTCCACGATGATTTAGTAATTTTTGACGGTGCTTCGTTCACTACATTTATCATTCACTGGCGATTCATACTGAGGTGTTTGCCGCTGCGGTGCGCCAATCAGAATGTTCCCTCCCCGCGTACGTTCCCTTATAAACTGTGTCTTTTGCCTGTACCCCATCACTCTGACGAAGGCCAGACCCTGGTCAAAACGTTAGAATAAAGTTGTTGTTTTTCTACCGTGTGTCAACCGAATTACGTTTATATATATACATATATATATATATATATATATATATATATATATATATATATATATATATATATATATATATATATATATATATATATGAATGAAGGGGTCACAACTGCGTTTTTGTTGTCCAGGTGAGCTTGGAGATGGTTTTTCATCCACCGGAGCTCTGCAGAGGCAGACGAAAAAATGGGTTAGCGGAAAATCTTCCTTCCAAGGCTTTCTGCATTAAAAAAAAAAAAACACTTGAAAGTTTATTTGTATGAAGAAAAAAAGATAAAACCCTGGGTTAATTAGTCGTCTGCAGAGTCTGTCGTCCCTCCTGGTCGCGCAAGCTGGGAGGGCCGCTGGTCCCAGCCACACCTGGCGAGTCCGCGGAAACGCGTGCATTAGGCCGGCTGGCCGGTGGTGGGCGCTGCATTTGCGTCCGAGCCCCTCGCCGCCCTGACAGCAGTGCACGTGAGCGAGCGTGCACTTGTAGGCGTCGCCTGGTCGCCGCGAGCGTTATTTTTACCGGGCCGAGACACCGCGCAAGCACGTGGAAGCAGCTCGCTCCGTGAGTGGCCGAAGTTGGCCGGCCTGCCGCTGGGAGCGCCGCGTGCCCCCCCCCCCCCTCCGCTAAAGTCCTCCGCGGGGCGCCGCGGGCGAGCAGGGCTGCGTCACCTTGGACTGACTCAAAAACGACGGTGCCGCCGCAGCGGGGGCCCGCGCCGAGTGCTTTATGGCGTCTGGGCGAGTTCCCGTTTCCGCGGGCCGACGAAATCGTGGCCCGGAGCTGGGATTCGTCACACTCGGCTTTTTTCTGTCTTTGTTCTCTTGCCAAGCTAGTGGTCACGCGATGACTGACGGTGCGTGGCTTCAGCTGCAGCTTACGTACGGATCTTCTGGGCGTCTGAGTCATGAATGGAGCGGCTTTTACTTGTACGCCTTTTAACGTTTTCCACCTGTAGACGCAGGTCGGCGGCTCCGGATACTGACGTCAGGAAGGGTATTGCACACGGAAACACTGGGAAGACAGCTATTTTCAAAGCGAAAACTGCCACGCTGCCCTTGATAAATGCTCCGTCGAGTTTATGGTAGGGGGAGGGGGGCGGGGAATGAGTTGTTCGTGACGAAGTTGGGAAAGGCTACGCAGCGCGTGCAGCTGTCTCAGATGGGGAAAGCCTTCGCTGCGTTGCTGGAAAAGGGGTCCCGCCCCCCTTCCCTAGGATTCCCCCCAGGGGGAATCCTGGGGAACCAACTTGGCCAGCACTCAGTAAGTGCACCGAGTTACTCCTCCATCGGTGCAGAATACGTTATCAGGTTGGCTCCACGCAAAAGCGTCGCTTAGGAGTGAAACGCGAGAGCGGCAACAGCAAAAGGACAGCGGCAAGTGAAGGCACGCGCGGTTTCGGACCGAGCTCCCAGCGGTTGCTAGGCAGCAGCATAACCCCAGCACTGCTATCCACGGGCGCCTTCGGCGAGTGCTTCACAAGTGGGCTCGCAGTGAGGGCGCTCGGCGCATGTGGCTATAGGAAGCGCGAGAGGAGGGAGCGCCACCGTGCGTGTACGCGCGCTAGCAACAGAATGCGACCTTGCAGAATGAGCGCCGAAGGTGCCCCCGCAAAGCTAGCACAGCTACACGCTCTGGCTAGCGGCGCTGCTGAAGGCACTCTGATCGCTGCGATCCTCCAACGCTTACACTGCAAACCCTGCGTTACTGTGTGTTATCAGTGCATTTGCCTTCATATAAGAGCATTGAGAAACCTACTTCCTTTATGCATATCTCTCACTGTTCACTAACGACAAAGGTAGTCTTATCCATTTCGCTGATTTTAGTGGTATACAATATTTTATTCATACGCGAGCCTAATAGAAGTATTTTTTCTTACGCTGTGTGGTTCACTTGTTTCTTTTGAGACTCGGATAACTCATCTCTAGACGTGGTACGGTTTTGCAATGATAATGCGAACCGAGGATGCACATTAGCAGCTCGGTGGTGAAGGTAAGTCTACCAAGCTAAGTCGAGACGAAACAAAAGACGAATGCATTCCAGTTTCCTGATGCGATTTTTTGTTCTTCGCATGAGCTGTCGGGATATTCTGCGCGAATTTCTATTTCGTTCCTTTCTTTCACACCGTGTTATTTTCTCCCAAATGACTTTGCTTCCAGCCTTCACGCTGATTTTAAATCAAGCTAAACGATCTTTTTTCCCGAGCAGTTCACTACTGTAACGAGTGGGGGAATGTACTCGGCCGCAAGCGGACATCGTCTAGCGTATAGCAAGCCTGCGCGCTCGATTTGCGTTTACTAGTAGTCCTGTAACCCGTATGTACGGCGTGAGTAGGGCCTGTCCTTACGCCTTTCGTGGTATCGCAGCGGTGGCCAAAAGAGACAACTAATCGGTTCCTTCGCAATGTAAGCGTGACAATCGACTTTAACATTCGCTCCCCGGGCCCACTCGTCACACAGTCTCGAAAGGTAAGCACACCAGTGCATTGCCAGTGGCGCAAGGGTGATCGGCAGGGCCCTAAACCATCGCCGACCTGAGCGTGCTCGCATCATTCGTGATGCGAATGATGCGGAACCACCCGCCAGCGAAAAGTTGACGCTACCGAGATCAGAGCTGACTGAGGCACTCATCAACTGTGGGTCGGATCTGCTTGGGACTGGAGTGGCCGGGCCGCTTATCCGCCGCCGCTTGTTTGGGTCGCCCTCAGCCGCGCGTCACTTCGATCGCCAGCCCGGCGGGGCCAGGCTTCGCTGCAGCTCTCCCGCGAACGAGAGAAGGAAAAAAAGAAAGAGGGAAGGAACGGAGCCACGGCTCCCAGCGCGCTCATTTCGTTAATGACGCTTTGCAATGCGCGACCAGAGAGATGACGGGAGGGAAAACGGGGTTGGGAGAGGGGAAGAGGCGCGCCGCAGTGGTTCTGCGCGGACGCCCCAGCATGGCGACAGAGCCACGCGACTCGCTTTCAGCGCCAAGCTTCGCCTGCGCGTCAAGAAGCAGCGGTGGTGTGCGTGCGTCGGTCCGCGGTCCTTTGTGGCTGCCGCCGGTTTTCCTCGGCGGGGGCCGAGTTCATAAAGAAGCTCATTTGTGGACAATGGACGTCGAGCGACGCTAGGAAGCAGAGAATGGACGACGTTGAAAGGGAAACCGAGGATATGAACCCGTTAGGCGGTGTCAAGCTGTGCACGGCAGCATGTATTACCGCCGCAGAGGTTCGGGCTTACAATGTGAGCTCCGCGGCTACACGGCCTACGGAGGATAGGAAACGTAATACGCGAACAGTGGCGTGATTTATGGTAACCGCAGGAGACCAGAGTTGTGTCATGGATAAAAGACTGGTGTAATGGTTAAGCGTATCAGGAAAAGACAGCTGAGTTTGTGGCAGGGGTCAGTCGGTTGAAAGATGCTGGCGAATAACCTAGTTGCTGTTGCCACCAACATCTAGGTTTGGGACGTCATAACCCTTGCTTTCGTACACAGCGAGGTGACATTCCACAGATGGAGCTGGAGCCTTTTTTGGTTTTCAAAATTTCAAAAAAGTACACTACTATCAATCAATCAATCAATCAATCAATCAATCAATCAATCAATCAATCAATCAATCAATCAATCAATCAATCAATCAATCAATCAATCAATCAATCAATCAATCAATCAATCAATCAATAGTTTATTTAAAGTGCCCAGGAACAGCGAGAGCCTTTGTGCTGGCACACTTTGGGAAGGAAAAAAAAAGAGAAATACAGTGCAAATAGAATTTATCCAGGTGCATTACAATACACATTATGAACTGCAGAAATGGAAAATTGAAGTTACATAGTGTATGCAGGGACAAATTAATACAGGTTCACAGTACAAGCGCAAAACAAATTACAAATAATAATAATAATAATAATTTTATTGCCACAACACATGGTGATACATACAAACTCGGGCCTGTCAAAGCCAAGGGAGGTTTGCAGGACTAATAATAATAATAATAATAATAATAATAATAATAATAATAATAATAATAATAATAATAATAATAATAATAATAGTGGTTTATGGGGGCTGGAAGTAGTAAGGGCATATGTCTACTTAGTGCAGCTAGTGACCGCTGATCCGGATCATGAAAGGGAAATAACTCGAAGGATAAGAATGGGGTGGAGCGCACATGGCAGGTTCTCTCAGATCAAGAATGGCAGTTTACCAATATCCCTCAAGAGACAAGTATTCCTGAAAAGGCATTCCTGACAACCTTATCACCTGGATTGAGACATTTCTTAATGGACGCATGTAGTTTACCTCAAGCAATGGTTACCGCTCACCCCTCACTAATGTTACATCAGATGTCCCCCAGGGCGCAGGCTTATCACCATTGCTATTCCTAATTTACAACAACGATCTTCCAGTTAACATAAACACCTAGCTAAGACTATTTGCAGACGACTGCGTCATATACAGCCCCATTCGTCATCCCACCGACAGTCATATCCTGCAAAAAGACATTGATGCAATAGCTACATGGTGCGACCGATGGCTCATGCCTTTAGACCTTGAAAAATGCCAACTCTTGTCATTCTCTCGCAAGCGCAGTGTAATCCAGCACACTTACACCATTAACACGGTTCCGATTGCTTCAACAACATCCTACAAATACCTTGGTTTACACCTGACATCGTCACTCCCTTGGGTAACTCACGCCAAAACGATATGTTCCGATGCCTCACGTGTCTTAGGTTATCTCAGGCTAAACCTGAAATCAGCATCTCCGGATGTTAAAAAACTGGCTCATCAAACATTCGTCCGCCCTAAACTTGAATTCGCATCATCTATCTGGCATCCATCTCAAGCATACCTTTCCTCCGAAATCGAGGCCATCCAAAATCACGCCGTCAGGTTTATCACCTCAGAATATTCCAAAGAAGTTAGTATCACTGCACTCAAACGCTCCCTTTCCCTTCCATCACTTGAATCACGCCGCATAATCTCACGTCTTTGCCTGCTTCACCACTCCTTCCACCATCCAGCTTCAAGACACCCACTTCTAAAATCCCCGATAAGAAATTCAAGTCGCTTTAGCCATAGCCACCCCATAGCCGGTATCAAGACCCGTGCATTAGCAATGAATAAGTCATTTTTCCCCAATGCAATCACACTATGGAATGCCCTATCTAACGACAAAGTCCTTTCGTACAGAATTCGCCCATCATCTTCAGAATACGTGAATACTTCGTCATTTTTACCATGTTTGCTCAATGACTTTCATCTGTGCTCGCTGCCGCAAGCGAATTTTTTTCTTTGCATGCTTTCACTGCGCATGTAAACCCTTTATCCTTTTTCTTTATTTTTTTTCTCTTTAGCTTCTGAAGTTTGTTGTGTGTGTTCATTGTGCGTGCGTCTTTTATGCTTCTCTTACATCAATTGTAGCGCCTCCTTATGTAGCGCCTCCTCGGGCCTTTAAGGATGAAATAAATAAAATGAAATGAAACAGCTGTATCTTACCGGTACTCACCTATGGGGTAGAAACGTGGAGGTTAACGAAGAGGGTTCAGCTTAAGTTAAGGACAACGCAGCGTGCTATGGAAAGAAAAATGATAGGTGTAACGTTAACAGATCGGAAGCGAGCGGAGTGGGTGAGGGAAACAACGCGGGTTAATGACATCCTAGTCGAAATCAAGAGGAAGAAATGGGCTCGGGAGAGGCATGTAGTGCGAAGGCAAGATAACCGTTGTTCCTTAAGGGTAACGGAGTGGATTCCGAGAGACGGCAAGCGTAGCAGGGGGAGGCAGACAGTTAGCTGGGCTGATGAGATTAAGAAGTTTGCGGGGACACGATGGCCGCAACTGGCGAAGGACAGGGTTAATTGGAGAGACATGGGAGAGTCCTTTGCCCTGCATGGGCGCAGTCAGGCTTATGATGATGATGATGTCGTCCCAAAGCGACTCAGGCTATGAGGGACGCCGTAGCGAAGGGCTCCGACAATTTCGAACACCTGGGCTTCTTTAACGTCCAATCGCACAGTACACGCGTGACTCTAGAATTTCACCTCCATCGAAGATCGACCGCCGAGGCAGGGATGGAACCCGCGTCTTTCGGGTCATAACCGACCTCCATAACCGCTGAGCCACCGCAACTGACAACAACAACAACAACAACAATAATAATAATAATAATAATAATAATAATAATAATAATAATAATAATAATAATAATAATAATAATAATAATAATAATAATAATAATAATAATAATAATAATAATAATAATAATAATAATAATAATAATAATAATAATTTCATTGCCACAACACATTGTGATACATACAGACTCGGGCCTGTCAAAGCCAAGAGGAGGCTTGCAGGACTAGGCCCGGCAAAATCGGCGAGCGAAAAGTAAAGGCAATAAAAAATCAGGGTAAGTGCACAAACACTGAAATACAAATACTACGGAAGATACATTGTATAAAAGAGAAAAAAAGTCACATTGGAACTTACAAGTTTCTTGCATCATTTAGAATTAAAACTTCACAGATTTGAGCATTTGTTTTACGGTGGCTTTAGAAGTAGCGGACAACACCTGATCAGGAAGCGTATTGAATATTGTAGGCACATATACAAATCGTCTTGCTTTGCCGTACCTGGTTGCGTATCTGGCGACCGTTTAGCGTTGACAATTCCGTAGTGTTCTGGCAGAAACTGCTCTCGTCTTGAAAGTAGGATTCCAAAAGTGCCGAAGAATAACCGTGTGCTGATATAAAGTTTCAAAGGACGGAAGACCAAGAAAATTAAACAAGTTTACTTGAGGGGGAAAGGAATGTTCACAGGCGGTACTTTTCAACATATATTTTAGAAGAGCGTCTACCCGATCATGCCACCTTTGCGAAGAGTGCGCAAACACTGTGATGCCATATCTTATAACACTGTATGCAAGTGCGTGCATGATTGTCTTTTTTACCGATAAAGGAAGGAAAGATTTAACTGTAAACAGTAGCCATGCCGTTCTACGCAATCTGCCACAAACGTAAGCCAATAATAATAATAATAATAATAATAATAATAATAATAATAATAATAATAATAATAATAATAATAATAATAATAATAATAATAATAATAATAATAATAATAATAATAATAATAATAATAATAATAATAATAATTGCTATCTGTACAAGGTAGTGAGGGCCTGGAGTAGAAGCTGCCTTACGACAACTTGAGAGAGCGTGAAGACCCCACTCATTCATTAGTTCATTAGAAGGTACGCGTTCATTAGTTATGAGCCCGAAAAGACAAACTATAAAATGCAAAAAGCATGCAAAAAAATGCTTAATGCAACAAGCCGCTTTGCAGAGTAGATCACACTGCATAAAAATGTCATACGCATCAGGCACACTGTTATGTTAAACGGGATGTGTTCGGCTGATCTGTTCTGTACGCCAGTTTCGCGGAAGACATCGTAGTCATCCAGTCGGCGGATTACAGAATGGTTTCTCGCGAATGTCTTATACCTATATTTCCGAGAAATATTTCAGGTGTGTGCTTAAAGCGCGTTTTCTTCATGTGATGTTGCGATCAGTATTTCCACTGCAGGCGCATACTGCTTTTATGGTTTGCATGATGAGTGCGCAGTAGCTCACCGCACGATTGCAGCGTATACGCTGAACTGGAATATTTACGAAAATAGGATAGCTAATGCTTCAATACTGAGTATGAGGAAGTGGAGGTGACCACGGCGCGAAATAGGCAGGCGAGCCGACCCTGAGGAGGTGGACTTTCGTAGCGCATCCGACAGATGGCGTCGCGACGTGATGACAGGCCCTGGTAGAACTCCCGCGGCAGCAACCATAGAGTTTCTTACTATTTCCTAGAGGGAAGGCTGGCGGCGCTGCACTTCAGCCACCATGGACGCTCAAAGCATCATGGGGCGGTGAGCTACTTGTTGCGGAACAGTTGTACTTTTTTGGGAACAAGGAGTGTCACTACTAAGATGTTTCATTCCGAAAACGCTGTTCGTGTGTGTGCAGACGACTTTCGCGCGAACGCAGTGTGCAAAAGCCATAGTAAATAAAACACAACAGCACACGACGCCAATAAAAGGTTTCACTTTTCTGAAATGCCTTTAAAAACCTTTTAAAGTGTTTAAGCAACAACATTTTTTTTTTTTTGAAAACATGTTTACTTTTAAAAGTGCGCCTGTTAAGCACGAACTATTGGTTTTTGCAGTGTTCAATACTTGGCCAATAGGAAAGCTAGCCATCTCTTATTTTGTGCAAACTTTGCACTTAAATGCTTTTCTGCTCATTTGTTGCAATCATTAGGCAAGATATTAAATGTTAGGACATTTGTCGTTATCGAACAGCTTTATTTTTTTTATTATTTTTTGGCCAAAAGTTGTAGTTCTGCAGTCGGTAGCTCACCGCCCCATGATGCTTTGAGCGCCCATGTTGGCTGAAGTGGTCTCGAGGAGTCTCCATGCAAACTCCCATAGAAGGGGTGCCAGCTTTCCCTCTAGATAATAGTAAGAAACTCTATGGCAGCAACCGTGTCTGCGAGGATGGTGGCGAAAGGATGAAAGCGTCGCGTCGGGGAGCGGAGGGAGGGAGAGCGCAGGAGAATGCTGAGCACATGACATGGCATTATCGGCCTGTGTCGAATGCATTGCGGCGCCCTCGAATCGGCGCCCCTGTTAATCCGGGCAATCTAGGTGACCATGGTCACAGTACCGGACAACGAAGTACTCCGAGCTGCCTTTATCGCCACCTGATTGCGTCACCTGACCGGAGGCGGCAACACTGCCTTGGAGTGGGCGTCAGTGCTTCCAGCGAGACAAAAGTCGATAACGACGCCTAAGTGCGATTGGTTTCTCTTTTAGCTTTCTAACGCAAGCAGCTCACTTTAGCCCACATCATTCGCAAAAAAAATTACCACGTTCAAGTTTGAGGCTCTAAACTCGCCTACCTATAGCAGAAAGCACCGAGAAAAGAGGCATGGCACCGGTGTACAGAACAGTGGGTGGTACTATGGCTCTAGTACGAACGTCAGGCGCTGCAGCTTACTAGGAGCGCTGCAGGCGAAAGCTGCTTCTGTTGCCGCGTCGACGCTTTCGCCCAGGGATGCGTGCTTCAAGAATTCTTTGCAAGATGACGCTGTCCAGTTTACGTAACAAAAAAGGAGCTACTGGGCGCCATACTGGATACCGTATTTTGTTCGACAGCATTTGTTACTGCCTCTGTTGCGAGAGGGCTGCAACTACAGCCGCAGCTGGGATGCTTTTCAGAGACTGGGCGCTCGTGTGTCTTCACGCCTATTTTGCGCTGTCATATCTTGCGCAACGGTATATGAGACATACCATTCGAAGCTGGACGAGAAAAGTGTCGCTTCAAAACAAGAAGACAGGCCAGAGCGAAACGAGACATGCATATAACTCTTGCCTGTCTGTGTGAGGTGAAAGAAAAAAAAAAAAAACTGCGGCGAAGGTGTTGCTGAAAGCGACTTCTCTATACGTCTAATCACATTTAACCCAGCGTTTTACCGCTGCTAGAAAGGCAGAAAAGAATGGTAGGTCTAAAAATTAATATGCAGAAAACTAAAGTAATGTTCAACAGTTTCGCAAGGGAACAGCAGTTTACAATTGTCAACGAGGTGGTGGAGGTGGTAAAGGAATACGTCTACTTAGGAGAGGTAGTGACCGCAGGTCCGGATCACGAGAGCGAAATAACTAGAAGAATAAGAATGGAGTGAAGCGCATATGGCAGGTTCTCTCAGATCATGAATGGCAGTTTACCAATATCCCTCAAAAAAAAAAAAAGTATACAGCAGCTGTATCTTACCGGTGCTCACCTATGGGACAGAAACGTGGAGGATAACGAAAACAGTTCAACTTAAGGACAACGCAGCCAGCTGTGGAAAGAAAAATGATAGGTGTAACGTTAAGAGACAGGATGAGGGCAGACTGGGTCAGAGAGCAAACGCGTGCTAAGGACATCCTAGTCAAAATCAAGAGGAAGAAATGGGCTTGGGCAGGGCATGTAATGCGAAGGCAAGAGCCTTGTGATTAGCTGGAGGCTAATTCCACTGGTCTGTTCGGATCAGCTAACGTAAGAAGCCAATAGCAAGGATTACCTGACTATTTAATCTACCCATCTAGCACCGAAACATTACAACAATTTTACTTTTTTTTTTCGTCAAACGTTAATGCAGTGTTCTTGATGTTCTTTTTTTTTTCGTAACTCTTATGTAATGTTACAAATAAACGCTAGAATAACCTTACCTTAAAATTACTGAAACACTTCAACGACATAGATGGCACATTTTCGAAAATGGTAAACTAACCCTGCACGAGCCCGTGGGTCCGCCAGTTGTGAAGGTATGCAATGTGATCAACGCTTTGCAAGGACAAACAACGAGAGCGACACTTGAGCTCCACAATACAGCACAGCGTGCAACTCGTATTCACTCACCTCCGAACGCACACTATGGAGTCAAGCTTATATATCTATTACTGAGGGGTGACCGATGAGTGATAGTGGCGAATGTGTAAAAGCAATTCTTTCCAACAACAACAAAAAAAGAGAGGGCTGTGCATCAAACCTGTTCCAGGCACGATCAAAAAGATTTATTTCCGAAGTACTGCTAGTTGAAAAGTATCTTTAGAACAGCGGGAAAGGTTCTGGAACCCGGTGCTTGAAATATATTTGTAATGTTATTTTAAGGCTGCGATTCAAACATTATAATGTTTAGAAGATTATACTAACAGTGTTTATTTCGAACGTTTAAGCAATTTTTATTATACAACATATAACATTATTTCATTTTTAACATTATATAGAAAGCCAGAATTGAATAATGTTTACATTTAACGTAAAAGTGACGTTCTTATATAACATATAACGCTATTTGTTAGTTGCTGCAACGTTATATAACTTATCTTTATTGCAATATTCTTATGTTCCATACCGCAGCGGTGGCCTAGTGGTTTGAGCATCCGCCTCGCATGTGGGTAGTGCGGGTTCGATCCTCTGTGCCGCTGGGTGCTCACCGGTGATACAATGGATGCAAGCTTTCCCCTATAGCCGGGTGCTCGGCTTATTCGGGGTGATTTGCTTGGGAAATGGGTCTTTGAACTCACTTTGAGAAGGCGAAAATACCTTGTGCAATGGCGCTCTTTGGCCACAGACGCCTTTGCGCCGTAAAAATCCATCATCATCATCTTATGTTCGATGCTACCTGGGAAAATCTGCTCAACTACTCACTTAATTAATCAATTTGTGCTCCGCGTTCTGATCTCAGTTATGAAGTTTGCGTCCATCGTATAGACTAATCCTATTTGCACGTCTTGAAAACATGGAACCGATTTCAAAAAATAGAATTTTCCAACTTCGTGACTGCGTCGGCGGCGTCAACTGGCTTGGTAAAGAGAGCGCACAAATTTTCGCTGTACGGGCTGGTTATAAGAGAGGAACGCTAGACCTCGAAAACACATTACTGTTTATATAGCTTTCTCCAAATAGAACTGCACAGAAAGCTGCGGATAATAATTAGCCTTGCTATCTTGCAGCGCTAATTACAATAATTACAAGTAGTGCTTGAAATGCTTGCCTTACACTGCAACACATGTCACGAATCTTTTCTTAATTGACGGCAGCTCTTGTGTCAGGACATGTAGCAGTACATTTTGTGCACGTGGTGGTGATTCTCGCCTTGACGTCCGTGACAGTTTCGAGTTCCGTTCCGCATATTTCGCTCTTGATATAAGCCCACAGAAAAAAGAATCTACTCATCTGAGGCCCGCTCACCTTAGAAGCCAGAACAAAAACCCACAGCGGCTGATCCTCCATTCAGTAAAGTTGGTGTCCTAGTCCTAGTAGCTCCTTGTCCGCGACGAGAACTGCTGTAACGCTTCGTCGTGTCGGAAATACGTATACATCATAGCGCTCCAAAACGAGGACAACAAAACAGAAGACGAGACTCGCTCCTGTCTCGTCTTCTAGTCCGTTGCCCTTGGTTCCGAGTGCTACGGTGTATGCTGTGAGAAAGCAACTAGCCAAACGTTTCGTCATTCGGAAATACATGGCTCACACGGCAATTAGTCGGATGCTTGAGGTGAATTCACTGACCACAGTACTGAACATTTAGGTCGCGGACAACTCTGCCTTGAGGTTCCCTTCCAGAAAACATGGTCCCACTATTCTGTTGCAGAATATCATGCACGACACATTCACCGGTTGTCTAACCTGACTGTTATGCCGGCGGAGCCAGAGCGCGTTCACGTCGAACCAGTAATGACCTTTGTGGATGCTCAAGTTGCCATTACGGCAGAACTGCACGACCTCATCACTCCAGATAACATTACTGAGGACGCCTGCATTTTCACTGCTTATAACATCTCAGTTGCTGAACTTCAAGCTCTTAGTGTGGTCGCCGTCACGTCCTGGTGGAGAGGTGTGGTAGAGGTGAAAGTGGTGATGAGCGCTGTCCAGACCGAATAGTGGAAGCTGCCAGGAGTAAGTTTTCATACGACAGGCGCCTTCATTCCTGTTTGGCGACGAACAGATCCTGTCGATGTGAGCTGCTTACAAAATGCTAGAGATCGCGCCTGGACTGGGCGACCAGGGTGCAACGCACGGCGTCATGTGGTCTTGCAGCAAGGCGAACGCTGGTATCGATAACACTCACGCAACTAACATTTCTTTCTGTTTAGTGATCGAGGTTGTATCGCCATTCCAGCGCGACACCCGCAGTCCTTTTCAGTACATCTGTGCGACCTATCGGTTACCACTCTGCAGGGTTTGTTCTCACGCGTTGTGATGGGTGTTTTTCTGAAACTGCAGCGAACGGAAGCTAAACCCAAACAGTGGTGCTACCTGATCTCTGTCGACGAAAGGAACAATTGCAAAGAGCCGACTCGGAATACGGCCCTCGCTTAACGATTGATTAACAAACGCAAAACTACGTTGTCAAGGGAGGCGGCCGACGAATGATTGGCGAGCTTCCCGAGTGTAATAAAAAAATCTCACTGGCCACTTCAGCAGTGACGGTACAACTCTGGCACTTGCCTCGGACGCCCGCAGCCGGCTGCGGTGCAGAACAAATACGACATCGTGACGAGGTGCACGTCACGACTACGCCGCTCTCGTACGCATCATGGTAGGCGTACTTGCGACGCTCGTTCGACGTCGTTTATAAAGGAGTGAAATCACAGCAGCGATGTATAGCATGTGCTGTTTAACGTCTCGAAGCTGCCGTGGGCTACGAGAGAAGCCGTAGTGGAGGGCTCTGGATTCGTTTCGACCACTCGGGGTTCTTTAACGTGCGATGACATCGCACAGCACACCAGCGTTTTTGCATTTAGCCTCCATCGAAATGCAACCCCCGCGGCCGGGACTTCACCCCGCGCTGAGCAGCCGAACACCTAAGCCACTAAGCCACTTGGGCGGGTTAGCCTTCGATGAAAACCAATTTCAGTACATGCGACTGCAACGTGGGGCATAAATGCAAACATTTTTTTTAAGTGAACAGATTTTGACGAGTTAGTAGGATAACTGTGACCGTTATCTCCTTACGCTAGCTGCTTACACTATCTCCTTACGCTAGCGCAATTAGCTGCTTTCCCTAGCTGGACAGCGCGCTTGGTTTACGTAGCCGCTTTTGGTGCTTTGCGTGCCGCCGAGATTAGCCGAACTAGCGTTTAGACGATGATGACGGTGAAGCGTTAGCCGCTGGCAAATGTTTAGTGGTACTGCCGCCGACCGTTTGGAAGCGCAGAACTGATGGATGAAAGATGAAGAAGATAACGATTTAGAACACGTAGTACCGGATTTAGATCGCGTAGCGAAATCTTTCACTACGGCATGTCCCATATCCCGCAGGGTTGATTCGGCGCGTCTAAATGTCTTACTAATCAATACATAACTTTAAGAATCGCCACTTTGGCGTCTGTATGACCAAAGTTATACTTTGAGAATCACTGAACGCGTGTCTCATTTTCGTAGCTTGTCCCTGCCTAAGGTCCTCTGTCTTCGTCTCCACGGGCTTACCCGCAAGCCTTCCTCGAAGCGCACGGAGGCCCTACCAACACGGCTCTTTTTTTTCACCTGTGTCAATTAACGCATGCTTTATTTCAACGACAGCCACATCGTACACTAAGCAGTGGGACCTCTTCAGCGGCCTCTATTCCACGCGGCACTGATTAAAGTGCCCTCCGCATGCAAAACGCGCAGGTTTGTGTTTGAAAACAGGGTCGGCGCGCAGTGCATTTTTGTGCAGTGCAGAACTAGAGACTTGACGAAAAAAAAAAAAAAGAACACCGCTGAAACGGGCGGTACCGCGAAAAGGATCGCGGTGCGTATGTCTCCCTTTTCTCTGTCCCTCGTTTCAGCACTGTTTTGCTGCCATGCCTAGGAACCAACTGACCCACCGACTGGCGCACCTTAGTAACAACACGAATAAGTTGCGACTGTGAAGGCCAAACCTAAAGGCAAGCACGGCAGTCATTTGACCAACGCACCGGTTTTCGGCCAAGAAGCGCCCAAGCAGCAGCTGCGTGACGTTTGTTTCCATGGTTACTGCAATTCGTCGAAATTTTCGATGATTCGTCCGTGCATTCTAACGAATGCAAACGTTGTGGTTAAACGCTTGGCTCGCGTGAAAGCATGTCCAACATGCATGAAAATTACAAAATTGTAAGACACCGTTATGGAGCTATCGAAGGCTTCTGCGTTCTTCTTCGTTCTTCGTTCTTCTGATATGTAGCAAAATCTTTCTTTTAAAGTATTTCCATCGATCGCATCGAACAGTTAAGACTGCTATAGAAAACCAATGGGGAAAGCTTTTGACGTTAGTAAAATAGTTAATAGAAAAACAAATACAAGGCTGCCGTCGGGTGATCTGCGCTATAGTTATTGTCATAGTGAAACCTTTCGTTATATGAAAAAATTGCGTTCATCAAAGATTTCTCGCTGAAAAATGCTTTTGTCCAGAATTGTTGGGTACAGACGGCAATTAACGCCAAGGGTGGTAAAATAAAAGGCTACTTTTCCCAGTTAGAGCCGTTGTTCAGGCTCGGTTAATTTGTCTTCCCCGCCATGTATTGGGGACGTGAGGCAGAGTCGCCAACATTGATGGGGGCGAATGCTTGATTTCTGGCGCTTCACTTTTCTACGTGCAACCATAGACGCAGTTTACCTTCCCTCAAGAAGTTACTATATGAAAACGCGCACGCGGATGTACTCTCGTTGTCATGCACTGAACTTGCACCAGAAGCAGGCGCGCCTTTTAGTTCTTTTCCCCACGCTAAGTCGCGTGCGAAATTCGGTGCGAATAAAAGGTCGATTATGTAAAAAAAGGCAAGTTTACGGTGTAGAAAAACAAAAATGACAGAATTTATGGCGTCTGAAAACAAGGAAACGTGAAAGCACCGTTACGTAAAGCATTTGCCCGCTAAAAAAACAGACAGGGGATTACCGAAAAGCATTTGCTCGCTAAAAAACAGACAAGAGATTACCTTGAAGGCAAAGCTGGTTTCGTAACTATAGCGGGAAGCTTCGCGCCATCGTCCGTGGCGGCCGAAATTGACCCTGAGAGCTGATGATCGGCCCGTGTATTATGAAAGTGGCTCGCCCATTTGTCTTCTCTATAGCGCATCAAAACCATGGAAGGTACGACGCAAGCTTTTACGCAGCAGAAAACGGCGCGTGTCTCCACATGGTATGCGAACGCAATGCTTATTTCGCACACATCCACAGTTTTTTTTTTTTTTGTATTGACGGTTACCAGGACCTACAAACAAAACGACGGCACGGGATCTCCATAGGAAGGGCTAGCTGTAAAGAATGAAAAAAAAAAACAAACAAAAACAAATGAAGTCGGGAAGCATTGTCGCATCCGATTATTCGGTTTTATGTTGCTTTTGGAAAATGACGCCGACTCGCATCCAGGAACAGCTGCCACAAATTGGAAGCTTCTAACTATACGTGGCGCAACCTCGAACTTGTTTGCGATGCGCTCGGTTTCCTTCCGTAGATATGAAAACATGCACTCTTACGTCTCTGAATATTTAGTACCTATTAAACCAAGCATGCACTTTATTTTTACACTTTCCTTTTTTAGGATGGAGGAAAAGCGATGAAATTATGCTTCACAGCCTCCCCCTTACAATTTTTAAAGCTATAGCTTCCGTTCAGCGGCAACTGCGGCGTCAGGCGTCGAGTCGCGAAACTCCAGATTGGCCGGAAAGGTTAGACAGCACATGTGGAGCGGCGGAATTGAGAAGCGATTAAAGCATACATAAATTTCGATTAAAAACTCGCACCATTACTCAAACGTCATCGCGACACGTAAGTAAACAAAGCGAATGAGCTACGCAGAAAAGAAAATTAGGGTAACTAATGCAACCCCTGATCCTCAGACTGCGAGTCAGACGCGCTACCCTAAAGTCACGCAGGTACAGTTTTTGTCAAAAGTAGCCGGGCACAGGTGGTTTGTCTCTTAGCCGCGTAGCGAAGCACACACAGGGGCCCAGAAACACTATCTCAGTTGACTATTTTGCCTGTTGATTGCATACAGTGAGTTATAATGGTGCTATTAGCGTCGGTAATACCGCGTACATTCCGTTTTTTAATATTTTAATGTCCTCCCAAAAACAACTTCATGGCTCTGATGGTGTCGCCACACAGTGGCGGGTTTTTAGCAGCGGATATGACATCACCTGGCGAGAGCTTGATGACCGGACAAACAGTAAATATACTGCAAATTGTGTGAATAAATAGAGAGACATTTTGTCACCTGTCTGCGTTTTATATTAGATCAACAAAAACAACTTGCTTGTCTTAGATAAAAGCCCTGCAAAGCAAGTAAAATAAAAATACGCCACCAGGGGCGCTCTGGCATGAAAACAACGCTGCCAGTCTCACAGAGAGCAGGCAACCATGGAGTACAAACTTCCGCGACGTGCTCTGGCTGGCTGTTTTGATTGGTTGCGCCAGGTGCCGTCATTGGGAGAGCGAAATAGGAGTGGGAAGCCCCGCCAAAATCGAGTTGAGGGCAGCGTTTTGTTTGCTTGTATTTTGAAATTTCTTCACTGAATAACTCCCGTTCCTGTGCATCGATTACTGTAATTCTTTTTAAGTCAGCATCTGTGTGACATAAAGAACCCACCTGAAGTATAGCCGGTATCTCTCCAAGCAGTGTTTCGCAGCCCCTTTAAGCTGACGATCTGTGTAAAGTAAGGTGAGCTCTTTTTCTCACGTTGTGACACCTTTTGCTCTTTAGGGGTGTCGTAACGACTCCGTTATACAGCTGAGAAGCAAGAACCTGTTGCTCGGTTACTTTTGACAAAGGGGATACGTTCGTGTGGCTTGGCTGAAGCGGGGTTTTGCCTTACGACTGTATGCTAATAAATATGTGTGTGATTAGACAGGCACTAATTAAATTAGCAGTGATTAAGCGCGTAGCAAAGTGCATGTCGGTGAGGGATGAGTGTGCGGTAACTACTGTACGCTACACTTTTATCACGTGACATTGGGGTGCCATGTGGTCGGATAATATGGTAACGAGATCAAGTGAAATCGCTAACGGGACCCATTAATGCTATCATGTCATATCCTTAAAGGCGGTGCCTAAGGGTCCATCAAATTCTTGTGCGCATAACTGACAATGATTTTAGAGTGTCGACTGGTGGTCCCCGTCAATGCTACAATGTAGAGAACCTTTGTGACGTAAGGCGGTGTAGGCTCATTTTTACCTTGTCCAGCATTCTTGGAAGAAAAAAATCTGAACATGTGAATATTGTACGGTATCCTTACGGAGATATTGAAGGTAATGGCCTATTCTTCCGATACATAGCAGAATCTTTCTTTTGAAGTTTCCGTCGCTCGTACTGAGTCGTTAAGACTGTCAAGAAAATTAATGAGGAACCTTTTTGACGATAGCAAAAATGTTAGTAGAAAAAAAAAGCCAGCCTGCCGGCGGAAGACCTGCGGATATATTAATTTTTATGGGGAACCTTGCAATATACAAAAAAAAAAAATTCGTTCGTAAACTATTTCTCGTTGCAAAATGCTTTTGTCCAGAATTGCTGGGTATATTACGCCATTCTGTTTTCCGAGTACGCTTCAAGGTGCGTAGAAATTTAATGAGTTAAAGAAGGTGCGCCTTTAGAGGAAGATGTTCTGCATTTCGCTATATAATAACAGTATGTAAAACCATCTGTTTCTCAAGTAGTAAACAGCTTTGGCAAGCTGATATTAGCGTCAATGTACAGCAAGATATTTTAGTCACAGTCTCGGTCAAAAGTTCCCACGTCCATGGCTTCACTTGTAACATGTGCCTTGGGAGAGTTAGAGCACCCTTGAATCTGCAGACA